>NC_059331.1:127382059-127690670 GCF_018350155.1 Leopardus geoffroyi
TGCAGAAACACAGACAGAAACACATAAGCAAGTACACACAGAGACACATACACCCCTAAGATTTAGTTTATCTTGCCACTGCCAAACCGGTCATCAGATGACCTATCCCAGATTTCCTTAGACAATTGGGACATGTCAGTGTCTTGGGAGGGAAGCAGAAGGCTGATTCTCCACTCATAGTAGTTCTGCGTGGAGGAGGGAAAGGGGAGCCTTATTCTTCAGTTATATGACCAGTTGTTTTAGAAAGGGCACACTTCCCTCCAAATATTCTCTCTCTCTCTCTCTCTCTCTCTCTCTCTCTCTCTTTCTCTCACATGAATATCCACCCCCCCCCCCCCACTCCCGCTGCCCACTCCTCATAATCAAGCACCACTTTGGCCATCATTAGCAATTCCTTCTACATGATTTTGTAAAGAGAGTCAGGCTCCAGAGAGGAGATTGTTCCCCACCAGAAATCTATGACACTGAGTTTACAAATATGTTTGGCGATGAATGATAGGGTGGGTTTGTATGAAATTCCACATCTGTTTAGGGTGTCACTGTGTACCTTTAACTTAGAGATCCTCTAGGTAATTCTTTTTTTTTTTTTTTTTTTTTAAATTTTTTTTTTTTCAACGTTTATTTATTTTTGGGACAGAGAGAGACAGAGCATGAACGGGGGAGGGGCAGAGAGAGAGGGAGACACAGAATCGGAAACAGGCTCCAGGCTCCGAGCCATCAGCCCAGAGCCCGACGCGGGGCTCGAACTCACGGACCGCGAGATCGTGACCTGGCTGAAGTCGGGCGCTTAACCGACTGCGCCACCCAGGCGCCCCTCCTCTAGGTAATTCTTGACACCACTTACCTTATCACCATCTGCCCCATAACCCTTCACAATTAGTGCCTTAATGTCTATTGAGTCCATCTCAATAATGTCTTGGATATGCTTTTTACCCTCCATTCTCATGGCTACTGGCCATTCTTTGCCTCTTACCATCTCTCACCTGGATGTTGACCTCAGCCCCTACTGCATCCCCCTAACCTGCCAACTAATTCATCTTCTGCAAAGATACCCGACTAGAACTCTCAGTGTGCAAGTGTGATCATGATCCTCCCTTCCTTGGAATCTTTTGATGGCACTCCATTTTCTCCACCATGAAACCTGACCTTTCAGTATGTCCTGAAAGGCCCTTCTCTCTCAGAACCCATTCCAACCTAGTTTCCACTTTCACCTCAGATATTCAGCCTGATCCCACCAAAATGAATGATTTTTCCCACAGATGGTCACTTCCATTGTTCAGCCTTTCTCCCATCATCATTCTCTGTGCGTGAAGCATTCCTCACCTCCTTCCTTGCCTACTGAATTAATTATCCTTTAGATCACATTACATATCCTCTCCAACCCCATCCCACAAGGCCTTCCACTCCTGTAGAATCAATTACTCCCTCCTCTGTGTACCCACGGTCTTTGACATATACTTCTCATTTACCATTATAATTATTTATTAATATTTACAAGCCACTCTCCCCTTATCCCCAAGCTTGTGAGCTTTTCTGGGGTAGAGGTTAACTCTTATTCATATATGAACCACCAGTATTTAGGATAGTGTCTGCCACAGAAAAGGGTCTTAGGAAATGATGTTGTTGGTAGAATGTTACTGGGCAGCAGTGTGGGTTGGGGTTACTAGCAGAGGCTTTGGAATCAAGAGACCAACGTTTGACTCAAGAAAATACCATTTATCAGTTCCATGACCTGTAGCAAGTTATGTGATATCTCTGTGGTAGGCAGAATAATGTCCCCCATCTGCCCCCTGAAAAGAGGTTCATGTCCTCAGCCTCAGAACCTGTGAAAATGTTACATGGCAGAGGGAAAATAAGATTGCTAATCAGCTGACCTTAAAAAGGGGCGGGGTATTCTGGATTATCCAGGTAGCCCCACCGTCATCACAAGTGGCCTTAAAAGTAAGAAACTGAGGCAGAGAGAGATCAGAGTGATGCAGTGTGAGAGGGCTCAACCCACCATTGCTGGCTTGGAAAATGGATGAGGGTCAGGAACCAAGGAACATGGGCACCCTCTAGAACACTAGAAAAGAGAAGGAAACATATTCTCCCCTGGAGCTTCCAGGAGGGCATGCAGCTCTGCCAACACCTTGGTTTTAGCCCAGTGTGTCCCATTTCAGACTTCTGACCTCCAGAACTGTAAGGTAATGACTTCATGTTGTTTTTAAGTCACTAAGTTTGAAGTAATTGTTACAGCAGCACTAGGAAACTCATACAAGCTCTAAGCCTATTCCTTCTTCGGAAAATGAAGACAATGATAATTCCAGTCACACAGGGTAGTAGAGAGAACCAAATAAGCTAATTATGTAATGCCCTGGCATAGTGCTTTGCATGGAAAGGGTGCTGAAGAAAGGCAGGAGTCAAAGTAATAGCTATAGTATTAGTACTCCCACTAATAATATTGTCATTTAAAGCAGGAAGGGGGTAAATTGGGACTTAAAAGAAATACCAAGGAAGCAGCAGTCTGATTGAGTTGTTCATAATATGGTGATGAGAAGGGACTGAATCTGCTGCCCTGGAGATGCCCCAGGACCCTCTGCAATGACAACAAAAGGAAATCACCACCACTCCCCTTCCCATTTGAAATTCTATAATAATTATGGCTGTGCATTTGTAGGCTGTCATTGGTTACACAGCTCTTTATATCAGCCTGTAGCTGGTCAGGTAAAGAGTCACTCTATTTCTCAATGATTTTTCTTGCATGGAGAAATTTCTTACCTTTGCCTTTTGAGAAAGCTCAGGATCTCACATATAATGTTTCAGGGCTGTCATAAAGGTAGAAGAGCTTGCAGCTTACATTCATTCGAGGATCAGATACTGTGGAAATTGAATACAAATGAGCATTATTGTTGGTGTTGTTATTTATTATTATTATTATTATTCAGTAGGGAAAGAAATGTCTGTACAGGGAAATAAGCCAGATTACATTAGCCAGGTTATTCATTATGTATTTGATATGAACTTAGTGTGTTTAATATGTGTTTAATATTGTGTTCAATATGACTTTCAAGATTAGAGGTCTGTGTCAAAGTCAATGCCATAAGACAACAAAGACTAAACATACAACTCTTTAAGAATCTATTCTAATTAGTTTGCACAAACACTTAGGTGACTTGTTTTTTTAATTGTGTCTCCTGGCTCTAACTGGATGGAACTGGATAAATGCATGATGTGTCAAACCTCAGGCAAATTTCACTGATGGGCAGAGATGTTTATATTCAGGAGAAACCCTTAGGTAAATTGTTAGCAGACTAGTTAGCATCCACTCTCACCAGTACTTTGGTCTTCAACATAGAAAGCTTTGTTAATGTAAATTTTCTGCCTTTTCCGATCTCACTCCCCAGTCTCATTTGGAGGGGCTATGGAGCAACAGAGTGGCCACAGGAAGCAAGGAAATGAGGCAGTGAGGGAAGGAACAGGGTGAAGAAAATGGGGCAATTGTTGAGCCCCCAATGTATATCAGGCTCCTACTTTGCAGATGTTAAACCCATTGAAACTTCCTATGGTCCTGCAAGGTAGCCCCCTTGTCACATACGGGATCCTGCCGAACTGTAAGCTTCATAACTATATCATCACTGTATCTCCAGAGATTAGTATGTACATTAATGTCTCAGTTGAATGACTTGTCAGAGGTTGTACAGACAGTGGTGGAGCCAACTTTTAGACCCACATCACATTTTGTCTGCACATCAACCCACAGTGACCACATCCTGGACACCTGAGTTTCCCAGCCAAGACTTTAAACAGGGCAGTCATGGCACCTATCTTGCAGTGTGAAGAGTTATGGCATGAGGTGCTCCTTCTGACCTGCCACGTCTTCACTCACAGTCTGGGTCTGTGTGTGTTTGCACGTCGGGAGGCTGGCTGATCCTGGGAGAGAATGGAGATATATGGGAGGTGGAATCATGAGCCGCACTCCTGCCTACCTGCCTCTTTCAATCGAACACACACATCTGTACTACAGTCTGCAGTTCTGTCGCTGTAAGAGTATGTGACATCTCAGGACAATATTACCCAAATTGCTTTAATCCTTCTGCTAAGAAGAAAAAAAAATAAAGCTGGTTTTTTTCCTCCCTCCAAGCAGTCCCATGGACTCTATGTTAGTCTAGTTCCTTTGAATAAAAGTTTACCCTGACACAGGAGTCAGTGTTGATGGGCTCTATAGGGTGGCTAGTTCAAAGACGATGGAGTGTCAACCCTCAGGCAAAATTTCTCCTGGGATGGAATTAGAGGGCTGAAGGATGACATCACATGGTAATGCTATTAGATTTGAAACGCTAACGGAGGGACTATCTTTGCTTTTGCTTTTTCTCTAATAGAAACATTAAACAGCAAACAAGTGTCATTTCTAGACATAGAGCTAGTGCTCAAAGAAATTTTGCAAACATTACCCAGTCTTTCTGGGTAGGAATATACAGCTTGGAAAAACTGCCACAGTTTATTAATTCCATTTGTTTTCAAAGAATAGGATGATTTTTCATACGGCAATGTTAAAGAGCCCTAGCCCATAAAAAGTGATTTTCCAAGGGTTTTCCTATACATATCCCAGTTGTGATCATTTGTTTTTCATGTCTTTTAGTTTTCCTCTATTTCTGGACTAACACAAGAAAGTGTTATATGAATGTTATTTATTTTTTTGAGAGAGACAGAGAGAGAGCATGAGCAGGGGAGGAGAGAGAGAGAGAGAGAGACGGAGGGTCTGAAGCAGGGTCTGCACTGACAGCAGAGAGCCAGATGTGGGGCTCAAACTTATGAACCGCAAGATCATGACCTGAGCCGAAGTCGAAAGCTTAACCGACTGAGCCACCCAGGCACCCTAAAAAAAGTGTTATTTGACATGGAGAGGTGCATATGTCCACTGCAATTGTACTCTTTTCCATTAAAAATAAGCTTCTTTGTTTTATTTAATCCGTTGCCTTAGATTCTATATTGTCAGATACTATTGCCGCCCCAACTTCATTGTATTTACTTGGTGGATCTCTGCCTCCTTTCATTTAAAAATTTCAGATTATTTGCTTTAGTTGTATCTCGTTGTTGTTGTTCTTGTTGTTGTTTTAAATTCCTGTTCAATGTAAAGCCTTTGTCTCATCATAGGGAAAGTAACTGATTTATATTCATTGTTTGATCTCTTTCTTGTCATCTCTAAGAATTTATGTTTCTACAGTAATATATACTTTTTCACACTTAATGATGTATATTTTTGTTCTCTCTCCTTTGTTTTCTTGGTTGGCCTGCTCAGAATTAAATCCATTTTATCTATCAGTTCTGTTTCAAATTTATGAATTTCAGTTTATATGTTTATTAGTCCTTTTTTAGGGTCAGTATTTGGTAAAAGCATAGCCATGTATTCTTACTCTTTTTGAAATGTCTTTGAGATAGCTTTGGCCATACCCCATTAAAATGAATCCATTCTAGTCATTACAGTGACTTTCTAAATCATCCTTAATTGCAGTTTTGATTTCTTCTTTGGCTCCAGTGTTATTTAGCTGGGTTTTTTTTTTCACTTTCCAAGTAGAAGTTTTCAAAACCATTTGCCATTAACTTTCAATTTTATTGCACCGTGATAAAAAATCTGTTCATATAATGTCTTTTTTGGAATTATTGAGATTTGCTCTGTGGCTCAAGATACCAATTTTTATAAATGTACTATCAATGGTTGTAATTAGTGTAATTCATGATAGATAAAAATAGAGATACAAGCTTATTAATTATATTGATTTTGTAAACTTTATAGTTTTCTCTACTACTCTCCAGATTCTTGGACATCCATAGTGAAATTTCCTATTTGTCATATTTTCTGTCAATATCTCCTAATATATTTTTAAAATATTTTATTTTTTTGTTTGTAATACTTCTATATAATATATTCATATTAATTTTAACAATTAATTTCTTTCTGAATTTGTCATCTTATTTTGTACTTTTAAACATATTTTCCTCCTCTTTTGCTTTTTTTCTTTTCCTATTTTTCTCTTTCATAGGACAAATTTTCCTAATTTTTTCCTTATTTCTTTAGAAATTAAAATTTGTCATTTTGGCATGCCAATGATAGTCTTTAAATTGAAAAAGTGTATATTTCTCAATTAATACCAAGGATGAAATAATGCATTTTTGATATTTGTATAAACATAACAGATTATAGTACCCTTCTCTTTCCTTCCTCCCTTTTTGCCTAGCATCTCTCCTTAGGTTTTGTCAATAGACAGTGGGCTTTCCATCCAGATTAATAAGACTTGTCATGATTTTTTGTTATTGATGAGGGAGTAGGGGGCAAGCTGAAGGCAAAATACAGATGAACAGCATTCCCCTCCCCATAAGGTGGAATATGTGTGATATTCCTCGGACACTCCTGGCTACTCAATAACAAAGGAAAGGGGTTTAAGTGCTTGCAATGGTAATGTGGGAAACTAAGGCAAATGAAAAGTTGAATTCCCTTACTGCCTACAGTCCATTGACAAGTCCTTGAAACTGGCAGAGCGGCCTCCCCCCTAGGATCTCAGCTACCTGGATTGATGACATTTTACTAGGGGCAAAAGAGAATCTTAGCTTAACGTTATCCCAACCTCGAGGATCCCGTGAGTCTACTTCCTTTATCTTAACTCTCCCAAGACAGATGCTGGCAATCATACTCCAAGCTTATGGCTTCCTGATATACACCTGAAGTGTCTCATGACTGAGGTTTTATTAAACGGTAATAAATGGTGTTTCCCTAGCAACAGCTAGCCCCTCAATGTCCTGGAAACCTTGTTTCCAAAATTCCTTAGAGACTCACTCTACCCCTGACCCCCTCCCAACCTCAGGGTATATAGTGTGTTACCTATCACAACCCCATGCAGCTCTTCCTGCCCCATGGGTCCTATCCCTGTGCTTTAATAAAATCACCTTTTTGCACCAAAGACATGTTCAAGAATTCTTTCTTGGCCATTGGCTCTGAACCACCCCTCCATCACCCCAAAACCTCATCATTATGAACATTAAAGAATTACTCTTGACATTTGCATTGTCGTATTCCAAGTTAATATTATTGAGATGAATTCAAAATTTTACTTATTTTATTGCTCATCTCCATTAATTTCCTAGCCAACTTCCAGATTCAAGTTTTTGGTCTGGAGCATTTGTGCATCAATACTTCTTCAACTAATTTTTATTAAGGAAAATATGTGGATGCTATGCTTCTTAGTTCTCACATGTATGAGACTCTCTTCTGATGGCTCTTGCACACGTTAAATATCACTTCATTAGATGTGAAACCCTTAGGTCACATATTTCCCTCTCAAATGCTGTGGTTACTCTCTATTGACTTTCAGCATGTGGTATTTTTAACAAGTCTGGTGCCAACTGAGCTATTTTTATATTTAGGAGACAACCTGTTTTTAATCCTTGAATTCCTGTAAGATGTTTCTCTTTGTCATTTGAGTTTAAACCTTCTACCACATAGATGTGCATTCCTTTTCAGACATTTTGCCTAGAGACTCTTTTGTATTTCTTTTCAGATATTTGTACTTAGAGACCCTTTTGCTCTGAAGCCTCCAGGCTTTTCAAATCAAGGCATTTTTCTTCTATTATTTGTTTAATGATTGCTTCTGCTCCTTTGCTCTGCCTTGCTTCCGGAATCTCTCTTTCAGATGAAACACACATACATACACTCACATAATCCTCTGGGTCTACTTTTCATGTCTTTTATATTTCTGCACATTGCACATTAGCTGTTTTTTTTTTTTTTTTTTTTTTGGCCTGGCTTTTGGGAGTCTTAATCTCATCTTCTTATGCACTCACATGTGTCTAGAGTTTCTCCATCTGCTGAAGGCAGCTTCTATTGCATGTTTAAAAAGAACAAACTATTGACTTACTTTTAGTAATACAAATAACAAGTTAATTCATCTTATTAAGGTTAAAGCGATTCAAGTAAAACGAAAAACTGCCCTTCACATCTTCCCAACTCATTTCCCTTCCCCAAATTAAAAAGATGTATATGCATGTGTGTGTATGTTTCTATATCTTTTTCTGTATATTTACATCCATATAGAAATGTATGCTTTTGGGTTTTCTTATCATTATTTGCAAAGAATCTTTCTATTCCTGCGGTTTTGCAATTTGTGTTTTTCATTCAACAACAAGTAGTGGAGGTCTTTGCATGCCGGCTTGGGTAAGGTTTCCTGGGAAACAGAAGCCTAGGGCGAGAGCTGCGTGTAGGGGGTTGATTGGCTACTGCTCTTAGGAATAACACCTGTGGGAGAGGAGAGGTACGAGATTGAACAGAGGGAGAAGGTAAACTGCAATGCAGCCACAGCAAAGCTCTCAGTCATCTCTTGGGGGGCTTGAAAGCTTCTCAAACTCGTCTCAAATTGGGGTAAGGGGGCCATTGGCACCAGAAATTGGATGTGAACTACCCCTAAAGGGGCCATGACCTGGTGCGAGGCAGATCCCTTGACCAATACCTACAGGTCTAATATTATAAAAGTTATGTGTGGTAACTTTTGAAGTAGATAATCCAAAAAAGAATACTCTGTTCCAGAGGCTGCTCATTGTAGATCAAATGATGAACACATCCATTTTGACTGAAATGTTCGTGATATAATAAAAAAAAAAATTTAACATGAACATTTTCAAATACACCAAAAGGTAAAGAACAATACAACAAACCCTCATATTACCAGCACCGAGATTCAACAATTATCAAGATACTGCAATATTTTCTTTACTTTTTTTTTTCTTTTTTTGAAGTATTTAAAAAAGAATCCCATCAAATATATACCATGGTGACTATAATTAACAATACTGTGTTATATACTTGAAAATTAAGGGAATAGATTTGAAAAGCTATCACCATGAAAAATGATAATTATGTGAAGGGACGAAGATGTTAATTAACTTTATTGTAGTAATCATTTCACAAGACATTCACGTGTCAGATCATCACGTTCCAGACTATTCCTTAATTTTTTTGATCTTTATCATGGAAATTAGGGAAGCAAGGGAGTTAAATATGGGATTTCTCATAGACCTCATCAAACCTACCAGTTCAAACAAAAAAACCATTTTTTTTAATTTACACAAATGCAATGGATGAGTGAGGCATTACTTTTGCTTAAAAGTCATACATAACTTTTAAGCAACATACATAACGCTCTGGTTAGAATATATGTCAAAAGAGTATAAATACCTCCTGTGTACTCTAACTTCCATTACTAACTTAGCTATTGAAGCTTTTATTTTAAAATATTTGCTTACTCACCTTTCTCCCCGTGTATGGGGTTCCCAGGGCTATTTCACAGCTTTTTGTTTCCTATAGCAAAATGTACTCTTACTATGAAACAGAGGTGTTCATTATCTCCTTTACTTCTTTTTATTCCTCATGTTGCTCCAAAGTTGTCAAATAGTTTACTTTTTCCTAAGGAGCACCACCTGAAACTAGAAGGCTCAACTCTCTGGAGACGGTTTGTCTTTTCCTCTGTTGCCTTTAAAAAGCCTTTAATATGGTAATGTACAATGTCTGTCTCCCACTGCACCAGTTAATTTGGTTTCCTAACTCCTATCCAACCATCACTGTGCCAGGGAAATACTTTGTTCTGGGTCTTGCTCTCTAGGGGATTAACCCAAACAATTTAATTTCAACCCAGTGACATCTTTACCTTTTCAGAAAGTCCTGCCATAATATTACTGCATGATATAAATATGATCGGCAGAGTCACAAATCGGGGAGTCATGTGACCTACCCACTCTGTTCTCATACAAAGGCCAAGATTACACAAACCCTTAAAAGGCAGATATCTCCAAGGGAAACTTAAAAAAGAAAAAAAGATCATTAGAGAATGTGAGCATGAGAAGTGGAAATAACGGGGACTTAGGAGTTTGACTTCTTTAAATTTCAGCCTTGCTGAATCTCAGATTCCTCTTCTACAGAGTAGGGATATCAACAATATTGCCCAGGACAGGTCAGAGAAGAGCCTCAACTAAGTATCTCCCCCAATACCCATCCCTCAGTAGTTCTTACATTTTTTCATGTGCAAGTAATTTATTGGAATCTGTTTTACCACTTTACATTGCAAAGTTACTAATTAAAAAAAAACTATTTTGTGGGTACTTAATATGTGCCAGGTTCGGCTTTAAGCCCTTTACCTGCATTGTCATGGCACTCCTACAGAATCGGTGCTGTTATTATCCCTGTGGAAATAAACAAAGGCCACCCAAATGAGAACAAACAGAAGCTGTTCAAGGCTTGCTGTAGGAGAGGAGTCAGTCACCATCACTTGCATTAGGTAGATTCAGAGGCAGTCAGAGGGGTGGGAAAGCTTTAAAGACGGCAGTCTTCAGGTAGGCTCTGACTGGAGGCTGTTGGCAGGGGAAGCAAGAGGTGGGCTAATTTGACGTTGCGCATCTTATGTGATTTGTTTGGGGAGTAGACTTGGCTTTCTCTGGTTGGTTCTGAATTGGAAGGAAGGGTAAAAAACAGAGAAGCTGGCAGTCATTGGCCACACGCTCCAGACCTTGTGGTTTGGATTCCTGGACTGGTTGCTGCAGATGTAGAAGACCTGAGTTCTACTGTCACACATGGTCTGACCATTGTCCGTCTGTATATTCGGTCTCTCATCCCCACCTTACAGTTGAGGACACTGAGGCACCGAGAGCTTAAGTGACTCGCTCAAGGCATTGCAGCCAGTACGGGCAGAGTTGGGATTTGGACCAGGCAGGTGGGCTCAAAGCCAGAGTCAGAGTCAGAGCTCAGCTCACCAGGCTCCACCCCAGCTTCTGCCTGTCAGCCCCGGGCCTCCCCCAGCTCCTCCCCTTGCCGCAATGTTGCCCAGAGAAGCTTGCGTCACTCTCCTTGCCTCCCTTTCCTCAGCTAGAAGATAATTAGAAAAAATAAAAGCCAACACTTTCACGGGATTTTTATGAGAATTCAAGGAGCTATCTGCCGTGAAGTCATGGCACACGGTAGATGCTCTGAATGTGTATCTTACTTTTGAGAAAACAAGAATGCACTTTGTAAATACAGGCTGGTTTCTAAGTCCAGTTTATAATTATCTGTATCTTCAAATCTTTTTGTTTTTGACAAGGAGGTTGGGGAAGTTTATTTGAAACGTATTTTAGGCAGCTTTTCTCTGGAAAGAATAAGGTGTTATGGCTATACATGCCCACTACTACTTTTAATAAAATACAATATCTAAAAACTTCCTCATCACTTCTTCAAATCCTTTGCATTGAAACTGTCCCAGCTTGAAGCATTTCGGCTGTTTTCCTTCCTCTGGCAGCCCCACGGCAACATCTGCTTTCTATTTACAGAGCCGAACCCGCAGCCCCGAGCCAGTCTGATTAATTAGAAATTACCACAGCAGGGTACATCCCTTCCTGCCCTCCCCAAACACAACAGTGAATCTTTTTTAATCCTCTCAATAACCAGTTCATATCCCCCAAGTTAAAGCACTTGGCCTTTATAGTCATCTTATTCCAGGCCGAATCAGAGGCCAGCGACTGGCCTGATCACATTCCTGGTTAGGCTGCCTGAGTTACTTTGGGGAATGAATGGTCCAAACCAGACTCCTGAGAACCTCAGGCAAGTGGGAGAATTGATATGCAGGAATATGGGATTCTCCAAGAGTTAGTACTAAGCTCATAGGGACAGAAAATACAGGGGAATGAAGGTTGAATGAGATTCAGAAAGTTATTTAGAGCGGACATCTCCTTCCAGCTCTGCACACACATCCTGTGTAACCTAAGAATAAGTCACAACCTTAGTACAGCATTCACCCTCCATGGTCGCCAAGGGGTTTACATGGAATTACAGATACAAGTGCCGTGATAAACTCCACCCACTCCAAGAAGGGCATGATATTTTCCCAAGGAAGTCATCTTACCAAATTGTACAGAGATTCCACAGCTGTAATTCACCGGTGCAGACCATAGTCTGAGGCATAGATTGGCTCATGGTATCGTCCGAAGACTCTGATTTTTCTAGAAAAGAAAAATGAGAAGCTGGTTTTTTAACCTGCGTCGTTTAACCCCCAGCCACTTTCCATAATGCCTCATCTCTATAAGGAACCTGGAACACATGAAGGAAGAAGACTGGAAGCAAGATAAGATGAGGGGACTCTGAGTTTGTGCCTGACTGTGTGCTTGACATTATACACCTTTTGACATTTTGTCACTTAACACAAGAACTCGATGGGTTCAACATCACAAACAAGAAAACTGATGTTGATAGAGGTTAGGTGAAATGCCTAAGGTTACACAGATAGTAAATTTCAACTGAAACTCGCAATGAATTCCTCAAGCCCATGAGCTATATGATACACTGTCTCAGAGGGAAACATCTGACCGATTTGCTTAAGCATGGAGAATGTAAAATTAGCAACATTTTTTTTTTTTTTTTTAAATTTCTGTGCTCCCAGTCTCTTCCATACCTTTTCTCTAATCCTCACTGCAACCCTACAGGAAAAGTGATTTCAATTAAGAACTGCTGCTGAGAGGGACTGGCTTTCCCCGTGTTACACAATTAAGTGGGAGAGATGGGATTTGAAGCCAGGTCTGTCTGCTCCCAAAGGAACTGCATCTTTTCACTACATCACATGAAACGAGACAGACTGAAAAGTGATACTCACTCAGCTCTAAGCCAAAGAATGTCCTTTGAAAACATTTCTCAGTGCTCGAACTCTTGGCCATAGCAGCTCTGGGTCACAAGGAGAGGGGCTGGCCGGGCAGAGGGGCTGACAGAAAGTCTCTGGTCTGTAAAATCTCATTTGGCCTTTCTTTGTACGACCTTGTTCCCTTTCTGCTCTGCCATTGTCTCTCACTATCAACTTTGCACGTACCATTGTCCCCGTGAGCCCATGAGCTCGTGAGCCCAGGAGTTTTCTTTTATTTCTCTGAGAATCTTAACTTCGTGGCCAAATGCACATAAAAAGTTTTTGGTGCAGATATTCAGATGGCAAGGGAAGGAGGGTTATCACTGGAGGAGGGCCTGTAGGCTGTATCCTAAGAGGACTGGGCCAGGAGGGGATTTTAGCCAGTCCTCAGTGCCGGTGGCTCAGAAACCTGACCTAGTCAACACACAGTGGGTGTGGCTTCATCTCTCAGAAGCTGAGTCACACTGATCACACTCATGAGTCTAATGGGTTGACATATAACTGCCAATTTACTTACTGAACTGAGGACTCACTGTATGGATACAGGAACACTTGATGCTTACTACGGTTTTCTGTCCCCAGGATTGAACCAACATTTACTAGAGATGTCCTTGGCTATGCTTTCTTGCCAATGCATTCCCATCCTTGGAGAAATGAATAAGTTCTGCCATGTAATTTTCAAGTCTTGAACCAGGGAGCTATATTTTTTTTTTTATAACTTTAAAGTAAATCTATATATCTCCTGTAGATCAATTCGGTGTTGATCTTATAGTTTAAATCTAAACGTAATGTTCCTTTCATTTATAAGTTATGGCAGGAGAGGGCATCAGACTGCAGGTTTTAGCTACTGACAACACTGAGCACTTGTTGCATGAATAAATTAATCACTAAGTAGGTGTTTATTCCCATCATTCCGATGAAGCTATTCTTGTCAATATAGCCAGTGACCACCAACTGCTAAAATATTGGTTAATTCTCAGTTGTAAACTCAACAGCATTTCACACAGCTCATCTCTCTTGTCCTTGATTTGATTTCTTCACTTGGTTCCTTTATCAATGGTTATCCCTCCAGAGCCTCTTTTACTGGTTCATTCTCTTTTTCCCAACTTCTTTACATAGACTGCCTCAGACTGTGTTCCTCTCCATACAAGGGAATCTCATAGTCTTATGGCTTTAAATATCATCTTCATGTGGACACTCCCCCATTTCTATCTCCAGCCTAGACTTCTCTCCTGAGCACAAGGTTCATGTGTCCATCTAATTATTTGACATGTCTACTTGGATACCTTATAAACATCTCAAACATAACATATCCAAACCTAAATTCCTTATCTTGTGGCTTATGTAACTGAGTTTTGGCCTGTGGAATGTGAGTGGAAGTATACAATTTTCTCGGTCTAGGCCATAAAAATTTTTTGTGTAATCCTCTGTTGATTTTATGTCTTCTGGCTGGAAGTTGAATCCATGGGTAATCTTGAATGAAAATGGATCCATACCAATGCACATCATAATGAAATGTAAAAACACTGACTATAAGCAGAAATGTTTCCTAAGAGGAGAAAATAGATGGCCTTCCCATGAATTCTATCAAATATTTAAAGAATTCACACCAATTATTTGAAATATCTTCCAAAAAATACAATAAGGAGCACTTCTTAATTTGTTCTAAGAGGCCAGCATTACTCTGATACCAAAGCTAAAGACATCACAAGAAAAAGTAAAACTACACACCAATATCCTTATAAATATAGATGTAAAATTCTTAACCAAATACTAGAAAATCAGCAGCATATTGAAAAGTTTTTACACATGATCTAGAGGAATTCTCCCAGAATACAAAAGTAATTAAACACACAAAAATCAATCAACGGAATATACCCATAATGACAGAAGGAAGGGAAAAAAAAGACCTATATGATTATCATGATATATACAGAAAAAGCATTTGACAAAATCCAATAGCTTTTCATAATAAAAACACTCAACAAATCAGAAATAAAAAGAGAATTTCCTCAACCCAATAAAGGGCATTTATGAAACAGCCACACTTAACGTTTTTAAGGGTGAAAGGCTGAAAGGTTTCCATCAGAATATGACAAGAATGTCCACTTTGGCCACTTCAACTCAACAATGTGCTGGAAAGTTCTTGCCTGTGCAATTAAGCAAGACATCTAAATAAAAGGTATATTTACTGGAAAAGAAGAATTAAAACTGTTTCTAACCATAGAGGACATGTTCTTATGTACAGAAAACCCTAAAACAGCTATCAAAAGTGATTAAAATTAAAAGACGAGTTCCTCAAGGTTACAGAACAAAAGATGGACATACAAAAATTAGTTCTATTTCCAAGTACCAGCAATGAACACTCTGAAATGAAATTAAGAGAACAACCTGATGTACAATAGTGTCAAGAAGAATAAAATACCTATGCATAAATTTAAGCAAGGAGCCGCAAGACTTGTATACAAAAATCGTAAAATATTGTTGAAGGAAATGGAAGAGGCCCAAAATAAATTGAAAGAGATCCTGTGTTCATGGATCAGAAAACTTAATATTGTCAAAATGCAATACTCTCCAAAGCAATCAACAGATTTAGTGCGTTCCCTCTCCACCAAGGCCTCTCTGATGGCCTTTTTATAGAAATGGAAAAGCTCATCCTAAAAGTCACATGCAGGTGTAAGGGACCCTGAATAGCCAAAACAGCCTAAAAAAAGAACAAAGGAGTACTCACACTTCCTGATTTCAAAACATGCCATAAAGCTTTGTTTTCAAAGCTAACACACACAGTATGGCAGGAAGACAGACATATAGATGAACGGGATTGAATTGAGAGGCCAGAAACAAACATATGCATACAAGGTTAGCTGGTTTTCAACGGGCATGCCAAGACCTTTCAATGGAGAAGGAACAGTCTTTTCAACAAATGGTATAGAAACAACTGGATATTCACATGCAAAAGAATGAATTTGAACATCTACCTCATAGTATACACAAAAAGTAACTTGAATAGAAGCGCAAATGTGAGAGCAAAAACTATCAAACTGTTTGAAGGAACTGTAGGGGTAAATCTTCATGACCTCATATTAGGCAACAGTTTCTTAAATATGACATCTGAAGGACAAACAATAACAGAAAAAAAATAAAATGGACTTCATCAAAATGTGCAAAAATTGTGCATCAGGGAATACTATTGCAAAAGTGAAAAAACCCACAGAATGAGAGAGAACACTTGTAAATCATGTATCTGATAAGGATCTGGTAGTAGAAATATATAAAGAACTCAAACAAGGATGCAAAGACAAACAACTTATTCTAAACATGGGCAAAGGACCTGACTAGACATTTCTCCAAAGAAGATAAACAAATCAACGTCAGTATCCATTAGAGGAATCCAAATCCAAATCAGTTTTACAGCCATTAGAATAATAATAACAGCAGTTTAATAAAATGGAAAATTAGAAGTGTTGACAAGGATATAGACAAATTGGACACCTTGTATACGGGTGATGAGAATGTAAAATGTGGCAGGTTCTGTGGAAATTAGCCAGGCAGTTCTTCAAAGTGGTAAACATGCAGTTAGCATATGACAGCAATTCTCCTCCTAGGTGTATACCCAACGGAACTAAGACAGATGTTCACACAAAAACTTGCACAGGAATATCTGTAGTAGCATTACTTATAATGACCCAAAGTAGAAACAACTCAAATGTCTATCAACTGATTAGTAGCTAAAGAAATGTGGCGTATTCTTACAATGGAATAGTATTCATCCATAAAAAGAATAAAGTACTGATATGTGCTACAACATGGAAGAACACTGAAAACATTATGCTAAGTGAAAGAAGCCAGCAACAGAAAGCCACATATCGTACGATTCTATGTATATGGAATGTCCAGAATAGGCGAATATATAGAGACAGAAGGTAGATTTGTGGTTGGCAGGACTGGGATTAGGGAAGAATGTGGAGTGATTGCTTAAATGGTAAGGAGGTTTTTTCTGGTGGGGGAAGGGATGAAAATATTCTGGAATTAAATAATGGTGAAGGTTGCACAACAGTGTAGATATACTTAGCGCTGAGTTTTACACCTAATGTGGTTAAAATGGTACCTTTTATGTTATGCGAAGTTCATTTCAATAAAAAAAACAATTCCAAAATGAGGGTGTAAACCAAAAAACAGGAACTTGGGATCCAGGAATCAGAAGATGAAAGAGGAGAGAACCCAACTGGATGACGGTGACGGAGAGGGCAACCGGCTCAGAGGGCTGGAGAGTATCCATGAGAAGATGATATTGGCATCATTCCCGGCATGGCCTAAAGTACTGGGGGAGATTTACAGAATTGAGTCTGGGCAAATACAAAGCAAACCGAATTTAAAAACAAGCCGGTCATTAATTTCAGAGAAAACAAATAGTTGTGCATATACTACGTGGCTCAACTGAGAGTTATGTTTCTATAGTTATAATGTCAATGTTAAATACTGAATTAATAAAAAATTTTGGTGTAAGTGGGATCTGAGGGGAAGAAATGAGTGTGTGTGTGTGTGTGTGTGTGTGTGTGAGAGAGAGAGAGAGAGAGAGAGAGAGGGAGAGAGGTGAGAGGAAGAGTGAAAAAGAGTCAGGAGAAAGGCATTTTATGCTGCCTCCTGCTGAAAAATGAGTAGCCTTAAAAGTAGCTTTAAAAGCACTATGTAACTTACTGATGTGAGGGTGAAAAACAAGTAATTTGAGAAATGTGAGACTGTGGGTGGGGAACAGGGGATTGTTGCGGCTTGATTTTGGTGATGATCCTGGTAGGACTATTTGACTCTATAAGTATAGATGTATAATTTTGATAAAAATAAAAACTAAATTATAAAAATTATGGTATTTGATCAGGAGAAGATCAGTAACATTCTCCTTCTTTTGCCTGTTAATTTATTGTTCTGTATGAACTCCAAGACTGAGTAAGGGAGACAAATTCTTTCTGCATGTGGTCACGTGAGTCTGGAGTGTGTGTGTGTGCACGTCTGTCCATGTGTGTTCATGGGTGTGCTAAGATGTGCTTGTTCACTTACATGTGCTGAAATGAAGGGAGATACATCATACATATTAATGTAGACTGACTCATGAGCAGCAAGAAAGTAAATAATGTGATAGTTATAAGAAAAGACAAGAAACAAGCTAAAATAATGGAATTCATTAAGGAACCACAAGCAGATATTAAGTTTTAAAAAATCTAACTAAAGAGCTCTCCTTTAGAATGTATTGGCATTGAGCAGATGAAACAATTGAGATATGAGCATGACTATTATTTTGTTTTACATATTCATTTTCTATAAATAGGGCAATCTGATAATTATCATTGTTAAAATAATCTGTTACTTATTATAAAACTTACAAACATAATTACCAGTAAGTTCTTGTCAGCTTCTGAAACAAATCAACCAAAGAAGCACTGAATGAAATAAATATTTAAATTCCATCTGATATTTTTAAAAAGAAAATTTGTATTCCAAGTATATAAATTTGGGTGATTAAACTCTAACAACAATTTTACAAACTGTTTTATTTGTGTGGTAGCTTGGTGTTGGAGACTGTTGTATACTCCCAGAAAGAAACAAGCTTTGTCAAGATAGAATTCTGGAAGAGAAAGTGTGCACTGGATTTGAACCCTGGAATTTTGACTCTCCCTGTCTGGTAAGGAACCATCCAGCCCTAAAACTTTCTAGCTCAGACTGGATACAGGTGACCAAAGATAACCCTACCCCGTTAATGAAAACCACATGTGGCTGATGTACATGTATACATATAAACAATAAACTACAAAAAAAGTAGACAAAGAAATCTGAGGTTAATCCTTGGCTTCTTCTCTCTGAGAGAAGAAAACAACCATTCCTGGATGTTCCTTTCCTGGACATTACACATTGCTCTTGACAAAGGAGATGGCCAATTGTTCTCCTATGCTTCAAAACTTTATTAAGAAGTCTTAGCATTTGGTTGTGTTTCCTACAAATGCCATATTTGCATTCTGAGTCTTCCTCACTGATTTCTAGCATGGGCATTCCTTGCCTCCAGTGCACTTGGCTGGTGCTAACTGTGGGTGTAGATTCTGTGATTCTCTGTTCTGGCTGTTACACCCGGGGCTCTCAGCTCTAATGACCATGTGCTTGGCATACTGTAACAAGTTGAAGGATGTTTTAAACTCCTTTTGGAGGGTAAAGTCATTTCTGGCTTGGGCTGGAGCTGAAATCATCTCTTGTAAAAAAAAAAAAAAAAAAAAAAAACACAGGCACCAAGGTATTTTTTTAAGCAGCACCGTCATATCCTCCCAGCAGCAGGGATTCAGCATGACATCATTCAAACATTTCAAACTTCGTATCATCTAACTTGCAGAAGGGGCTTGAAGAGGTCGTGTAACCTATTCTCTTTTCCTCTTTCCAAGCTGGATTACACTATTAAAAGCTACACACTGAATAGATGCTGGTATAATGCCAGCAACTTCTCTGTGGTGTGCATATGCATGGGCCTACCCTGTTGGGGCCTACCCTGTTGTCCTATCTTCTGGTAATAAATCCCTTTTACAGTGGAGAACCCACTCCATGAGGTTTGAGAGGGTCTGATTTCCTATTTTAGGGTCTGATTTTCATTTTCCCCTATCCCAGCTGTTTCCAAACTTGTTTGATTGTCAGACTTACCTGATCAGCTTTAAACAAGAGGCAGATTTTAAAAATGAACTTGAAAATTTGGGAATGAAGCCTAGGAAATGGATCTTTTTCAGAAGCTACCCACAAGGTTCTTAATAGAAGCCAACTTTGGAATGCACTGGTCTGCTTAAACTGTGGCAGCCATTAATTAAACCATTAGTTAAATGACCACATTTCTGATGGTTGCAGAAAGGCAGATAGTTGACAGGGTCACATGACTTTCACAGTATCATATTTGCCCATTGCAGGGTATGACCTCAGCTCAGACAAAGGGAAGCAGAAAAACATCTTACTTCCCACGAACAGAGCAGGCTGAACCTAGGACAGACGCTGAAGTGACAGAATAGAGATGCTCCAACCACAGAGCAGATAGGCCATATCTTACAACAGAACCCACTTTAGGATCAAAGCAATTAGTGGCCAATGTTTTGCAGGTTGTACTGGAGGGAAGTAAAAATCTCTTTATCATTGAAAATGGAAATAATTAAAATGAAAAGTGAACTAGTTTATAACTTGAGGATGAGGAACTTTGTTTCAAAACATAGACATCCCAAGGCAGATAGCACGGAGCTGCCTACCATAGATGGGCAGCAGCTCTTAGACTATCCAGGGAGAAGAGCGAGCCAGAAGGGATCAGAGGGAAGGGTACTCTCTTTGCCACACAGGGCATCCAGCCTCCAAGATGGTCCCCAGTGATCCCTGCCTCCTGGTATTCACACCCTGGTAGAGTCCCCTCCCACAGTGTACCCAGTTGGTCTGTGTGACCAAGAGCATATGGCATAAGTGATGATATGTCATTTATGAGATTAGGTTGTGAAAGGCTACAGCTTCTATCTTGGGCACTGTCTCCTTTGCCTGTGCGCACTCTCCCTCTCTCTCAGATCACTTGCTCCAGAGTGGTCCATGTTGTTGGCAGTCCTATGGAGAGACCCACATGGGGAGGAACTGATGCCTTCTGCCGAGAGCCATGTGTGTAGGCTTGGAAATGGATGGCTAAGCCTCATTCAGTTCTTCAGAGATGACAGTCCCAAATGACAACCTCATGTGAGCCCTTAGGAAGGAGTCACCTAGCTAAGCCACTCCTAGATTCCCGACCTTCCAGAAGCTATAAAATAATAAATGCTTATTGTTTTCACCTGCTAAGTTCTGGGGCTACTTCCTGCAAAGAAAGAGATAACTGATACACCATGACAGCTCTGTAGTGAGGAGGTCTATACACTTAACATCAGAAACTGCTCTCTGTCTATTATGACTTGTAATATGTTGATGCTTTAGCCAATTTAAAGCATATTATTTATATTCCGGAATATTGGCCAGTAAATCTCAACTAATCTTTTTGTCATGCTGATTCATTAACTCAACAAATATTTAATCACCTACAATACCGGATTCTGTTTCCAGCTCCATGAATAAAGCATGAACAAAAGGGACAAAGTCCCTACCCTTGTTCAGAGTTCATTTCATTGGTGACAGACTATAAAAAGTAAACAAGGAATTTAAAAGGTAATTTCATATAGTGCTCATTTTCATGAAGAAAAAAATGAGTGAGCTGAATGAGAGTAACAAGCTGCAGGGCTGAGGTAAGGCAACTTCTCTTGGGGTGGGCAGGAAGGTCTGTCTGGGGAGTGGCATTCACCCTGAGACCTGGGAGTGAAAAAGAGGGAAGACGTGGGAAGAGAAGCCTGTTGGTTCAAACTTTCCTCCGGAGTTCCCAGGGGTAATCTGAAACCAGTTCCCTTTGTGAAGGGCAAAGAGAGACCCAAGAAAGAGGCAGGCCAGTCCAGATTGGTAGGTGATAGGTCTAATAAGCAAGGGAATTTATCTGCATGGCCTGTCTTCGGATAGTAGATCTCCACACCCACCTGCCAGAATCTTAAAAATTATATGGACGTCTTAACTGGGCTTAGTCATGTATATCATCCATGGTATACATGGTCTCAGCACTACATCACTATACTGGTAGCAGGGAAAGCAAGCAGAATGCAGATTCCAAGGAAAGGGGAGTGGTGAGGATCCTGGGTCCTTGATTGCCCAGGTCCGGCTCAAGGTCAACCGGTGATCACGTTCTGTCGAACACCACTGCCAACAGGCTCTAAGGTAGTGAAGTAGACCAGAAAGAAATCCTTCGTTACAGATTCCCTATCTAAACTCAGTGGCTCCTACCTGATGTAATGCTCTTTGCCACATAGGGTGGTGAATTGATATCGATGCCCAGGTGAGCAACATTCTCTTCAGCATGTTGCTAATTCACAACATAACATCCATGTGTTTGGCTTTGGCATGTTACTAATCACAATTTCCTCTCTCCTCCAACAATTGCCCTTTTTGAAGAGCAATAGGAAATATTCTTTTTTTTAAAAAAAAAATTTTTTTTTTCAACGTTTATTTATTTTTGGGACAGAGAGAGACAGAGCATGAACGGGGGAGGGGCAGAGAGAGAGGGAGACACAGAATCGGAAACAGGCTCCAGGCTCTGAGCCATCAGTCCAGAGCCAGACACGGGGCTCGAACTCAAGGACCGTGAGATCGTGACCTGGCTGAAGTCGGACGCCTAACCGACTGCGCCACCCAGGCGCCCCAATAGGAAATATTCTTATAGATTATTTTACTGGAATGTTGTTTTACAGGCTAGAAGAAAGATATTATTGCCCACTTTACTAGGTAGCATTAGAGAAATCCCTGGCTCCCCGCATACGGCAGTTTTTAATAAGCATTTTTTATACTCATCGTTTCTTATCTGTTTCCCCAAAACTTCGAAAAAAATTGCGAGTTTTAGTGACAAGATCAAATCTATTTTGTCACATCTTTTCGAGCGATTCTCTTGCCTAGCCTCCGGGGAAGCAAACCTACTGCCCTCAGTCTTAGCATTCCACACCTGCTATGTGACCTGAGGAGTGCAGCGGGAGTCGATATGTGTCATCGTGACCATGCCTCTCCTTGCCTTGCTGCCACTAATTCTCCCATGGTCCCATTTTGTGAGTCTTGCCATTCTACTTGATGCTTGGAGAGCTTAAAAGCCTACGATCGCTGCGAGATGGAGCTGCTGTGCTGTGAGGCCATGAGGTCCTCCGATGCCCTGGCTAGCTCCTCCAAGCATCCGATGAATCACTCCTTCTTTGGCAGTCTGGTTGTGCCACTCTGTCCAATCTTATTATTTAGCAGCAGTTAATTTGGAGGAAGGGTATGTTTTGCATTTGCAGTGGGATGCAGTCTATCATCACTGTTAGCTTGATGCAAATACTGTGTGTACTAGGGTGAGCCTGGGAAGGCACTGTGACCCTTGGAGAGAAGCTGGCCTGTGCACAATCCTTCTGTTTCATATGACAGTGCAATGCCATTGAAAATCTGGCTAATTTCTCTTTCTTGCCCCCTAGACTCCCTGTGACATAAATTATAGTGGTGTTCAACGTGTCACCAGATTGGTAATTGAAAGAACACTTGGCATCCTCAAGAAGGGTTCAGCTGGAGAGATAAATCTATTGCAACATGGTTG
Source organism: Leopardus geoffroyi (assembly GCF_018350155.1). Lineage (NCBI taxonomy): Eukaryota > Metazoa > Chordata > Mammalia > Carnivora > Felidae > Leopardus > Leopardus geoffroyi. Next base: position 127,404,899 of record NC_059331.1, read on the forward strand.
ATCTGTCCTTCCCACAGATTTCCTACTCCTGCCTGGATGGTTACAAATAGGCTAACAGAGTCATGAAGTATGGTTTATATTTAGATAAAAAGAGATTCAGGAATCAAAATTAATTGTTGCTAAAATCATGATGATGTATAAGTTGGAAAGGGATTAGAGACACAACAAAAACACTAAGTTGAGAGAAACCCTGGATCAGTTTTCTTTAAAGGTTAACAGAGAGAAACATGTCAGCACAGAGCCCGAGGTGGGGCTCAAACTCACGGACCACGAGATCATGACCTGAGCTGAAGTCAGACGCTTAACTGACTGAGCCACCCAGGCACCCCATGATGTTACTTTTCGAAGTGCTGAAAATATTCTGAAATTAGATAGTGGTGTTGTGCAACCTTGCGAATATACTAAAAACCACTGAATTGTATATATTATTTATTTATTTATTTATTTATTTATTTATTTATTATTTTTGCGACAGAGAGAGACAGAGCATGAACGGGGGAGGGGCAGAGAGAGAGGGAGACACAGAATCGGAAGCAGGCTCCAGGCTCTGAGCCATCAGCCCAGAGCCTGATGCGGGGCTCGAACTCACGGACCGCGAGATCGTGACCTGAGCTGAAGTCGGACGCTTAACCGACTGAGCCACCCAGGCGCCCCTGAATTGTATATTTTAAAAGACGAATCTTATCATGTGTGAATTACATCTCAATTTTTATAAACCCTCTACAGTGTTAGCATATTATATTCATGAGCTTGTATTTCCACAACCATGAAGACATGCAAATTCTTTGTTTTACTGATTAGCCAACACAATCTGCCTGGCTCATTTGAACTACAGATTCCCGATGGTTTGAATGCATGGACCAGGAATCTTAAACTTTTCTTTTACACAGATGACAGCACTACCATTGAAAGCTTTGTGGATCACCAAACAATTTTAAATATTTAAAGCCAAACCAATAGATTGGGGGAGGTGAAGTGTTATGTACACTGAAGAGCATTAAAGCTTGGCTATTTCTAATTATTTGTAATTCATGTGACCATAAACACGTCTGTTACAGAATATTTGTCTAAAATAGGTCAACACTTGCCTGATGAATGGACATGAATCAAAGTTCTCAAAGTTATTCGTACTCTTTGACCAGTAATCTTACTTCTAAGAATTTATCTGAAAGAGTTAATTAGAGATGCTTATTCAAACTAACTGCCCAAATAATAAAGGAAGAACAAAGAGGGATGGAGTCAGGGCCTCCAAAGACACAATAGTGATTCTGAGCAGTATTGAGTCTGAGGGAGTCCACCTGCCCACCCTTTCCCCAACTCCCACACACTTACTGGAGAATAGAGAAATGCTGGTAACAGGATAGCATAAATACCAAGCCAGATATGCCCAAGGCACTAATTCAAGCGGCCCTTCCTCTTCCCTTCTCCTCTTCAGTCTTGATATACTTACTTCCGTTGCTCAGGGCCTGATGCTCCCGAAGAGAATCCCGAGAGAATACTGATAAGCTTTTGGCTTCCACCAGTTAAAATCATCTGGGGAGCTTTGATCTGCAAATATCTCTAGAGGTGGCATGAGGCTGTGTAAATAAATGTTTCGAAATAGGACAGGGAAAGCAGTTGAAGTGTTAAAACAAGGACATTCTCATTCACTCGCACCAATGCATTCTCTGCCAAAATGTGTGATCTCTATTCTGTGGACACATAGAAGCTAAGTGAAAAGAATGGAAAGGAAGAGAAACTGGGCCACCTTGTCCCTCTTCGATTGGCTTCCAATTCTTTGAAGAGGAACATGGCAAGGCCAGAGGGGGTGAATGCCCTTTAGTGGTACTCCATGGAATTCTAACTTCTGTCTTAATGTAGCAGGAGACAGTGTCAGTACTTAGTGGCTACATTCTTATACTTGTTCTACTTTCTATTTTAAAGTCAAAAGAGATTCAGACAGCATAAGGCAACATCCAAAGTGGTGTCCAATAACATTTAAAAAATTAATTAAAGCTATTATTATAAAAATAGCGCATGTTTATTATTAAAAAGTGATATTTGGGGGCATCTGGGTGTCTCAGTCAGTTGAGCATCTGACATCGGCTCAGATCATGATCTCACTGTTCATGAGTTCAAGCCCCATGTCAGGCTCTGTGCTGACAGCTCAGAGCCTGGAGCCTGCTTTGGATTCTGTGTGTGTGTCTCTCTCTGCCCTTCCCCTGCTCGCACTCTCTCTCTCTCTCTCTATCTATCTCAAAAAAAAAAATAAACATTACATTTTTTTTAAAAGTGATATTTGCCCCAACCACCCTGTCTCACTCCCCAGAAGTAATAATTATCTATAATAACCTCAGTGTTTTTGTATAGATAGATAGATATAGATATACATAGACATGTTTTAGTACAATAAAGCAATTGCTCTCAAATTTTAATGTAAATGAAACAATCATCTGGGAAGTTTGCCTAAAATGAAGATGAGGCCCAGATTGTTGGGTGATTTTGATTCAGGTGGTCTGCCCACCAGTTGCTAAGGTGGTCCCCCATCATTTACAACTTCTGGTGTTCATGCCCTGTGATTTCCCTCCCATATTGAACAGGACTGAATTTTGTAACCAGTAGAACATTATAGACACAATGAAGGTCACTTCGATAGCTCCATCAGGAAAGTTGTAGCCCCCACCTTGCATACTTGGATCACTCACTGTGCAGGAAGCAGCAGCTGGGTCCTGAGGACAGTCCAGCAGCAGTATGGAAGGTCCTTGGGGCAGGGAACTGAGGCCTCCCAGCAGCCAGCAGCAACTTGCTAATCATATGAATGAGCCACCTGGGAAGTGGGTCCTCTAGCTCTAGTCACGCCTTCAGATGAACACAGCCCCAAGCCAACGTCTTGACTGCAGCCTCAAGAGAGACCCTCCACCAGAATCAGCCAGCTCCGCCCTTCCTGAACTCCTAAGCACAGAAGCTTATGGAAAGATAAATGTTTGTTATTTGAAGACACTAAATTCTGTGGTATTTTGTTATAGAGAAATAGATAACTAACAACAGTTACATATTTTGCATCATATATTTTACACCACAGGTGACTGAGTGACAAGTTAATACTCAAAATATCAAGGCTAAAGTTGTTTTTTTAATGTTTATTTATTTATTTGGAGAGAGAGAGAGAGAGAGAGAGAGAGAGAGAGAGAGGAAGGGCAGAGAGAGAGGGAGAGACAGAATCCCAAGCAGGCTCTGTTCTGTCAATGCAGAGCCTGACATGAGGCTCGAACTCACGAAACCATGAGATCATGACCTGCGCCGAAACCAAGAGTTTGGACGCTTAACTGACTGAGCCACCCAGGTTCCCCAAGGCTAAAGTTTTTATAGATGTAACTTATTTTGCTTCCAGATGTTAACAGTACTAAACATTAACACTTTAGAAGGTGATCTTTCCTGCTTTTAGTTAACAATACCATAGTTCTCTGGCAGAAGTTAGACATAGATCTCAAAACCCCCAAGAGATGTTTTTTTTTTTTTTTTTTTTTTTTTGTCAGTGATAGGCCCAAGTATATCCACATGAATAATTCATTATTTATTACCAACCACTATGCTATGAAATTCAATTGTATTATCTCCAATTTGTACTGTTCCTTCACTAGGTAAGTATTACCAACCCCATGTTAGGATGAGAGGACTGATGTTCAGAGAGATGAGTTAAATGCCTACACTTCCAGCTGGTAAGAGGAGGAACCAGAATTGACTATTTTTACAATATCAGATCCAGGTTTTGTTACTAGCATTTGATTTACTACTGTGGCCATAGGCTTGGGTGGGAGTTGAGGTAGGTTATTTGCACTGGAACATTCTTTATACATAAGCAATCAGAAAATCAACAAATATTTTTTGAGTCCCTTTTGTGTGCCAGACACTGTGCTAAGGGCTAAGAAGTGAAAAAATGAAGGAGTGGGCTCTCCTTCTACAAAGTGTATAAATTGGGAGGCAACTTACCCAGATGTTACCCTTATTTTTTAGAAGTCACAGAAGCTAAGAATTCCTTTAATAGCAGATGTTCAATACTTGCTAATAATAAATAAAGGAATATGAAGTGTTTTTTAAAAGCATGAATGGTACTCAGAACACATCTAGTCCAACTATCTTGTTTACAGAGGATGAGCCTGAAGTTCAGAGAGGGAATATAGCTAAAGAAAATGAAGTCAAATCTATGCCTGCCTGTGAGACTGAGTCCAGAGCTTCTTCCACTGAGGTCAGGTGGTCTCTAAAATCTGAGGGCTGTGACAGAAAGCCACCTCAGTTCTCTAACTTGTTATGAGACTGTAGACTGGCTGATGTCCCACCTCCCACTGCTTCCTTGCAGTGGTTCACAAACTTGCCTTCCGTGTTTGCCCCGACTGAGAAGCTTTTAAAACTCCAAAGCCCAGTTTGCACCCAAGCCAATTAAATGAGAACTTCCAGAGGTGGGCCCAAGTGGCAGGACTGGACAAAGCAGTCCAGGTGGTTCCATAACGTAGCCAGGTTTAAGAACTCCAGACTCAGATTTTGGTGACAGAGTTTTGCAGGCTCTTATAGGTTGTTTGTGTTACTTTGCTTGTCACCTTATAATAGGTTGGATAGTGTCTCCCCAAAATTTATGTTCTTATCAGAACCTCAAAATGTGGCCCTATTTGGATGTAGGGTTGTTGCAGATATAATCAGTTCATTTAAGATGAGGTTATACTGGAGCCCAGTGGGCTCTTAATCCAATATGACTGGTCTCCTTAAAAGAAGAGGAGGAGGGCCACAGAGAAGGACACACAGGGAGGAGAATGTCGTCTGAACACACGGACACAGAGAGGAGACAGCTCCGTGATGGCACAGGCAGACGGGAGTTACACGGTGCAAGCCAAGAAACTGGGTGTTGCGGGTAATCCCCAGAAGATAGGGGAGAGGCCTGGGCCTACTGACACCTTGATTTTGGATTCCTAGCTTCTGTAAGGGAATACATTTCTGTTGTCTGAGGTCACCCAGTTTGCAGGTTTCTTATTACAGCCCTAGGAAACTACACATACTTCCAGACCAGTCTGGGCGTGTTCACACACTGGTTTGTGTTTGGACGGTGCAGTTCCAGAAGACCAGGCCTCGGCTCTCCCTCAGTCGCACTCAGACAGCCCTTCGCTCCCTCGTGGGGCTTCTGATTAGCCAGTTGTTCATGCTTTGATCCCCTACTTTCCATTCACCTCCAGATCATCCCAGCTGCTGAAGAACCTACCGGGCCTCCTCTGTCCCTGACCTGTAGGACCCCTCAGAGTTCCCAAATACCCTTGATGATGGGTCTGGAGAACATTTTCTATATTCTACTTTTTCCTCTGCAATCTTTTGCTCTTTCATCTTTACCAAGGGGAGGGTAGAGAATGGCATTTGCACACAGATGTTAGAAGCAGGGAGAACTCATTCATTTTCTGGCTCCATCATTTAGTGTCCATGTGGTCATAGAAAAATGTTTTGACTTCTGTGAGCTTCAGTTTTCTAATCTGTAGAATGGTAGTAATACCTTCCATGCGGGGTTGCTATTATAAAGATGGAAGGGGGCCATGTTTACACAGCAGATAGGGCAGTGTCTTCAGCACCGAGTAGGGGTCCTGTAACTTCTCTCTTTCACATTGCTCTTCCCAATCAACCCTGACTTAGCCTTCCAGTTATCTCTCCTAACTGGTTCCATTTCCTCTTCCATGGCTCTCATGACATGTATTCTTCCAAATGAGACTGTAACCCCTTGAAATCCTTCTCTTCTATGGTTCTTTGAATTCTCTGGAGCCAGAGATTATAAAACTCACAGCTCCTCGTAATGTGGTAAAGTGATAAACTGTCATTCCAGCTCTTCAGATGTCCCATCTCCAGAGGCATCATGATTGGTTGTGAAGGAATTTCATTTTATAAGGTAAGAGGGGTGTGTGTGTGTGTCCACTTCATTTTAGAATTGTCTCAGAATTTGTTTCTAAAAATCTATATTGCAAACTGTATTGGAGCCAGACGGAGAGGAAGGGGGTGTGTCCTTAGAAGGGAAAAGACATCCAATCTCTGTTTAGCATAGGACGTGGGGGAATTATTTCCAGAAACTTTTTGCAACAACAACAACAGAGGGAGCAAAAACGACTTCAAGTTAAGAAGAAACAAAAAAAGACATTGAAAGGGGGAAAACCTAGTAAGAAAGTGATTGGGAGGGACAGGCTAAGTTTAAGGGTAGAGATTTTGAAAAGGAATAAAAGAACATAAAAGAATTTTTACATGAATCAGTAAATGAAGTAAAAGTGTGAATGGATACAAAGAAAAGGTTTAGAGATAAAAATGTAAATGATTAAAAAAAAACCCAGAGCTAAAAAGCTAAAGTAAAAATCAAAACAAATTCAAATGTATGGAATGGAATGGAATGGAAGGCAGCATGTTAATGAAAATACAAAAAGAATAACAAAGGAAACTGTCTCTAAAACTCAGAAGGTTAAAGATTAAATAGGAAAGCAGGTAAATGAGATGAGACATTTTACTTATTACTTAAAAAATTTTTAATGTTTATTTTTGAGAGAGAGAGAGTGAGCAGGGGAGGGGCAGAGAGAGGGGGAGACACAGAACCTGAAGCAGGCTCCAGGCTCTGAGATGTCAGCACAGAGCCCGACATGGGGCTCAAACTCACAAACCATGAGATCATGACCTGAGCCGAAGTCAGACACTCAACCAACTAAGCCACGCAGATGCCCCAAGATGAGACACTTTAGAAAGGAGGATAAAACACACTAAAATGACAGAACGAAAGGTATTTTAATGCTGATATAATAATAATAATAATAATAATAATAATAATAATAATACCACTAATGAAAAGCATAAGCAAACAAGTAAGTTGCAGCTGGTGCAATCTGCTGACTCTTCCAGGCTGTAGGTCTGGACCTTTAGGGATGAGACTGAGGTTCTCATAACCAGGCCTAGAGATCTGGAGCTGTGGCTATTCCAGAGCTTGAAGACCAAGTCCCTTAGGCAATGCCCATTTTTGGTTGATGTGCAAAGGCAAGGAAGAAACCAATAGTCTTCTTCCTCTCCCTCCATTTCCCCCACCATGAAAAATCTTACACTAAGACCCTGACTTACCGTTTTGCTTTAAGGTCACCTTCCTACTTACAAGAAATCTTCATTAACAACAGAACAGTCATTGGGCTTGCCCCAGTGGTTAGGGAGAATGACAGGGAAGTCAGCCTTTCTTGCAGATGGAGCTGCTCTTCTCTCACAGATACAGCCCCTGGCGTGGCCCTCAGTGTTCCAACCCCCAAGACCTAAATTCAACCACCCATCTTCCTGCAGATGTGTTCCTCCCACACCACCCTGCCCACCTTGAACTCATTCTGCTGTTTAATGTATACCATTGTTCTAATCAATGAAGCGAGTAACCTCAAAGTCCCTCTGGACTGCTCCCTCATGTCTACTCCCACACCTGATGGGTCACCAGGCACTGCCTCTTCTACCTTCCAAACCTCTCTTCCAGCTTTATCACCTCTGCACTTGTCCAGCCCTCACTGTAAGTGAGAGCAATCCAAAGAGATAAGCAACAGTCCAGACATGAAGGACTTTAGGCTCCTTGTTTTCTTGCCAGGAATTTGAGAAGACAGTTTACAGAGATGTGTATTGTCTCAGAGGCAGAGGATATGAAGGACAAGGGAAAATTGAGAGTCAGAAAAAGAATGATTAGCACTGGACTCAGGTCAATGTGCAGACTCCAGAAATGATTCCACAGCCCTGGGCATGCTTGGTGTTGCCCCACTTGACACACTTTAATGGAAGTGGTGTCATCTTAAGCAGTGGAGGTAGAATGTCAGCTTCTCTGTTGGTTGAAGGGGGTCTGGAGAGACAGTCTTCAGGGCTCCTGTCTTGCTTAACATATGTTTTATTCAAAGAAAAATCAGAAGATCTGAGAGACAGCGGAAGGCTCTGGGGCCAGGAGGCTTTTTAACAATCTGGTCAATCCATCTCTGCATTTATTCCTCCACAATGGAGGAATGGCTCTTTCTGTTATTAATACAGGAGGATCCAAGTCAAGGGACCTCAGGACACAGCCCCAGAGCTTTTTTTTCCCTTCACTAATCTGATTAGATACTCCATCTTCCGTTGCTATCTGATTCAGGCCAGCGCTGAGACACCAAGGCCTTGGAGAGAAGCGTTGGCACTTTCCTTGCATGGAGGCACTTTGAGTTTAACATGCTGTGAACTCACCACATCTGGAGGGGGCTACAGGGGTGGGAGAGGAAGACATAGCTGCAAAGACTTCTGGCAACACCCTCTGACACTGGCATCCCCAGGAAAATCGCTGTCACTTGTTTGAAAAACAGCTTCACATAGATGTCGTGCTGATGGTAATCAGATTTAAAATTAGCCTTAACGTGCCTTCATCAAGGGAAGCTTAATTGCAGGGCCCAATCAGTAGACAAAATACTACAACGACAGTTTTGCTGACAAAGTGATTCTAAATAAACCAGAGGATTTCGAAGGGGTAATATCTTCTCTGTGGAATCACTCAGTTTTGGGTGTTGCTAAAGCCCACCCCTGTTCAGACCCATCTCCTTATGCTCCAGGATTTATAAGGCTTATAAGGCTTTCCTTTGTGCAAACTCTAAGAACTCTTACCTCTTAGCTGGATACAGCAGGGGAGGGTGGGAAGCCCTCTGTTTACCAGCTCTGTGATCTCCCGGCAAGTTACTTATCTGCTCAGCCTCAGTTTTCTCACCTTCAAAATGAGGGAAATAAGGTGCACCTCGAAGGACTGTTGAGAGGTTTAAAATAAATAAGGTATGCGAACCCATTTTTATTTCCTTTCTCCTTGCCAGATCCACATGGTTATGGGTGCTTTGGCCCTGATGTCCCTAAGGACATTGCTGTTGACATTTTTTTTCATGATTTGCAAATAGGATCATTCTGTTTGATGCCAGCAGGCAGTGGGGGTACCTCCCTGTCCCCAAATTCTACATCTAGCTCAGTGGTTCACAATGGGGGGCAATTTTGCCCCACAAGGGATATTTGGCAATATCTGGAGACATTTTTTTGTTGTCGCAATTTGCTGGGGGTGATGGGGGGGCAGTACTATTGGAATCTAGTGGGTAGAGTCCAGGGAGGCTGCTATCATTCTACAAAGCACAGGACAGCCCCCTACAACAAAGCATTACCTGACCCTGAGTGTCCTTAGTGCCAAGGTGGAGAAACCTGGCCCTAGAGGAGGGTATATATTCTTATCCCTGAGCTCCTCAAAGGTAAGGAATGTGCCTTACACACCTTCCTTTCTCATGAAGAAGGTTTGAAAGAGCATTGGGAAAAACACTCAAATGGAATTTCTCTGATTATTGAGTGTAAGGTGGGGGAGATCACAATTCAGACTGACTTGGCCTGCATTTCTTTCCTCTTTGGTCTTCAGGTTGGGCTCTGTTAACATTTCTCTAATATCCTGATTCATCTAATTTCCATTGGCTTTTCCCGATTTGATTTATGGGATTGACTTGCTAGCCTTCCCATCAGCTAGTACCAGACACTGAGAAACATAAGAGATATCCTCGTATAAAAAGTTGAGGGTGCTCAGACTGGCCAGGGGACTTTTCCAGAAGTTGTGGGGAGTGGCCACATGAAACAAGATGCCAAACACTAGAAAAAGATGAATAGAGTTTCTGTATGGGACCCCAAGGAAACTTGGCTAAACTGTGGGCAGAGTGATAGGAACAGACTCATTTTCCCTGGCTGATTCCACTCAGTTGGAGGTACAAACACATATAAATATATGGCATATTCTCAATAATACAGTATCTATCTATCTATCATCTATTTATCTATCTATTAATATACAGAGAAATGCCTTGAAGGGGAATATATTAAAATATTAATAATCAATATCTTTATTAGATCATTTTCCCCTGTGTACATGGTTCTGAATTTTCCAAATTTTCTATAAGTGTTTTATAAATTGAAAAACAACAGATATTATTTTTAAAAAGAATTTAAAAATCCATTTTAAACATGTCTGCCTGAACCTTATATTCGGAGGATTTCTCCTTCTCTGTAAATTGCAAGTGAGATGTTGGCAAGCTGCCGCTAACAGATAAATTGCTCTCCCACCGCCCCAGCTAGGAGTCATGTCTGGGTAACAGCTGCTTCAATAATGACTTTATCTGGTGATAGATGAATTCATGGTTGCTTTACAGATGTTAAAATGACTTAGGCCAAACAAAATTGCACATATGACTCTTTATGGCTCCTCGCTTTGCTCATAGTAGGTGCTAGAAAGAGACATTCCCTAGATGGGGTGGAAGGAATGATGGGACTCAGACGTTCTCTTCACAGAGGCAGGGTCAGCCCTGGGCACTTGCTCTTGGAGGGCTGTGCATACCTGGTAAATGGGTCAGCACAGAAACACTACCCCACAACAGGCTCTGCTGAGGCCTGAAACTCCACCCTCATTCTGGCTCTTACTCCCTCTTCTACTTTGCATTCTGTGGTGATAGCATGTTGCTCTTTTCCAAACGTAAACAGGAAAATGAAAAATATGGTCTTGAGAGGGAATGGTCTTCTTTCTCAAAGAGCCACTAGTCTGAAATGGGGAAAGTGCTAGAAAGCTGATTACAGGAAAATCCATGGATGCTCCTCTTCATGAGGGAATGACTCAGTGGCACCCAATGATAGGGCAAGAGTTATTTTTTAAAATGCTTATTCATTTATTTTTAGAGCGAGAGCATGAACATGTGCAACCATGGGGAGGGGAAGAGAGAAAGAGAGGGGGAGAGAGAGAGAATCCCACACAGGTTCCGTGCTATCAGTGCAGAACCCATAGTGGGGCTCCATCTTATGAACTATGAAATCATGACCTGAGCCTAAGTCCAGAGTTGGATGCTTAACCAACTGAGCCACCCAGAAGCTTCACTTTTTTCTTTTGCATTTGAAGCACGTCCTCACAAGTTCTGGGCATATATTTTGGAATAAAATCTTCATAAATACCTATCCTGGAAGCTTTAAAGGACCATGATGACCCCAAAGAAAATGGGGAGGTAGCTAACGAAGTTATCTAAGAGCAAATATAAAAGAGAGAGATAGGCCAAGAAGAGAAGAGTTGGTGGATCCAGGATAAATAAATAAAGGTTTGTTGGGGTATTTTGAGAACAGTAAGGAAGTTCTGTTACAACTAATTACCAGGGTAAGGCATTACAGACTCCAGATGAAAGATCTAGAACTGAGGCAGCTGTGAAGACTTGCTCAGATGTGAGGCTAAACAGGTAAGGCATGGCTTAAGGGACCAGGGACTGCAGCACACAAGCAGGCTGGGGTACAGCACACAGTTCATGGGGTTTCTAGAGAAACCTAGTGTTTTGGAGGTAAGGGATTCCATCAGCAAAATGTGATTGCCCACTTTCCCCCACTGAAGGTTCAACTAGGATAAAAAAAAAATTGCTGGAGTATCAGAGTGTGAAGGTCCACCAAAACCATCCCTTTGAGTTAGTAGAGCCCATGGAGGCAGAGAAAACCACACTCAGCCCCAGATTCACCTCCTTCCTTACTGTGTGACCTTGGAGAGTGACCTAAATTCTCAGAGCTTTGGACTTCTCATCTGGGAAATAAGTAACACTACCAACCTCTTGGAGATGGAAGGGACACAATGAATGCATGGAAAGCATTTTGCACAATGTCTGCCACTGGGTGGTGAGTAAATGGCAGCCAGGACCACACAGGCACCACATTTCTCATGTCCAATAAAGGCAAGTTACAGAGATTACCCCATTATCCTTGGCGCCTCTTGGAATAACCCCTAGCTCCTTGCTTTCACTGTCTGCTGGCAATGCCTGACTCCTGCATGTTGACTCATTTTCCACTTTTAGTTCTATTCCTGAAGGTTGGATCACTGATCCTGGGTTTCCAGATAATATCCAGAGTCTAGCCCACTTATTCAGTATCCACCACTACCAAAGAGGAAGGTAGGGGTAAGATTTGAATAGTGAAAATTAGGCTTCATAGTAATTCTTGAAGAAGAGTGTGAAAGTTATAGTTAACTATGAGATCCATATGGTCAGCAGCTAGCTTTGGAGGAAAAATGGAGTGTGTCCTGATTCTCAAACTCAAAGGGACCCAGTGTAGACATGTCTTTGCTGTGGATGTCTGAAAGGTCTTCTGTATTTATTATTTACTATTTTGACTATTTACTATATTGTAGATACTTTCTTACAAAACTTATAAATATGAATTAATATAATCCTTCAACAGTTGTTATAAAAGGATTTTATAAAGAAAGCTTTACAAACCAGAAAATAATTTACCATAAGTCACACAGTCAGCACGCATTACAACTGGAATTTGACATAGGATTTCAAAGCTTATATTTTCTTAACAACTCTACCACCATGACATTGCACAAGACCTGGGATTTTTCTCTCTCTCTCTCTCTTTAAAACACACATACAACTAGCTAGAAAAGCACTCATGAGTTATTATTTTTGGGTTCCTATTTTGTGCATTTTTTAAAAAATTATATTTCATATTATCAGACCTTGCTAAATCTCTTAGAATCTTTGGTCAATAGTATTACACGGTTCTAAAACTCAAATGAAGGACATGAGTGGGAAGACGGTGGCATAGGAAGGCACTGGGCTCACCTCGTCCTGCTGATCACTTAGATTCCACCCACATCTGCCTAAATAACCTAGAAAACTGCCGGAAGACTAGGAGAATGGCCTCTCTGGAGCCATGCGTAGACAAGAGGCCCACGGAAGAGGGTAGGAAGGGCGGAGAGGCGGTGCCTGCTACACGGACTGGCAGGAGGGAGCCAGGGCAATGGAGGGGCAGCCAGCCCAGCAAGGCAGAGCCCCCGAGTCTGACTTGCAAAAGCGAAGGGGCTGGACTCCGTGAGTTCTGACAGCCAGCGGGACTTAACATCTGGAATGTTAAAAGTCAACAGCTCTGCTCTCGGAGAGCCGGGAAGGTGAGAGGACGCTGGGAGGAAGAATTGTTTAGCCACAGAAGGACAGAGCTCGGCAGGGGAACAAAGATGCTGGCAAGCGCCATTTCTCTCTCCCATCCCCCAGCCGAAATTCCAAAGGGAACAAGTTCCCATCACTGAACTTGCTTGCACCATGCAAACACCCAACACTGTGCTTCTGTGGATCCATCCCTCCTACAGGTCTGCCTCCCTCCTGGTGCTGCAGGGCCCCTCCTGCAGGGGACCACCAATGGCAAAGCTAGCTAAGCCTGCTCCTCCTGCCCCTTTGCACCTTGCGATCCACTCTGGCTAATATGACAAATCCCATCAAAGCAGCACCACAAGCCTGGCAGTGTGCAAGCAGCTCAGACAGGGGCCACACCACTCCACAGTGAGTCCTACCCCTGGGAGAGGGGAAGATAAGGTACATACCAGTCTGACTGTGGCCCCAGTGGTGGGCTGGGGACAGACATCAGGTCAGACTGCGGCCCCGCCCACCAACACAAGTTACTCTGGAGGACACAGAGGAAGTGCCCTGCAGTTGGGAGCCACAGCAGGAACTACTCAAAATAATGAAATGGAAGAACTCTCCTCAAAAGAAACTCCAGGAAGTAGCAACAGCTAACGAATTGATCAAAACCAATTTAAGCAATATAAAGGAAGAAAAATTTAGAATAACAGTCATAAAATTAATCACTGGGCTTGAAAAAAGTATAGACAGCAAAGAATCTATTCCTACAGAGATCAAGAGACTAAGAAATAGGAGGAGCTAAAATATGCTATAAATGAGGTGCAAAATAAAATGGAGGAGACCACAGCTCGGATTGAAGAGGCAGAGGAGAGAATAGGTGAATTAGAAGATAAAATTATGGAAAAAGAGGAAGCTGAGAAAAAGGGAGATAAAAAAATCCAGGAGTATGAGGGGAGAATTAGAGAACTAAGCAATGCAATCAAATGGAATGATATCCATAACATAGGAATTCCAGAAGAGGAAGAGAGAGAGAAAGGGGCTAAAGGTGTACTTGAACAAATCGTACTTGAGAACTTCCCTGATCTGGGGAAGGAAAAAGGCATTGAAATCCAAGAGGCACAGAGAACTCCCTTCAGACATAACTTGAATTCATCTTCTGCACAATATATCATAGTGAAACTGGCAAAATACAAGGATAAAGAGAAAATTCTGAAAGCAGCTAGGGATAAACACACTCTAACATATAAAGAGAGACCAGTAATACTAGTGGCAGACCTATCTACTAAAACTTGGCAGGCCAGAAAGGAATGGCAGGAAATCTTCAATGTGATGAACAGAAAAAATATGCAGCTGAGAATCCTTTATCCAGCAAGTCTGTCATTCAGAATAGAAGGAGAGATAAAGGTCTTCCCAAACAAACAAAAACTGAAGGAACTCATCACCACTAAACCAGCCCTACAAGAGATCCTAAGGGGGAATCTGTGAGTGAAATGCTGCAAGGATCACAAAGTACCAGAGACATCACTACAAGCATGAAACCGACAGACATCACAATGACTCTAAACCCATATTTTTCTGTAATAACACTGAATGTAAATGGACTAAATGCTCCAACTAAAAGACATAGGGTATCAGAATAGATAAAAAACAAGACCCATCTATTTGCTGTCCACAAGAGACTCATTTTAGACCTGAGGACACCTTCAGACTGAAAGTAAGGGGAAGGAGAACTATCATGCTACTGGAAGTCAAAAGAAGGCTGGAGTAGCCATACTTATATCAGATAAACTAGAGATGATATAACAAGAGATGTAACAAGATGATATAACAAGATGATGTAACAAGAGATGAAGAGGGCATTATATAATAATTATAGGGTAATTACATCAGGAAGAGATAGCAATTATAAATGTCTATGCACCAAATACAGGAGCCCCCAAATATATAAAATAATTACTCACAAACATTAGCAACCTTATTGATAAGAATGTGGTAATTGCAGGGGACTTTAATACTCCACTTACAACAATGGATAGATCATCTAGACACAGGATCAATAAAGAAACAAGGGCCCTGAATGATACATTGGATTAGATGGACTTGACAGATATATTTAGAACTCTGCATCCCAAAGCAACAGAATATACTTTCTTCTCAAGTGCACATGGAACATTCTCCAAGATAGATCACATACTGGGTCACAAAACAGCCCTTCATAAGTATACAAGAATTGAGATCACACCATGCACTATTTCAGACCACAATGCTAAGAACTTGAAATCAACCACAGGAAAAAGTCTGGAAAACCTCCAAAAGCATGGAGGCTAAAGAACACCCTACTAAAGAATAAATGGGTCAACAAGGCAATTAGAGAAGAAATTTAAAAATATATGGAAACAAATGAAGATGAAAATACAACAATCCAAACGCTTTAGGATGCAGCAAAAGCAGTCCTGGGAGGAAAATACATTGCAATCCAGGCCTATCTCCAGAAACAAGAAAAATCCCAAATACAAAGTCTAACAGCACACCTAAAGGAAATAGAAGCAGAACAGCAAAGACACCCCAAACCCAGCAGAAGAAGAGAAATAATAAAGATCAGAGGAGAAATAAACAATATAGAATCTAAAAAAAAACTGCAGAGCAGATCAATGAAACCAAGAGTTGGTTTTTTCAAAAAATAAACAAAATTGATAAACCTCTAGCCAGGTTTCTCAAAAAGAAAAGGGAGAGGACCCAAATAGATAAAATCATGAATGCAAATGGAATTATTATAACCAATCCCTCAGAGATACAAGCAATTATCAGGGAATACTATGAAAAATTATATGCCAACAAAATGGACAACCTGGAAGAAATGGACAAATTCCTAAGCACGCATCCACTTCCAAAACTCAAACAGGAAGAAATAGAAAACTTGAATGGACCCATAACCAGTGAAGAAATTGAATCAGTTATCAAAAATCTCCCAACAAATAAGAGTCCAGGACCAGATGGCTTCCCTGGGGAATTCTACCAGACATTTAAAGCAGAGATAATAGCTATCCTTCTCAAGCTGTTCCAAAAAAATAGAAAGGGAAGGAAAACTTCCAGACTCATTCTATGAAGCCAGCATTAGTTTGATTCCTAAACCAGAAAGAGACCCAGCAAAAAAAGAGAACTACAGGCCAATATCCCTGATGAATATGGATGCAAAAATTCTCAATAAGATACTAGCAAATCGAATTCAACAGCATATAAAAAGAATTATTCACCATGATCAAGTGGGATTCATTCCTGGGCTACAGGTCTGGTTCAACATATGCAAATCAATCAATGTGATACATCACATTAATATAAGAAAAGATAAGAACCATATGATCCTGTCAATCGATGCAGAAAAAGCATTTGACAAAATTCAGCATCCTTTCTTAATAAAAGCCCTCGAGAAAGTCAGGATAGAAGGAACATAATCAAACATCATAAAAGCCATTTATTAAAAGCCCACAGCTAATATCACCCTCAATGGGGAAAAAACTGAGAGCTTTCCCCCTGAGAACAGGAACATGACAGGGATGTCTACTCTCACCACTGTTGTTTAACATAGTGTTGGAAGTTCTAGCATCAGCAATCAGACAACAAAAGGAAATTAAAGGCATCCAAATTGGCAAAGATGAAGTCAAGCCTTCACTTTTTGCAGATGACATGATATTATACATGGAAAATCCGATAGACTCCACCAAAAGTCTGCTAGAACTGATACATGAATTCAGCAAAGTTGCAGGATACAAAATCAATGTACAGAAATCAGTTGCATTCTTATACACTAACAATGAAGCAACAGAAAGACAAATAAAGAAACTGATCCCATTCACAACTGCATGAAGAACCATAAAATACCTAGGAATAAACCTAACCAAAGATGTAAAAGATCTGTATGCTGAAAACTATAGAAAGCTTATGAAGGAAATTGAAGAAGATACAAAGAAATGGAAAGACATTCCCTGCTCATGGATTGGAAGAATAAATATTGTTAAAATGTCCATACTACCCAAAGCTATCTATACATTCAATGCAATCCCAATCAAAATTGCACCAGCATTCTTCTCAAAGCTAGAACAAGCAATCCTAAAATTTGTATGGAACCACAAAAGACCCCGAATAGCCAAACTTTGAAGAAGAAGACCAAAGCGGGAGGCATCACAATCCCAGACTTTAGGCTCTACTACAAAGCTGTAATCATCAAGCCAGCATGGCATTGTCACAAAAACAGACACATAGACCAATGGAATAGAATAGAGACTCCAGAATTAGATGCACAAAAGTATGGCCAACTAATCTTTGACAAAGCAGGAAAGAATATCCAATGGAAAAAAGACAGTCTCTTTAACAAATGGTGCTAGGAGAACTGGACAGCAACATGCAGAAGAATGAAACTAGAACACTCTCTTACAATATTTACAAAAATAAACTCAAAATTGATAAAGGACCTGAATGTGAGACAGGAAACCATCAAAACCCTAGGGGAGAAAGCAGGAAAAAAACCTCTCTGGCCTCAGCTGCAGCAGTTTCTTACTTGACACATCTCCAAAGGCAAGGGAATTAAAAGCAAAAATGAACTATTGGGACCTCATGAAGATAAAAGGATTCTGCACTGCAAAGGAAACAATCAACAAAACTAAAAGGCAACCAACGGAATGGGAAAAGATATTTGCAAATGACATATTGGACAAAGGGCTAGTATCCAAAATCTATAAAGAACTCACCAAACTCCACACCCGAAAAACAAATAATCCAGTGAAGAAATGGGCAGAAAACATGAATAGACACTTCTCTAAAGAAGACATCCAGATGACCAACAGGGAAATGAAAAGATGCTCAACATCACTCCTCATCAGGGAAATACAAATCAAAACCACACTGAGATACCACCTCATGCCAGTCAGTGGCTAAAATGAACAAATCAGGAGACTAAAGATGCTGGCGAGGATGTGGAGAAACAGGAACCCTCTTGCACTGTTGATGGGAATGCAAACTGGTGCAGCCACTCTGGAAAACAGTGTGGAGGTTCTTCAAAAAAATAAAAATAGATCTACCCTATGACCCGCAATAGCACTGCTAGGAATGTACCCAAGGGATACAGGAGTACTGATGCATAGGGGCACTTGTACCCCAATGTTTATAGCAGCACTTTCAACAATAGCCAAATTACGGAAAGAGCCTATATGTCCATCGACTGATGAATGGATAAAGAAATTGTGGTTTATATACACAATGGAATACTACTTGGCAATGAGAAAGAATGAAATATGGCCTTTTGTAGCAATGTGGATGGAACTGGAAAGTGTTATGCTAAGTGAAATAAGTCATACAGAGAAAGACAGATACCATATGTTTTCACTCCTATGTGGATCCTGAGAAACTTAACAGAAACCCATGGGGAGGGGAAGGAAAAAAAAAAGGTTAGAGAGGGAGGTAGCCAAACCATAAGAGACTTTTAAAAACTGAGAATAAACTGAGGGTTGATGGGGGGTGGGAGGGAGGGAAGAGTGGGTGATGGGTATTGAGGAGGGCACCTGCTGGGATGAGCACTGGGTGTTGTATGGAAACCAATTTGACAATAAATTTCATATTAAAAAAACTCAAATGAAAAGAAAATAAAACAAAATAAAAGAAGTTGGTGTCCTTAAGTTTTAATCATGCAAAAATATTCTGTAAATTAAGTAAGGTCTCACTTACTGGACTGTCAAAACACATTTGGAAAAATGTGATTTTTTTAAATATTTTTTTTTGTTCATTTTTGAGACAGAGAGAGACAGAGCATGAGCAGGGGAGGGGCAGAGAGAGAGGGAGACACAGAATCGGAAGCAGACTCTAGGCTCTGAGCTGTCAGCACAGAGCCCGACGCAGGGCTTGAACTCACAGACCGTGAGATTGTGACCTGAGCTGAAGTCAGACACCTAACTGACTGAGCCACCCAGGTGCCCCAAAATGTGTTTGGTTTTAGGTGACATATTTTGAGTGGAACACCATCAAACTAGAGTATTTATTGATAGTGAGCCGTGAGCCATGTGTCTTACTCCTTTCTGGCTGTTATATCAAAATACCACATACTGGGTGGTTTATAACAACAGACATTTATTTCTGACAGTTCTGAAAATTGGAAGTCCAAGGTCACGGTGCCAGCATGGTCAGGTCCTGGTGAAAGCTCTTTTCTGGGTTCCAGACCACTGATTTCTCCCTCTATCCTCACGTGAGGAAATGGGTGAAGTTGCAACCTGGGGTCTCTTTTATAAGGACACAAATCCCATTCATGAGGGTTTCACCCTCATGACCTAATCACTTCCCAGAGCCCCACCTTCTAATACCATCTCCTTGGGCACTATGTTTTTAACATATGAATTTTAGAGGACACAAACATTCAACCTATAGCACTATGTCACATAGGAAGGGTCAAAAGAAATAGGAAAAGACCGACAAGGACTATAATAGCTGTTTTCAAATATTCAGAATATTTCAGATATTTTCAAATATTTAAAAGTTGTCATGAAGAAGATGGATTGAATGTACGCATATGGCCTTAAGCGGTACACACAGGATGTTAAATGAAAGGTAGTAAAGGTAATGAATGTTCTTTTATTCTTATATGTACAGTAGTCTCCCGTTATCCATGGTTTCACCTTCTGGGGTTCAGGCACCCCCGCTCAACTGTGGTCCTGAAGCAGATGATCCTCTTTCTGATATATCATCAGAAGGTCAGTGGTAGCTTCATGCTGCTGCCTGCATCATTCACTTCCCTTCGTCTCATCACGTAGGCATTTTGTCATTTTACAAAAAGAAGGGTGAGTATGGTATATGATACCTTGAGAGAGAGAGGGCCACATTCACATAACTTTTACAGTGTATTGTTATAATTGTTCTGTTTTAGTATTAGTTGTTGCTGTTAATCTCTTACAGTGCCTAACTGATAAATTAAACTTTACCATAGGTATGTACACCTAGGAAAAAACTTCATGTAAATAGGTTTCGGTACTATCTGCAGTTTCAGGCACCCACTAGGGGTCTTACAATGTACTCAGATAAAGGAGACTGCTGTGTTCAGATTTTTCTGCATCAGTAGGGGGCATTTTGGTAACCATTTTGGTTCTAGGCACTATAGTTTTCCAGCACAGGCTTGCTTCATGATGGTCTTCCCACACTTGGATGGTCGGTTAGATTCATGACTACTGATATGACTTGACTCATTAAATCTCATCATCCAAATAGGCAGATAAGGGGCACCCAGGTGCCTCAGTCAGTTAAGCCTCTGACTTTGGCTCAGGTAATGATCTAATAGTTTGTGAGTTTGAGCCCCGAGTTCAGCTCTGCACTAACAGTGAGGGGCCTGCTTGGAATTCTCTCCCCCTCTCTCTTTCTGTCCCTTCCCCACTCCTGCTCTCTCTCTCTCTAAATAAATAAACATTAAAAAAAAGCAAAATAAGTTTTTCTTATTTCAAAGGCAGGGCATATGTATTACAGGAATCTGAAACAGACCTGGCAATAAACAAACAAGCAAACAAATCCTCAGAATTCCATCCAAATAGAGAAAACCATTAAAAACACCTTGGTATATATTCTTCTAAATCCTTTTCTAATCATATTTAATATACCCAGTTACATTTAAAAATAAAATACACCTTTCTTTGAGTGTGTGTCGCGTCCATGAAATATAGCCAGACCAACACTAAACCATCCTGCACACCTAGAAAACTGATCTGAGGATTCACACAACAATCTGCACAACCTGAACCACAGAACTCAGCAGGTACGTGGCACGGAGAGGTAAACTGGGGAAGGGAGAAGCTGCAGGGAGGTAGGGAGCCGCTTTTGTGGGCAGAGAGAGGATGGAGACAGGGGGGTGGGTGGGGAGGAAGAATATGGGAAAAGCACCCCCCTAAAAAGCAGCTGGAGAGAAAGTGGAAAAGTGGAAACAGCTGCAGGGACTGAACTGAAAAGGGAGAAATGGAGAAAGGAGAAAGGAGAGGGTATAAATTCCATTAAGACCATAAACAGGGGGAGCGCAGAATCTGAAATGCCGCAGCTCCATACCCGGTGGTGCTCTGGTGGGAAGGGCGAATCCCCAGGAGCATAGTGGAGTCTGGGGTTCTTCAGGCCACACGGGGAGAGCCGGTTCCCCTGCTGGGAGGACACCTAGTAGTGGCTGTGTGGGTCCCCCAAAGGCAGGCCCCAGTGGACCTGGGAGAACAACCACATTCGCTGGTGCTGGAACAGGTCATTAAGGGTGAAGCCTGGTGCCAGATATGTGTTGTGATTTTCCATGATCCAGGAAGTGCTGCTGCTACACTATATTGGGAACTTTTTCTGGGGTGGGCTGGCACCCAGCCACAGTCTCTGGGCATTGGCAGCAGCATGGTCCTGCCAGCATTCCTGGCTGTGGCTGGCACCTGACCATTGTTCAGTGAGACCCTCTGCAGAGGGGCAGAAATGGTCAAAGCCACAGTCCCTCAGAAGTAAGGGTTCGGGAAAACCAGCCGCATATGAGACAAAACTCAGGAGGGAGGTGCTGCCTGGGGCTTTGTCACAGACTGTGTAAAAGCGGGGAGTGGCTGGAGGCCAAAGACAAAGGACAGGTGCGTGATTGCCTATCTGGGAGAACAGAGTTCTGATACCAGAGGCTGGGTAGCTGGGTGATGCCATTTTCAACGCTCCCATGCATGCACACACATACCTACAAGCACCACAACAATCCACCCCAGTAAGCTAAGCAGTGCCATATAGTGGAGAACAGACTCGTTACACTAAGCCCCGACCAACTGTGCCAACCTTGCTCTTCAGAAACACAAATCTCTCCACCTGCTTAGTTTATGGACTATAAAGCACTTCATAGTTTGAATACTAGGGGAAAACAAAGTAATTTCAGTCATATTTCAGTCTATTCGCCAGTCCATCTATTCAATTTTCTTTTTTTCTTTTTTCTCTTTTTTGTTTCTTTTCTTTTTCTTAAATACAGAAAGAAAAAATTCATTTTTATTAAAATATTTTTCTTTATTTTTTCTACTATATTTTTTACTTTTGTGTACATTTTCCCAAATTCTAATTTACTTCCATCATTTCATTTTAGTCTACTTCAGTGTATTCATTTTTTCAAATTTTCAAATGATATCCTTTTTCTTTTTTTTTCCTTTCCCCTTTTTTCTCTAATCTATCAACCCCCTTTAAACACTCAGACTAAAACAACCTATGATCTAGCATCATTTATTAGATTTTTTGTGTGTGTTTTTAATATTTTAATTTTAATATTTTTTAAATTTAATTTTTTTAATTTTAATTTTTCTTTACCTCATTAGTTCCTTTTCTCCCTTCAAAATGACAAAATGAAGGAATTCACCCCAAAAGAAAGAGCAGGAAGAAACGACAGTCAGGGACTTAACCAACACAGATACAAGCAAGATGTCTTAACCAGAATTTAGAATCATGATAATAGGAATACTAGCTGGAGTTGAAAATAGATTACAATCCCTTTCTGTGGAGATAAAGGAGATAAAATCTAGTCAGGATGAAATAAAAAAATGCTATAACTGAGCTGCAATCTCGAATGAAGGCCACGGCGGGAGGATGGATGAGGCAGAACAGAGAATCAGTGGTATAGAGGACAAACTTATGGACAGTAATGAAGCAGGAAAAAAAAGAGGGAGATTAAGGCAAAAGAGCATGATTTAAGAGTTAGATAAATCAGTGACTCATTAAAAAGGAACAACATCAGAATCATAGGGGTTCCAGAAGAGGAAAAGAGAGAAATAGGGGTAGAAGGGTATGTGAGCAAATGATAGCGGAAAACTTTCCTAACCTGGGGAAAGACACAGCCATCACAATTCAGGAATCACAGAGGACTCCCATTATATTCAACAAAAAAACAACCATCAACAAGGCATATCATAGTCAAATTCACAATATACTCAGGCAAGGAAAGAATCATGAAAGCAACAAGGGAAAAAAAGTCTTTAATTTACAAGGGAAGACACATCAGGTTTGCAGTAGACCTATCCACAGAAACTTGGCAGGCCAAAAGGAGTGGCAGGATATAGTCAATGTGCTGAATCAGAAAAATATGCAGCCAAGAATTCTTTATCCAGCAAGGCTGTCATTCAAAATAGAAGGAGAGATAAAAAGTTTTACAAACAAAAATTAAAGGATTTTGTGACCACTAAACCAGCCCTGCAAAAAATTTTGAAGGGGACTCCCTGAAGGGAAAACAAAACAAAACAAAACAAAACAAATAAATAAAGACCAAAAGCAACAAAGACTAGAAAGGACCAGAGAACACCACCAGAAACTCCCAACTCTACAAGCAATATAATGGCAATAAATTCATATCTTTCAGTACTCACTCTAAACGTCAATGGACTAAATGCCCCAATCAAAACACACAGGGTAACAGAATGGATAAGAAAACAAGATCCAACTACATGCTGTTTACAAGAGACCCACTTTATCTAAAGACACTTTGAGACTGAAAGTAAGGGGATGGAGAACCATCTATCATGCTAATGATCAACAAAAGAAAGCCAGAGTAGCCATACTTATATCAGACAATCTAGACTTTAATATAAAGACTGTATCAAGAGATGAAGAAGGGCATTATATCACAATTAAGAGGTCTGTCTACCAAGAAGACCTAACAATTGTAAACATTTATCGCCAAATGTGGAAACACCCAAATATATAAATCAATTAATCACAAACATAAAGAAACTCATTGATAGGAATACCATAGTAGTAGGAGACTTCAACACCCCACTCACAGCAATGGACAGATCATCTAATCAAAAAATCAACAAGGAAACAATGGCTTTGAATGACACACTGGAGCGGATGGACTTAACAGGTATATTCATAACATTTCATCCTAAAGCAGCAGAATATACATTCTTCTCCAGTGCACATGGAACATTCTCCAGAATAGACCATATACTGGGACACAAATCAGCCCTCAACAAGTACAAAAAGATCGAGATCATACCATGCATATTTTCATACCACAACACTATGAAACTTGAAATCAACCACAAGAAAAAATTTGGAAAGGTAACAAATATTTGGAGACTAAAGAACATCCTACTAAAGAATGAATGGGCTAACCAAGAAGTTAAAGAGTAAATTAAAAAGTTCTTGGAAGCCAATGAAAATGATAACACTACAACCCAAAACCTCTGGGATGCAGCAAAGGCGGTCATAAGAGGAAAGTATATAGGAATCCAGGCTTTCCTATAGAAGGAAGAAAGATCTCAGATACACAACCTAACCTTACACCTTAAAGAGATGGAAAAAAAAACAGCAAATAAAACCCAAAAGCAGCAGAAGACAGGAAATAATAAAGATTAGAGTAGAAATTAATGCTATTGAAAGCAAAAAACAAAAACCAAAAAACAAAAAACAGTAGAACAGATCAATGAAACCAGAAGCTGGTTCTTTGAAATAATTAACAAAATTAATAAACCACTAGTCAGTTTGATCAAAAAGAAAAAGGAAGGTACCCAAATAAATAAAATCAAGAAAGAGGAGAGATCACAACCAACACAGCAGAAATAAAAACAATAATAAGAGAATATTATGAACAATTATATGCCAATAAAATGGGCAATCTGGAAGAAATGGACAAATTCCTAGAAACATATACACTACCAAAACTGAAACAGGAAGAGGGGTGCCTGGGTGGCTCAGTCAGTTAAGTGGCTGACTTCGGCTCAGGTCATGATCTCGCAGTCTGTGAGTTTGAGCCCCGCATCTGGCTCTGTGCTGACAGCTCAGAGCCTGGAGCCTGTTTCAGATTCTGTGTCTCCCTCTCTCTGACCCTCCCCCACTTGCACTCTGTCTCTCTCTGTCTCAAAAATAAATAAACGTTAAAAAAAACTGAAACAGGAAGAAATAGAAAATTTGAACAGACCCATAACCAGTAAGGAAATCAAATTAATAATCAAAAATCTCCCAAAAAACAAGAGTCGAGGGCCAGATGGCTTTCCAGGGGAATTCTATCTACTAAACATTTAAGGAGGAGTTAACACCTATTCTCTTGAAGCTGTTTCAAAAAGTAGAAATGGAAGGAAAACTTCCAAACACTTTCTATGAGGCCAGCATTACCTTGATTCCAAAACCAGACAAAGGACCCACTAAAAAGGAGAACTATAGACCAATTTCCCTGATGAACATGGATGCAAAAATCCTCAATAAGATATTAGCCAACCGGATCCAACAATACATTAAAAAAATTATTCACCACGACCAAGTGGGATTTATACCTGGGATGCAGGGCTGGTTCAATATCCACAAAACAGTCAATGTGATTCATCACATCAATAAAAGAAAGGACAAGAACCATATGATCCTCTCAATAGGTGCAGAGAAGGCATTTGACAAAATACAGCATCCTTTCTTGATAAAAACCCTCAAGAAAGTAGGGATAGAAGGAGCATACCTCAAGATCATAAAAGCCATATATGAAAGACCCAATGCTAATATCATCCTCAATGGGGAAAAAATGAAAGCTTACCTCCTAAGGTCAGGAACAAGAGAGGGATGTCCACTCTCGCCACTGTTATTCAACATAGTATTGGAAGTCTTAGCCTCTGCAATCAGACAACACAAAGAAATAAAAGGCATCCAAATCAGCCAGGAGGAGGTCAGACTTTCACTCTTTGTAGATGACATGATACTCTATATGAAAAACCCAAAAGATTCCACCAAAAAACTGCTGAATTGATTCATGAATTCAGCAAAGTTACAGGATATAAAATCAATGCACAGAACTCGGTTTCATTCCTATACGCCAACAATGAAGCAACAGAAAGAGAAATCAAGGAATTGATCCCATTACAGTTGCACCAAAAACTATAAAATACCTAGGAATAAATATAACCAAAGAGGTAAAAAATCTATACACTGAAAACTATAGAAAGCTTATGAAAGAAATTGAAGAAGACACAAAAAATGGAAAAAGATTCCATGCTCCTGGATAGGAATAACAAATATTGTTAAAATGTCAATACTACCCAAAGCAATCTACATATTCAATGTAATCCCTATCAAAATAACACCAGCATTCTTCACAGAGCTAGAACAAATCATCCTAAAATTTGTATGGAACCAGAAAAGACCCCGAATAGCCAAAGCAATCATGAAAAAGAAAACAAAAACAGGAGACACCACAATCCCAGACTTCAAGCTATACTACAAAGCTGTAATCATCAAGACAGCATGGTACTGGCACAAAAACAGACATTCAGATCAATGGAACAGCATAGAGAACCCAGAAATGGACCCACAAACCTATGGCTGACTAATCTTTGATAAAGCAGGAAAGAATATCCAATGGAATGAAGACAGTCTCTTCAGCAAGTGGTGCTGGGAAAACTGGACAGTGACATACACAAGAATGAACCTGGACCACTTTCTTATACCATACACAAAAATAAACTCAAAATGGATGAAAAACCTAAATGTAAGACAGGAAGCCATCAAAATCCCATCAGAGAAAACAGGCAACAACCTCTTTGATTTGGCCACAGCAACTTCTTACTCAACATGTCTCTGGAGTCAAGGGAAACAAAAGCAAAAATGAACTATTCGGACCTCATCAAAATAAAAACCTTCTGCACAGCGAAGGAAACAATCAGCAAAATAAAAAGGCAACCAACAGAATGGGAGAAGATATTTGCAAAGAACATATCAGATAAAGGGTTAGTATCTTTGATAAGGAACTTATCAAACTCAACACCCAAAGAAACAAAAAATCCAGTGAAGAAATGGACAAAAGACATGAATAGACACTTCACCAAAGAAGACATCCAGATGGCGGACAGACACATGAAAAAATGCTCCACGTCACTCATCATCAGGGAAATACAAATCAAAACCACAATGAGATACCACCTTACACCTGTCAGAATGGCTAACATTAACAACTCAGACAACGACAGATGTTGGCGAGTATGGAGAGAAAGAGGATCTCTTTTGCGTTTCTGGTGGGAATGCAAGCTGGTGCAGCCACTCTGGAAGACAGTATGGAGGATCCTCAAAAAATTAGAAAATAGAACTACCCTACAACCCTACAATTGCACTACTAGGTATTTATCCAAGGGATACAGGGATGCTGTTTCAAAGGGACACATGCATCCCAATGTTTATGGCAGCACTATCAACAATAGCCAAAGTATGGAAAGAGCCCAAATGTCCATCAACTAATGAATGGATAAAGAAAATGTGGTGTGTGTACACACACACACACACACACACACACACACACACACACACACAATGGAGTATTACTCGGCAATCAAAAAGCATGAAATCTTGCCATTTGCAACTATGTGGATGGAACTAGGGGGTATTATGCTAAGCGAAACTAGTCAGTCAGAGAAAGAAAAATATCATATGACTTCACTCATATGATGACTTTAAGACACAGAACAGATGAACATAAGGGAAGGGAAGCAAAAATAATATAAAAACAGGGAGGGAGACAAAACATAAGGGACTCTTAAATATGGAGAACAAACAGAGGGTTACTGGAGGGGTTGTGGGAGGGAGGATGGGCTAAATGGGTAGGGTGCTTAAGGAATATACTCCTGAAATCATTGTTGCACTATATGCTAACTAATTTGGATGTAAATTAAAAAAATAAAATAAAATAAAATACATCTACTCCTACTATTCTATAAGCTACTTTTTTAGTTAAAGTTTTTTAAATTTACTTTTTATTTTTTTATTTTCAAGTTACTCAACATACAGTGTAGTCTTGGCTTCAGGAGTAGAACCCAGCGATTCATCTCTTACATATGACACCCAGTGTTCATCCCCAAAAGTTCCCTCCTTAATGCCCATCACCCATTTAACCCACTCCCCCACCCCCTCCAGCAACCCTCAGTTTGTTCTCTGTATTTAAGAGTCTTATGATTTGCCTTCCTCTGTGTTTTTATCTCATTTTTCCTTCTCTTCCCCTATGTTCATCTGTTAAGTTTCTCAAATTCCACATGAGTGAAATTATATACCTGTCTCTCTCTGCTTGACTTATTTCGCTTAGTATAATACCCTCCACAACGCTGCAAATGGCAAGATTTCATCCTTTTTCATTGCCAAGTAGTGTATGTATGTATATATGTTTGTATGTATGTATATATATACACCACATCTTCTTTATCCATTCATCAGTTAATGGGTATTTGGGCTTCTTCTATAATTTGGCTATTGTTGATACTACTATAAACATTGGGGTGCCTGTGCCCCTTCAAATCAGCATTTTTGTATCCTTTGGATAAATTCCTAGTAGTGCAATTGCTGGGTCATAGGGTAGTTCTATTTTAATTTTTTTGCACAACTTCCACAGTGTTTTCCAGAGCGGCTGCACCAGTTTGCGTTCCCACCAACAGTGCAATAGGGATTCCTTTTCTCCACATCCTCACCAACGGCTGTTGTTTCCTGAGTTGTTAATTTTAGTCATTCTGACTGGTGTGAGGTGGTAACTCATTGTGGTTTTGATTTGTATGTTCCTGACGAAGAGTGGTTATTGACATCTTTCCTTTTAATGAAACACTTCATATAGTTTTGAGAACCAGTCATGTGCCATGGTAGAAATGGATGTCGCATAAATTAGTTAATCCTGAGGTTTTAAAGTTTTATTTTTAAACACCAGAATCCCTTCTTAAAACAAAATCATACACAGCAGCTTCGCGTGTAAAACAGATAAAGCAAAACAAACAGAGCAGTTCTGTTTGATGAGAATTACAAGGTCAGAGTCAGTCATATTTTGAAAACTTTGTAGATATATTTGCCAAATTTTTTCTCTGGGAAGATTGTGAAAGCCTGTTTCATTATCATTTGTCATCATTGAATGTATAAAAATTTCGTTGACAAAATTCTGTCTTAAGGTATTAATAATATGCCTTTTAAAATTATTTGTGACCATGAACTTTTTCTTTTTTCAGTGTCTATTCATGATTCTTTAAGGGTTTACTTACTCCCATTGTTAGCCCACATTTCTTTTGGGTTATTCTGTGTTGGGTTATTCTGTTTTTCTTATTGACTCATTTACATATTAAGAGAAAAAACATGTAATCATATAGCCATTTGCCAATGTAGTAGGCCAAATAGGCATCTCATTTTAGTGTGTATTTCTTCACTTTGTATGGCGGTGAATATTTTTTCATTACTATACTCATCATTCACCTTATATCTTGTTAATTGCCTGTTGATATCCTTTTCACATTTTTCAATTGGAGCGTTCATTTTTTGGGTGCTCCTTCTGTTATTTATTATTGAATTGACTTAGTTTTCTTTATTACATTTTTCTTCTATTGATAGGGAAGTCACACATTTTCATTTCTAATATTTTCAATAGTTAATCCTCAATTTCTAATATGCAGAATTGATTTAAAGCCTAAAGATGATCAGTATTCCTAAAATAATGAAAAATAAAAGATTAAAATGTTTCCAGTTACATTATGCCCTTTAATTTTATATTATATTCTTTTTCTGTATTTTAACTTCATGTTGTTTTAATACTCCTTGAATTAGTTGTTACTATTGACTTTTACACAGCCCTTTGCTGTTAGATTTGCCCCCAACACTTTCCGTTTTCTTCTCACTCTTAGAGATCATCTGCCTGTGACAAAAAAAAAAATTAGTTTTTTTTTCACTCTTGATTGTCATTTTAACTGGAAATCGATTTCTAGTTTATAATCTTCCACTTACTATGGATGGTTTCCAAGTGTTGTTTTACCTTTGATTCTGAGCACAACTTTTTAATAGCATTTGCTTTTCCTATGGAAATCCCCCTTGGCTCATAGAGGGTCATACCCAGAAGAGCTTTTCATTTATGTCTGCCAGGAATCCAGCTCTGACCAGCCCAGGACCATGTTTTATGTTAGTCTTTCAAGTGGGCATTCTAGAACACATAGAAGCGGCATAAACGTGAACCCTAAAATCACATAAGTCACAGGCTGAAGGTTTCAAGATCTCATGTTGTCCTGTACCAATGGATAGATTTCTTTCTCCTTCTAACCTGCAACAGAGCCCTCTCAGAAGCCTGGCTTTTATGGGAAGAGCTCAGTTCCATCACTCATCTGGCTTGCACATGACCCCTGGTATCCAACCCCGCCTGGACATGAGAGCCCACACCCTTGTCAAGGCATCAACACCCTTAGCCACAGCTCATTGCTTCCGATTTCAGTTCTCTTCATCGTGGGCACCTGTGGATTTCTTTCTTTAATACAAGCTAAAGTAAATACATTTAACCTCGTTTTTATTGTATTCAAGATTTTTGTTCCATTTAAAGTAATTTTGGGGAGAGGATGTGTTCTATATTGTCATGGAGCCGGAAATCCTTTATACTTACTTTCTGCCTTACGTTATAATGATTTTCTTTGCTGACAACTATACAGTTAATTTTGAACATATTCCTCAGATATCTGAATAGTGTACATTTATTGTAGATTATATATATTGAAATATCTACTGAATCCAGTTAATCATCTTAGTTAAAGCCTAATACCATCATTTAAGGTCTCTACATAAAGTATGGTGTTCATCAATTCTCTTGTGTTTATAATAGTCTTGGTTTGTGCATTTCAGGACAGTTTTATTTGGCATTAGACATTCTTGTCAGTTACATCAACATAGCAAATTGTACCAGTGTCAAAGAGAATTACAAAATAACTTTCATTGTCCACAGCCTTTTATCTTCTATTTTACTTGCCTGACATTTATTTGCTCCTTCCTTGCCATCTTCTCTCCCCATGTGCACCACTGTGACTCTGAATGTGCTGGTATATCTTATCTATCTCTGTATTTTCAATTACTCTCTATCTTTTTTTTAAAGGCAGAGTATCTTATAACTAGCAATTTGTCCAGATTTTGCTTTTTCCGGTAGCCTGAGGAAGATTTGGTCTTACATCTATTTTTGTATTTATACATTAGACTTCAAAAATGTATTCTTTTGCCTTTTATTTCTGCCCTTGCAATGATGGTTAAACTTCACCTCTTACAGTGCCCGTGTCTATAATCTCTGTGGGACTCAGTCTGATCCTAGAAATTTGACTGACTGGCATGGTCAGCCTTCTGAAAAGTGAAGCACCTCTGACACAGGTTCTGCCTGATTGCCCTGCCTCCAGACCCACACTTCTTCAAACTGTGTTTTGTGCTGCTGCTGGTATGAGTGTGGTGATATCAAAATGTAAATCTGGTCCTGCCAATTCTCCTTCGTGTATATGTCAGTGGTCCCAGCTCACATACAGAATACATTTACATGGGGCCCCTGGGTGGCTCAGTCGGTTGAGTGTCCAACTTCGGCTCAGTGCATGATCTCAGTTCATGAGTTTGAGCCCCATGTCCAGCTCTCTGCTGTCAGTGCAGAGCCCACATCGGATCCTCTTCTGTCCCTCCCCCCTGGTTGTCTCTCTCCCTCTTTCGAAATAAATAAGTAAACTTACAAAAATAAAAGAATACATTTGCAGCTGCTTAGCATGCCATTCAAGGTCCGTCACCCTCTTTCCCAAGCTTGTCTCCTACTGTTCTCTCTCCCATGCTCATCTCTGTTCCAGCCATAACACGTTTCCTCTTTCTAGGGCCTCGCACTCTTACCTCTTCCGGGAATGCCCTTTATCAATTATTTCAGAAAGTATTGATGGAGTCCAGTTAGACGCCTGGCACTGTGCTAAGGTAGTGGACAAGAGCGGTGAGAACAATCGGCCTGGTTCCTCCTTCACTGAACTCCTGGCTAGTGGGGAAGGCAGTGAAAGCCTCAAACAATTGTGACAGGGTAAGGAGAGGTGTCTGTGGGAGCACAGAGGAGTCCCCAGCCCTGACTTTGGGACCTAGGGAATAATTTCCAGGGAAAGCGATGACCAAAGTGAGGTTCAAAGGACAAGTAGGGAGTGAGCTTGGCCTTCTTTCCCTTATCACCTGGTGGCTTCCTGTCCCCCCTCCAAGTCTGCCAGACCTCACTTCCTCTGGGCGGGGGCAGTCAGTTCCTGTTTCAAGTGCTAGCTCAGTATATTGTACATTATGGTCTTCTTAGCCAGGGATTGTATTCATTTGCCTCTCTTTCCGGTTTCAGGCTATGAGCTTTTTGAAGGCAGAGTCTACTTCTCATTTATTTTTATATCCCTCTGCAGTGTGCTTGGTGCATAGAGAGTGCCCAAAGGAAGTCTTGTGGAATTTGATTCCTGGACCCTGCTCCTCCTGCCTAGCACATCTTCTGGCCATGGCTTCACTCCATGCTTTCCGAACCTCTTTCTTTGTCCAACCCTTCCTCAGTTGCTCTACTCCCAGGATCCTCTTCCGATTCTTCTATCACTTTGTCCCTAAACCCCCTCCAGCACCCAGATGGTCCCTTCTCTGGCACCTGTTTGCTTCCATCTTTCAAGGGGCTGTAGGGGCAACCCGTTTCTTCTGCAAAACAGAAAGACAGACAAATAGCACCTGCTAAGAGATGTCTATTGAAGGGATAAGTGCTTTTGGTAGCACGTCTCCTCCAAAATTTGGTGCCAGGGAAAGGTTGTTTTCTTGTGATGGAATAAAACTTCTCCTTTTACTAAGAACATGAGAGCTATACATCCCAGTTGGCTTCCTTATTTACACCAGCTTCCAGGAGGAAATTCAGATTTAGCGTTCAAGTTGGCAACTCTCTTTACATGATGTTTCTGGTAGAATTATTTCCTTCCTTCATCTGGCTGTGTTCTAATTATTTTTGTGAATTAAAAAAAACCTACTTAACTTGAAGTGTTCATTTTACATTTCGATGTCAGAAAACATGTAATTACATTAAGAGAAAAATTTAGAGTAGAACTGTATTTTCATATGGGATTATACCATACCTCCTTTCCCCCAAATTTATTTTAAATTGTGGTTTTACGGCAAGTTACAGAAATCCTTATTTCAAGAAGTATGTTACAATTTTCCATTTTTCCTTCCTTTCTCTCCTTCGCTCTTTTATCTTTCTCAGAAAGCAGGCTGCATTGGTTGAAACACGTCATTTTGTTTGAGCTATACTAGAGATGGTTTGCTCACACCAAAGGAAAGAAAGGGGTGGGAGGGAAGGGGAAGCCATACCTGGGGAGGGAGAGGGACTTACTTCTTTAGCACTGATGGTTCTAGCCGCCCCATCCACAGTATTCTCAAGTAATGAGATTTCCATTTTATTAATGAGGTAAGCAGCCTCACAGTGGTTAAATGACTGTCTCAAGATTTTCTTTCTTTGTTTGGAGAAGTCCAACAAACTCAGTTTATGATCTCATCTTCTTATCATTTCCTAAAATTTCCTGTTCCTCCTCTCTTCCTGATTTTAGAGCCAAACAGCTCTGTTATCTGCTTATTCATTCCTGAAGCCCAGGAGTCCTTTGCATTCTTTTCTCTCCATGACTTCAGAGACAGCTATCCTGCCTCTTCAAATACCTTTGCTCTCCTCTTTGCCATCGCCTGTACCGGAGTCTGGGCACAGTGGTTCTGGCTTGAGACTATTTCCATTCACTTTTTGCTAACATCTCTGCTTTCAATTTCTCCTGCTCCTGTCTTTCCCCTACTTGGGTGTTTTGTCATTGCGATATTTCCGAATGGTATATCTGACAACATCCCTCCTCTGACTGCGCTCTCTTGCCCTCAAGTAAAAGTCCCCTGCAAACTATGTCATGATTTTCATGATTTGTGTCTCACTCCTCTGCAGTAGTCTCTCCCATATGCATCCTACATACCAGTCACACCTAGTGACTTATGGCTTTGTGAACGGTCACGGGTTTTCATGCTTCCATGCCCTGTACACTTTGCTCTGCCTGGAGTGTTTGTCTCTTGCATGGGGAACATCTGCTCTCTTTTGAGACCAGACTCAAATATCTATTCTTTTCTTGCTTTACTTAATCCCATTATCAAAAGTGTTGAGCACAAGCTCCTTTCTAGTTCTCTACCTTGTACATATTTATATAGTACTATTTGTCACACTGTGCTGCAATTATTGGTTTTGTATTTGACTAGCTTGATTATACATTTCTGATCTTACAGATTTCATTCTTATTTTTGCAAACTCTAGATTTACATATCTTATTCTTGTTATATTCCTAGTGCTTAGCTCTAAGCACTTTTTTTTACTAGGGTATGGATATTTCATTTCCTTCAAGCTAAAGGTTTATATTAATTGTAAAATATTGCATAACTATAACAAAATGGATGAAAGGAATGTATATCATTGGAATACCTGCTGAGTTCATTGTAAGAGGAGGTGGTAGGACATGCTTTATTTGAGAATTGGAAGATGGCTTAGGATGGATTTGCAAATAGACTCAAGAAACATTAGTCTGGTACTTTTCCTTTGCAATGACTGTTAGGTTTTTCTACCCTTATAAGTAGTTGAGTCTGAGGGGGCCAATTAATTATCCTTCCTGCTTTATGTTCTAAATAAAAAATTAGACAGGAATTAAAATATCAGCAATGACCAGTTTTATTGCAGGTAAAGCTGAACTGGGGAATGCGGTGTAGACCTGATGATAAAATTGGGCTTCCTACTTTACCCCTCCCTGGCTTTGGCCAATTCATCCATCCAGGCTTGGAAACCTGAGGCTGCAGGGGCTGAGCTGGAGGGGAAGGCTTGCTGTGTGGGAAGCGTTGTCAGTCAAGACACACAAGATGAGCTGTCCAAATATTGACAGCAACCCTGCTTCATATTGTTGCAAAATGAAAAAAATGATGTCATACTCTGGATCTCATCCATCCGCAGAGGAAGGAGGTCTAAGGAGAGTTAGGAGAATGCTCTCTTCATAGTCGAGAAAGGGTTAGTTTCTATTTAATGTACCAAAGCACGAGTGCCAAAAAAGACAGGGGCTGGTTCTTCCCAGCAAGGGTTCGACAGATCAGTCTCTTAAACCTGGAGTCAGGACCTCAGATACCTTGATCCAAAGAATTCCCCTTTCAAGGACAGATCTGGTAACTTCAAAGTAAAAATAGTATGACTCTGTCTACTTTCTTTTACCTAGTATTTATCATTTTATCATGATGATGGCTGGATCAATAAGTGTGCCTGACAGGAAGGACAGGTGGGTTAACGTCATTAACGCTTAATGACAAAGGAAGCATCTACTTAACAGTCAGGTGTGAGTGTTCTGATGGGAAGCATAATTGCCTGTGAATTACTATGGATTCTAAAGGACTTTTTTTCCCCTGCAATTTATGGAGGGCTCTGGACCATGTCATCTCAACTCAAGTCAGTCTGTAATTGCACATCTTGATGATGGTAAAGAGCAGTGACCTGAAGGCATCTAACACTTCTGCGGCAAGCCCAGAGTGACTTGTGCTGCAACCATGCTTAATTTGCACGCTTGGACCTTTCTGACATCCCTTCCGGCCCTCGGAGTTTATGATCCAGATACACCTCCAGTGGAAACTGACCTCAGAAAAATCCTTTGCTGGGCTCTGACCCATATCTTATTAACTCATAGTTAGGCTTATTTAGTTTTGACTTAATTTATTTCCAGTCCATGGGTTTGCATTCTTTTTCATAGCTAAATGTGCTCCCTCAAAGTATGATGTGTTGAATTTGGCCAGTTCTATACATTATACAATGGTAAGGAAGAAAAAAATAAAAGAGGAAAAGTCCTGGTCAGGAGGCAACAGTGTAACATAAATAGCCATATTTTCACATAGTGGGTCTGATTTTCTCTATCAGTTGAGATGATCTTCTTAGAAATAACATTCCTTATTGATGCTCAGAGTCTACGGTGACATAGCAGTGGTTAAGTCCCCTCAGCCAGTGGGGGACATGAATCACCTGATTCTGAGGGCTGGGGTGGGGCCAAAGATGCCACATTTCTGACAAGCTCACGAGTGAAGCTTATGACCGAGTAGCAAGCACCTAAGTTAACCAAATCAAAACACAGGCTCCCCAACTCATCACAATTAATTTTATTCCACAGCATGTGTAAGGGAATGTTATTCTCAGGAAGATGTTTAGGATTAAAATAATAATTAAAAAAAAACTTGAAAGTACACACATTTATGTATCTCTTCTTTTCATTAAATATATATCTGTTTGGCAAAAAAATGTTAGACTCTTTTGTACAAAAACAAAGCAAAAAAAAAAAAAAAAAAAAAAAAAAAAACAACAACCCCAAACCCTTGCAAATTGTCAATACTTGTAATAATTACAGTGATGTAAACTTGGATGTCTGACAGCTTGACCATCCCGTGGAGCCTGTTTGCAGCAGAACCCCCAGCACAAGGTAACACCAAACCTTTAGACAGGGGCCGCCTGCCACAGAGGCATTAGGTTTAGTATATTAGAGATGGGGACGACAACTGATTTCACCATTTGTGCTTTCAGCGAAGGGGCCGGAAGGGTGTGAGGCATGAAGAAGGCAGGTGTGGGCTGGGGCAGAGAGAGGACACCCATGACTAGCTGGCGAGGAAGGAAGGTAGGTCACAGTCACAGTGCAGATGTGAAGTGGGCATGGGACCTGGGACTGTGTCCGGGAGACCCGGTGCTGGCGAAAGCTAGGACGAGGCTGCTGCTGCTGCTCTTGGGACCAGAGAGGAACAGCACGAGGCAAAGGCCTGGACGGAGGAGGGAAGGGATTTGGAAGCTGATTTCAATTCACACGGAACTGGTGGTGTGAGCGGACTCTAGAGAGAAAGGGAACGAGGAGGTGGTGTTTGGTCTTCTCGAGAAGCTAGGCTGTTTCTTCCAGACGCAAGCACTGGGGCACTCCCTTCCGTCTGGCGGGCAGGTTTGGGGGCAGTCTGGAGCTGCCGGCTTGCACATTCCGGGGAGGGA
The DNA here is from genome assembly GCF_018350155.1 of Leopardus geoffroyi. Classification (NCBI taxonomy): domain Eukaryota; kingdom Metazoa; phylum Chordata; class Mammalia; order Carnivora; family Felidae; genus Leopardus; species Leopardus geoffroyi. The sequence continues at coordinate 127,441,595 of NC_059331.1, forward strand.
GGATGTGCCTGATGGGGGATAGGACGGAAGGGCCCTTTGGATCTCTTATTGGCGGTGGGTTTTGCTCTGCTCCCACCAGTAGACTGTAGCATGGGAAGTGACCTAAAGCAATGGAGTCTAGAAACAGAATCAGGGCAGTGAGCAGGATGCCAGGTAGGGGCAGAAGAACGCTGGGGCTAGAGGCGAGGCCAAAGAAAGTGTTGACCCACGGCTTCTCTTGACCGCGAGAGGGTTCCAAGGCGTGGGTGTGTTTTCATTCTTCTCTCCCATTAGCTAGATTTTCCAGTTTTGGAGGGGGTGCTTCTGGGCCCGGCCACTTCAGTTACAGTCATAGACGAAGTCATAGTTGCTGGGCTCCTTGGGGATGGGTGGAGGTGCGTCGGGGATCTGAATGTTTTCCAGGTCAAGGAGGCGGAGCTTGATTTCCATGCTGAGCAGGGTGTCCAAGTCATTCCGGGTCAGCTCACTCATCATGTCTTTCCCCAGCAGCGCATTCAGCCCATCTGTCCAGATACAGTACTGGTGGAAAAGGAGGCGACAAGTGTAACTACTGATGACAATCACAAGTGTGGTAACAATGGTTAACACTGATTATTCAACATGTGCTAGGCTCTGGAGAAGGTGCTTTGCCTAGATCATCATTTCATAGAGTTGACACTTCTGTTATCATCTCTGTTTTGCAGTCAAGGGAACCAAGGCCCTGAGAGGTTGAGTAACTTGGTAGCAGGTAGTGGGATTCGAACCCAGGCAATCTGACTCTAGTGTCTGCATGCTTCCATGCAAATAATGCCTTCTTACATAATAGCAGGAGGATTTTGGATCTGCATGACTTTGCAACATGACGTCTCTAACATCCCACCAGTGAGTCTGATTTTAAGCTTTTGGTACAATATATTCCAACACTACTGTGCTCGGCATTACATTGAGCTTGCTTCTTTCCTGACTACAAGCATGGTTCCTAGTCTAGAGGCTAATCTCTGCCTCTCCTACGTGATTCCTAACACTCACTATGACAGTCCACACCTGCCCTGGAGCCAAAGGTAGTCCCACCTTTGCATTTCTCAGCAAAAGCGCTGCCCAATGTCTGGTGGACAAAATGGCTAAAATTATTGGGTGATTTTCATGGGAGGTGGGTTGGCTGTCTGTCTCTTCTGCCTGAGTCTTCAGTTTCCAGAGCTTTTCTCCTCCATATCTCTGAAGCCTGGTTCCTGGGGACGTGGCTTTTCTGGGAAGGCCCTCCAGAGCACCGAACTAAGAATTTTATTCTTCCTTTCTCATTAAAAGGAACCATGCTCTTTGTTTCTCCAGTTGACTGTGAACTCCTTGAGGGAAGAAACTGTACCTTGTTTATCTGAGGACCTGCTTTGTTCTTGTCAGCTTCCCTCCCAGGGGCTGTAAGTTGGGGACATGGTATTAGAGCCATGATACCTGGTGGAAGGACTAGCTTCTGCTGCCAGAATCTGAGAAAACTGCCTGCATTCTGGATGCTGTGTTCTTCTCACCTTTTAGGATATTCTAGTCCTACGGAGGATCTCTGTGATACCAATTGCTCTGCTCCTACTGTCAGACTAGTCTTCCTTCTAGAACATGCTCTAGATTCCCCTTTGTCCTGCCCTCACTCAGTCAAGTGACAATTCCAGACCCTACTTAGCTTGTCCTTTGCAGTGTGGTTACCTGGGCTGTGGTGAGGAATATAACATATCTCAACATAAAAGGTACTACAAGACTGCAAGGACTTTACAAATCTTAAGTCACAGTGATATGGAAGTCTCACCATGGTGCCCACCGATGGCACCACTTTCTCAGCTGAGGAGAAGCACCATGGCTGTATCATGAGGTTGTATGTCTTAGTAGTGCAGCCCTGAACTGTAGAACTTTGCCTTGGCTATGTGATCTCTGCCAAAGCATTTAACCCATCTAAATATCAGTTGAGCGCTAAGAGATCTCTGGAAGTATTAATGTCCTCAGTAATACCTTAGATAGATTCTGAACTCATCTAAACATCCATTTCCACATAAATAGCTTTGATAAAAATAGATACTAAGGTCCTACCCTGGAGATCATGAACTTGCATATCTTGGGTAAGTAAATTTTATTCAGAAAAACTTCCAGTGAATTCTGATATACCTCCAGATACTGGTACCACTGAACTCCATGCTCTCTAAGGCTCCTTCCAGCTCGAACGCTGTAAATCCCTAAGTGCTGGGATTACTGCTTTTTGTACAGCCATGCCAGTCCTGGCTAGCTTCCTAGTACAGATTAATGTAACCCACAGGAATACTTCTGTGGCGCCTTTCTTTTGAGAAGCAGCAGGCACAGAAAATTTTATTAAAAAGTACATCAACCAATAAATAAAAACTCTGTAGTACAGAATCTGAGTTTGAAGTATGAAGATGAACTTACAATGTATTTTGTCTTTTAAAAAACACCATAGCTCTTAGCTTTGCCCATAAAAAGACCTAAAAATAATGATGAACCAAGTAATAGTAAGCACACCTAATGCCCAGATTCTGGTTGCTAAATACCATTTTCTACCAAAAAGGGACCAAGACTCCAAAGAGAGAAAGCAGAAAACATGCAAGAGGAGCCTGGAATATTTTTTCATAGCAAAATGACTGAAAATTTGTCAAAGACATCTGGGGTCATGTCAATTGGACACAGAAGTCAACCAGAAGGTGCTCCGACTTTCTCTAGATAGGATAATTTGGACATTGATAATGATAATAACTGCAACCTATTAAAACACTGATATGTTTACATCCATTACTTTATAATGATGCTCAAACGCCAAAACACTTCATTGTTCTCATTTGGAAGATGAGGAATTATTTCGAAGACTAATAACGGGAATCAAGTATTTATCCTGCCTATTATATGTAAATTGTATTACCTCAAATATGGGACCAGTTTCCCGCTAATAAATGAGAAGGGAATGATAGAATTGAGATATTAACCTTTTCCAATGTCTAATGGGTCCAAGGATCTAGGCAATAATCATCAATGGCTGCTAACATCTCCGAAAGATAGACAACCAAATACAACACCACTGTTGCTTAAAGTTGTGCCTGAATTAGATTAATCCTCTAACTATCACTGAACAGGAAACACATGAGACAGATAAACATGAGAAGTAACAGCGCAGGTTGCAGTAGGCAGAATAAACTCTCCTTTTAAGGGCAACCATGTCCTAATTCCTGGAGCCTGTGAGGATGTTGGGGTACACAGCAAAGGGGATTAAAATTGCTAATCAGCTGATCTTCAAGTAGAAAGGTTATCTGAGATTGTCCAGGTGGGCCTAATGTAATCACAAGGGTCCTTAAAACATAGAAGAGGGAAACAGAATAGGAGTGAGTGAGAGAGGGAGTTCTGACTACAGAGAAGGAGGAGGTTGGAATGAAGTGCTATGGAGACTCAACCTCCGTGGACAAATGGAGGCCGTGGCTAAGGAATGCTGGTGGCCTCCCAAAGTGGAAAGGGCAAGGAAGCAGATTTTCCCCTAGACCCTCCATAAAGGAATTCAGGCCTGCCAATACTTTGATTTTAGCCCCCAAAGACGTGCATTTTCTGACCTCCAGAATTGTAAGGTAATACATTTATGTTGTTTTAAGCCACTAAATTTGTGGTAATTTTTTGCAACAGTGACCACAGAAAACTAATACACATACTTATAATAAAGCAAAATCTAGACTCTCAGCAAGGTTACCAGACAGATGACTTGTTTTTTTCAATGAATAAATTGCAAAGGAAAAAAAAAAGCAAAAGCAGATGCTCATAAGACAGGGAGATAGAGAGAAAGAGAGGAACCTACAGATTCAAAGAAACTGAAGAAATAAGTTAATCAATTTCTATGCATGGACCTTATTTGGATTCTGATCGGAACAAAGTATAAAAGAAACACACACACACACTCACACACACACATACATACACGAGGCAAATGGAGAAATCTGAAAACCGACTACAGATGGTAGTATCAAAATGTCTAAAAAAGTCAGGTGTAATAGTGGTATTGTAGTTAGGTTTCCAAATGGATGCTATTTTCAGAGATGCACACAGGAATATTTGCAAATAAACACTATAATTGGATTTACTTTGATAGGAATCTGGAGGGGGCAATTGGGTGTGGGTGGAGGTATAGGGGAGACCAGATTGGCCCCGAGTTGATTAACTGCTGACACTTGGTGACAGGCACTGGCAGGAAGCTGAGTTCAGGTCCTGCTCTCCGCCTTCCTGGCTACACAGTGCAGGGGCCAGGGAGAGGGGGTTTCTGGAGCAAGGGTCCTGTGGTTTAAATTCCAGCTCTGTTATGTACTACTTGTTTGACTCTGGACAACTTTCTTAACCTCTTTGTGACTCATTTCCCTCCTTTATCGAATGGGCATAATCACAGTTTGTTTCTTTCAGAGGTATGTGAAGATTAAGTGAGGGGAAGTACAGAGGATGCCTGGCACAGGGCAATCCACACTGGTTGTAAGTACTATCATCTTTACTAATGTTGAGGTATTCGATTTTGGGAGGCCACCCTCCTTATGTGGTAAATGAAGATACCTGTAATAGAATGTTCTGTTTTATTGACCGAGGATGCAAATAAAATGAGGTAATACATATGAAAGAGATTTGAAGACAGCAAAAGTATTCACAAGTGTATGGCATTTTTCTACTCACTATGTCAATAAAATGTGGCAGTTACAAATAAAATTTGGCAGTCCCAGAACATTTATCCTTATCTGGAATTAATGCAAACTGGAGAAAACAGCCTTGCAGAGATTTAAATAACATCCACATTTCTACATTTTAAAGCAGTTTTCTATACTACTATGTATAAGCTGTATATGTCTTAAATATGGTGGCCTGTGAATAACCACAATTTTGTTTAAAAAGAGAAATGGTAGGACACAGTATCTATTTTCAGAAAGATGAAGACAAAGTCATACCCTTTTGCAAACTAAATGTCAAGTAACACAGAATTACATTTAAGCACCATTCTAAATGCAGGATTTGCATCTAATCTTTCCTCTCTCTTTGGGATGTACAATTTTATGCAAAAGCTTTAAACCAGTGAAAAATAGATACTGAATAACTTCTAAATGAGCAGAGTCTCCTAGGGGAGATGGGAAACAAAAGTCAGGTTCCATTAAAATGTTCCCTTCCTTTCTAAAAGCTGTTTATGCAACTGCATGTAAAACAAAAATTTGAATGGTATCATCTAAAAATAAGAGTTTCAAACATAATATTGGGCTCTGGTTTACAAGAGAACAAGTTAAATCAACCATAGCTGCTATTTCACCTTACAAATACATTTTCCTAGATCTATGCTAAATATTTTAAATATAGCTGACAGCGTGCTTCAAGAAGAGAAACAAATTATACATATAACAAGATGTCAAAAAGGAATAAAATCATCTCAAAAATAAAATTCCAACAGCAGAGACAGCCCAAAACTCTTAAAATAACTTAAAGAAACATGGTAGAAAACCTACTTCATCAAATGTTTTAAAGAAGAGAGACACGTTTGTCTTGGGAAGATCCTGACTAAAAATTAAATACTCAGTGAAAACCAGCACTTGACCAGGGCTGATTCTTCTTCAAATCGACAATTATGTCCTTGCTGAGTATGAAGCATTTGTACATTCTTTTTCTTTACCATGAACTACTGGTCAAACTAGTAAGAGGTTGAATTGGTTATAATGGGCAGTTTTTAAAGAAGTCTCCATTCTATTCCAAATCAACAAGATGTTCCTTTGTTCATGATTTTTCTTAGGCAGGCTTTTTTTTTAAAATGAAATTTATTTCCAATATTTCTCTTTTGCTTGCTCTTCTAGAGAAAATGTGACACTCTCTCACAAATTAACCCCACTGAGACCCTTACCTCGTGTTTGTCAGGAGCTATGAAGTTCAGCTGGCAGTTTGAGTCATACAAGATCGAGAAAGCAAGTTCAAGCACCTCCTGCAAGGGATGAGAGAAAGTACCACGTTAAGAATGGGTACATTCGTTCCACAGTTACAAATGGTTGCGGACTGAACGTGGAATAAGCCAGAGGGGCTTGTCAGTGAGGCTGATGGGGGGAAGGAGCATCCTTTTTTTCCAAGGTTCACAACACTTTCCTTCTATTCAGGGGAAGTCTGCATGAACCATCTCGTTTAATTCTCAAGATAATCCTTGCACAAGTGTGATCATTTCTCTTTTATGGCAGGGGCTTGGAGAAGTTAAATGATTGTCCAAAGCCATATAGCCCCAAAGCCATGCCACTCTTCTTTCTTCAGCATCTCCTTTCCAGGTCCAGGGAGGCCTTGAGAAATAGTAAACTCTTCCCTAACCAGCAGATTAAGGGCTGCTCTATCGTTGATTACCCCAAATACACAGATGTCCATGTGGGTCTGAGCTTCCTAAAACATGAAAGCTACATGGGAGCCCATGAGGCTTGTGGGTGAACTCATTATCTTTAGGCCCTTTGTTCCTTAAGCTACTGTAGAGCAAAGGCCACACAAAACTTAAATTTTATCCAAAGAGGCTGCAGAGTATAACGGAGAAGCAAGGGCCCAGTGTCAGAATGCCCGGGTTCCTTCATTGGTGAGTGCCTGTTGAGTTCAGGCTATGAGTCAGACACAAAGGGCCAAGGACTAAACACCACTGCCATTTCATTGTACCTGTATGACCTTGGCCGAGACACTGTCATGTCTAATATGTATGTATGTCTTAAGAATTTAATTCTATGTGCTGTACAGTATTGGGCACAATGATTATTCTACTAGTTTGAGCAGTCAGCAGGATACAATCTTTGCAAGATGACAGTCATGGCACATCTCAACACCCTACCAGCTCCTAATCTGGAGAAGGGCCAAGTGCATCCACATTGGTGCTCTACATTGTTATAACACACAGATATTGCATAATTTCTCAGGAGGGCATATCTTTCCACATCACTCTCTGCCTAACATCTATCAGAGGATTTGCCTTTGGCCACTCATGCACAGCGAGAATGCCCCAGAAAGAAGATGGACCTCATCTGTCTAGATGAGGTCAACATCACCAGATTTCAGAATTTCAAATGGGTTAAGGAGTTCTTGCCAAGTGAATTCTGAAGGCTTAGCATTAGCTGGATGCCTCTCCTGACAAAGTCAACCATCCGGCTATTTGGGCTCTCGTGAGGTTTGTCTGTATCTGACTCATGAAGAAGGAACAGCTCTTGTTCTGAGCCCAGACCTACCAGTATCTCACACTCTTTCGGCCTCCTCACCCTGCCTGAAGTAGGAGCAAGTGAAGGAAAGAATGCCAAGTCAAGAATGGGAGCTTCTGTAAAACTACCCCATCCCCATTTTCCTTTCTTCTCTCTCAGGCCCCCATTCAGGTCTGCCCAGTGAAGGTCAATAATATTAAAATGAAACAAAAAAGAGCTCACCAAACGAAACAAAAATATTTTTTCCACTAAGTTTGGCATCTCCCTTGGGTCTTTTAGTTTGTCATGAGCCCTACTAGTGATATCATAAATTGGTGTTATCTTCTTAAAAAAAACCATTCAGGCAATCCTTTTCAAGAACCGGGGATCTCATTCCTGGGATTATTCCTAAAATTCTCAAAACCAAGCAAAAACTGTATACATTATTACCTGTAAGAGCATAATATGAGAACCAAATAAATGTCCTCCCCACTTTGGGTAAACAAGTAAAGAAACCACAAATGAGCAGAGAAGTATATTCAGCCAGCCATTCAGTATGATAATTATGAAGAACTGATCTGATGTGACAAAAATCAAGAAAAATGAATGTTATTTACATGCTGATCACAATAATGAACAATGTCTACCTGTGAACAGAGACTGGAGGCAAATTATGTGAAATGAAAATCATGTTAAGATGCTGGGATTATTTTTTCTTTCAAAAAAGCTTAAAACTTTTTTTTTCAATAAAATATAAGCTCTGATATCATATATTCATGAAAAAATTGTTCTTAGATTAGGAACATTGATATAAACGATTTTTTACAAATTTTAGTAACATTCAGGAAAACCCTCTGACTCATGCTTGAGCGATTGGATAGAAAGGGAGGATAGACTTTGCTTGTGAACGACCAGTCAGTATATGGCAGCCTGGCAGCCGCCCTAGGTGAGCTTCAGAGGTCACTGGAAAAAGGTGAAATTCACAAACAGATTTCTGGGCGGATGCTGGACAACCGGTCCTCTGCTGAGGGCAGTCACGTGAATCATCCCCTTGCAAATGACAGCCAGTGTGAACACCACCAGGGCCCAGAAGCAGCTGCTTGACTAGGTGCTAAAGTCACTTGAGGCCAGAGTGTCAGTGTGGTTGTCCTTGTGACACCGTCTGTTCTGCAGAGGCACAGAGAAGGAAGAGAAAGGAGGGGGCCTGCAAACTTCAGGCTCTGCCCTCCTAAGGCATAAACCAGTGAGGACGTGAGTGAATGAACGGAGCTGTCATGACCTAGATTCCTGATAAACACAGGCAGGAAATGGGAAATTCGTGACGATGTCAATCCCCACTTTCATTTCACTAAAGCTGCCTAGGAGGGGTGGGAGGAATTAATTCTCTGAACCACATGACTGCATTAAAGGCTGCTATCGCCTGTAATGAGTTTTATTGACGTCTCTGGCTTGTTGTCATTGAGTCGTTGGTGGAGGTCAGCTCTTCAGCACTTCAAGCACAGAGGTTACAGAGCTGGGAGCAATGCCACCTCTTGGACTAACACTCCAGAAGCTGCCACCTGTCCAAACTGTGAGGGAAAGAGGTGCCAGGAGATGGTAGAGTCGTGGTCATGGGTCTGGGGAACATCCCCCTCTTGGGTTTCATCACGCTCCATGGCACTCAGACATCTGATGCTCTGGGGCTTTGCTATTCACAACCTAAGGTCTTTTATGCCCTCTGGATTTAATTCAGTGAAAAACAATGTTCAGGAGCTCCTTATTTTCATCTTCTATTCCATTAATTCACATCTCTCAGCATGTGAAGGAAGTCCTGGGATGGGAGAATTCTGGGGATATGGGAGGCAGGAGAAATTGAAGATTCCCCCCCAACCCATGCCCTGGGACCTCTGACCCCATCCTCAACTCCTGGGCCCTAAGACCAGTGATAAGACATGCTAGGTCAGGGGAGCTCAGAGAAATTCTGGGCATGGATGGCACCTTGTTTTAAGGATTGCCATTTTCCAGGGGTCAAATGATGGACCGACTGAACACAAGAGTAGAGTTTGACACAACATATTTTCAGTATCCAGTGTTGGCTGCCATTCCTTTTATTGTTTTGGGGTGACATGCCTTATTTGGCCATCTTTCCCAGCATTCACTTGAACTGTGTTGGTTCTCCACCATGTATCCAGGTCGTCTTGAGGGCAAAGCATTTTGATTAAAGACATAGGGTATAACTTGGCATGTGTGTGTGCTAAAATTGGCCATAGGCATAGCAGTAGATTTCATAGCTGTAACACACTGCTGCTCATCTATATCTCTATGAGTTTGAGTTTCTATTTTAGAAGGCAAAAATTACTCATTCATGTAGTACATAATAATAGAGGATACTGTCTTCTTCAGGCAGCTGTAACTTTCTGGCCCCAATCTATCTTAGCATTATCAGCCAATAGTTCTCCCACCCATTTTCTTCTCTCTGTCTCTATCAATCCTATACTGTAAATTCAATGTCTCTCAATCAGAGGATATTCTTTCATATATCGGAAAGCCCCTGTGCCTTTTCACATACTCTCTCCTCCTCCTAGAAAGTCTTCCTCTTGCTTCTACCCCTGAACAATTCCTTTTCAAAACTCAGCTCAGATACCATTTCCTCCGGGAGCCTTTGTCAAGTCTCCCAGACTCTCCCTGTATTTAAAGGTTCTGGGGCATAGACAATATTGGATTATAATTGCATGTTGGCACATAAATTTTATATCTACTAGACACCCAAGGCCAGGGGCCAGGTTGTGCTTATCTTTCAATTCCTAGTTCCTGGCACTGGCATGGTACAAGGAAGATACTCAATGTCATATGAGTATGAATGATGAATAAAGTAAATCTCAGTAAAGGGCTTTTGGGTTAATACCAGGGTTTTCAAGCTGATGCTAGAACATTAGCTTCTAGTATAATCTGCTTCTTATTTCAGGTTCATGAATCACATTGGAAAAATAAAAGCTGGATTCTAGGACATGGTGAGAGGGAAGCTTCTGCTATGTCAAGGATAGTCCTACCCATATCAGTGATATCTGGTCAGATCTTCCTTCTGGGGACTATGTTCACTACTTACGCTCAGAGCTCATCTTGACTGGCATCCAATGCTGACTGAGCGAATGACTCTAGGAACAAGTGCCTGTGCCTTCAGGGAAAGGTTTGGTTCCTTTCCCTTTCCTATTCCCAGGACCTTAGACAGTGCCTGACATATCAGATGTTGAATGAGTGAGAAGTCCTGTCAGTTACCAATATATTGCTATTAATGAAGTGTCTCCCTTGTGGACCCTAATTCTCAGTTTGTCTTGCTCAGCGATTAAACTAACCAAAAGACCCATGGCATGAAATGTCAGAACCTACCCTCTAGTTGGAAAAACTGTCTGAAGAGCCAGCAACACACCTTAGTTATTTCCTCTACCATGTACTGACAGATCTCTTGTGGACACATTTTGGTCAGGTCTCCTTTTAAGCTGCAGGTCTCCCCTTTTCTACCAGAAGTCCCAGAGGTAGGGAGCAACAGCCCTGTGGAGTACTAGGAGAAGGGGTGTGGGTGTGTGGGATTGAGGAAGGCAATTCTCAGAACCCACGGTTTCCTCTTTGCCTTTTGATGTTTTGCCTGATGAACTGGGTGTATGAACACTATAGATGTTGCAATACAAACAATTTTCATGTGTATGCAATGAAAGAGCCAGGCTGGCAGACATACTGCCTGTCTCAGCCCTCAAAGTAGCCTGGAAGAGCTGGTGGTGACCAAAACATCTAGACCAGTGAATACCAGGAAATACCCTCTATTGGCTATTTATCTATGTGTTTATAGCATTGGGCCCCATTTACCCATCCATCCATCCATCCATTCAATTTTCCATGAGTTCCATGACAAAAAAACCAAAAACCAAAACCCAAAATAGATTGGAAAACGCCATTTACTCAGTTTGTTTTGTTGATCTCCTCTAAGGGGAGAGGAGTCTGACACAGGAAGGCCACATCACCCACACATATCATATGCTCAAATGAGATCATCATCCCCACACCTGTTTTGATATTGGTAACTTGTGTCTTTTCTCATTTTTTCTTGGTTAGTCAGGCTGGAAGTTTATAAATTTTATTAATCTCTTCTAAAAACCAAGTTTTGCCTTTGTTGATTTTCTCTACTGTTTTCAGTTTCATTGATTTCTACTCTAATATTAATTATTTCTTTTCTTCTGTTTGCTTTAGGCTTATATTGCTTTTCTCCAGTTTCCTAAGGTAGAAAATTTATTGATTTTAAATCTTACTTCTTTTCTAATATATATGCATTTAATGTTATAATTTTCCCTCTAAGCACTGCTTTTGCCCCATCCCACACATTTTGATAAGTTATATTTTATTTCTATTTAGTTTATTTTGTAATTTCCCTTGAGATTTCTTTGAACTATGGGTTATTTAGAAGTGTGTTCTTAAACTTCCAAATATTTGGGGAGATTTTCCAGCTATCTTTCTGTTACTGATTTCTAGCTTAATTCAACTCTGGTCTGAGAACATACTTTGTATGATTGTTATTCTTTTAAATTTGTTAGGATATATTTTATGGCCCAGAATCTGGTCTATCTTGGTGAACTGTCTCTTGTGAGCTAGAGAAGAATGTGTAGTCTGCTGTTGTCAGATGGATTTTCTACTAATGTTAATTAGATCAAGTTGACTGATGGTGCTTTTCTGGTCATCAATATCTTTACTGATTTTCTGTCTGCTTCATCTATCAGTTACTGACAGAGGGGTGTTGAAATCCCCATATAATCATGGATTTGTGAATTTCTCCTTTCAGTTCCTTGTCTTTGGTTTTCTGAAGTTGGCATATTCCATGCCCAAGTGGTTTTTGTTTTTGTTTTTGAGTAGTTATCCTGCTTAGTGTTCTCTAAACTTCCTGGATTTGTGATTTTATGTCTGTCATTAATTTTGGATTCCATTAGCCATTCTTTCAGTATTTCTTTTGCTCCATTCTTTTTCTTCTGGTATTCTAATTACACATATGTTATACCTTTTGCAATTGTCCCTCAGTTCTTTGGGGTTCTAATGTTTTCATTTTTTTCCTCTTTACGTTTCAGGTTAGAAGTTTCTGTTGACTCATCTTTAAGCCACTAATAGTTTCCTTGGTCATGTCAAGTCTATTGATAAACCTATTAGAAGCATTCTTCACTTCTGTTACAGTGTTTTTATTGATAGTCTTTCCTTTTGATTCATTTCTAGAGTTTCCATCTCTTTGCTTAAATTACCCATCAGTTTTTTCAGGTTGTCTACTTTTTCCATTAGAGCCTATGACACTTATAACCTAGTCATTTTAATTTTTTTAATGTTTATTTAATTTTGAGAGAGGGAGACACAGAGCATGTGTGGGGGAGGGGCAGAGAGAGAGAGAGAGAGAGAGACAGACAGAGAGGGAGACACACTCTGAAATAGGCTCCAGGCTCTGAGTTGTCAGCCTGACAGGGAGCTCAAACTCACGAACCATGAGATCATGACCTGAGCTGAAGTTAGACGCTTAACCAACTAAGCCACCCAGGCTCCCCCAACCTAGTTATTTTAAAATTCTGTCTGATAATTCCAGCATCTGTGTTATAATGGAGTCTGGTTCTGATGATGATTGCTTTGTTTCCTCGGGCTGTTTTTTTTTTTTTTTTTTTTTTTTTTTATTGTGGCATTCCTATAATTTTTTGGTTGAGATCTAGACATGTTGTGTCAGGTAATAGGAAGTAAGATACATAGACCTTTAGACTGATGATTTATGTTGATCTGGCAAGGAATTGGGATATGTTTAACATTTGCTATAGCTATAAGTGCCAGAGGCTTCAAATTCCTGTAGTGTCCCTGTTTTTGTCTCCTCTACTGACGTGGGGTTCCCTAAGTACTCCTCCTCAGAGAGAGTTTATGCCTTGAAGATCTTTCAGCCCTGATCCAACATTACTATCTTGGAGTGTTATTAGTGTGGTGGTAGGACATGGGTGAGGGACAGTTTTCTATAATTTCCCACTTAAGTCCTCATCTTTTAGGGGCTCTATATCTTGTGGCTGTCGCCTTCTCAAGTTGCATAGCCTTCCCTTTCCCCTCATACCCCTCCCCTTTTTCTTGGCTGCAGAGTTTCCTATCAATTTCCTTGAGGCTCTGACTGCTGTTGACTGTTTCTCCCCTACCCCCAACTCCACAGTTGAGGCAGAAAGGCTAAAATGGGGTAAAATGGGGGAAACTGTCTTCACCTAGATAGGAAAAAGGGCTTTGTTATGAAGAAGGCTCTGGCATATTTTACGATTACTCTTCCCTTTCCCCTACCAGAGACATGAGGAGTGGTCCTTCTCAGTTCTTCCCTGCAAGAATCTCTAGGGTTCCTGGAGGTAAAGCTCATGAAAGTATGACCCCCAGAAGACTGAAACCCCAAGTTCCTCCCTCTCACACTAGCCCTCACTCAGCCTAAAGCAATTAATCTGAATTGTCACTTAACTGATCCTACAATTTATAGCACTGGTGCATTTTGCTCCCGGTGAGCACATCTGGCTGTGATTCTTTGGATACACCGGACTCTCCAGATTCCGGGGGTGGGGGGTGGTTTGCCCTGCAACCTCAGTTCTCTGGTAGGTCCAAGAAAATTGTGGATTTTCACTTTATTCGATTTCTTCTTACTATAAGGATAGGGGTGAAAATTCCCAAGCACTTTATATGTTGGGGCTGAAACCAATCTCTCCACACATATTTTACAGAATTCTCTCTATCCCTACTCAGAGTCCATGAGTCCTGGCAATCTGTTTTGCCAGCAACTACACCTCTCCTGGTCTTCTCTGGGTTATAAACTCTTGTTGCTGTCAATTTCCCCTCATTGTTTCCTGCTCAGCGGCAAGTGTTATATAACCATGGGACCGAGTGGAGCCAGTGCTCTCCGAGACTGTGTTCTGCATCTCAGTGGGTAAAGGAGGCAGACCGTGAAGGCTGGTATAGTTAGTTTGCTGGTAAAGTTAAGGATGCTCCTCTAAAATCTGATGAGAAGTACAACCCCTGTTTCCCCATATCATGAAGAAGAGAGAAATGCAGTGTAACGGATGACCCACAGACTCTTAGGCATATGCCCTCGTGTCATTACGCTTGTCAGTCAAGTGAATTGCGTGATGGTGTTGTGACAGGCTTGACAAAGAAGGAATTCACATAGAGTTGAGGTGAGTAATACTTATGTAACTTAAAAAACAATGATCTTGCCATCGGCCTTCTTAGTTGTATCTGCTCCCCTTTATCTTCCTATATAGTACTTTCACAGCACTTTTGTTTTTCTTTAACCATAGACAGGGTCATCCTATGCAGACATGGATTCCCCTTTGTCTTACAACATTTGAAATTACAAATCAGAGATTGTTCACTTTAACCCTGATTGAGAAGGAGATGTGTATAAGCTTTACATTCCTCTTAGATACAGACATGGATGATGAAGGAGAAACCTATCGATCTGGGTGGTATTTTTGGTGCCAAGGTGGCTGGAGCACCCAGATCAATCTGAATAATTTTGTTCATGGATGGGTACTATGTATTACAAGATGCTGAGAGGGAGAAACAAATAATTGGCTCCCTGATGGCCCTTCCAAGGGCAAATAATTCCAAACTGAGGGCAAAGGAAATTCTTCCACCTTTTCAGATAATGCCTCCTCCCCACGCCCTCTAGTATGGAACATGGTCTGTTATGATGATCAGTTGGTTGGTAAACTAGGAGGGGAGGGTGAAAAATATTGTGACATGAAGGAGATTTAAGCAGTATTCACCTTTGGGGAAGTTTTCTCCTTTAAGATGGGTTTCAGTTATTTCACAGTACTTTCCATGATGGTGAAGGCTATCAGGCCCTTAAGTTTTCTAAAACATTTTGAATCATCTGGTCTCTGCCTTTCCCAGGCTTCATAGAGACTCCAGAGAAGATACTAAGAAGGTAAGGACAGCAGAAGAAAATTAAAGAGATTGGGGAGGAAGTCAGGGAAGGGAGAACATGAACATAAATGAGAAGTTAGGAGAGGCCCTGAGAATGGATGGGGATGAGTGGAGAAGGCTTGAGAGAGGGCTGGGTGACAACAATAAGGGACAATTCCTGCGGTTGGAAGGGGACAGGAAGTGAGAAAATGGAAGCGGTGGTGGGGATTCGAAGTGATGAGGTTCTTTGAAAAATTAAAAATAGAACTACCCTACAACCCAGCAATTGCACTACTAAGTATTTATTTATTTACTAAAAAAATTTTTTTGATGCTTATTTATTTTTGAGAGAGATAGAGACAGAATGCGAGTGGGTTGGGGCAGAGAGAGAGGGAGGCACAGAATCTGAAGCAGGCTGCAGGCTCTGAGCTTTCAGCATAGAGCCTGATGCAGGGCTTAAACTCACGAGCTGTGAGATCACAACCTGAGCTGAAGTCGGATGCTCAACCGACTGAGCCACCCAGGCACCCTAGTCAGTAATTATTTAAAGGATACATGAGTGCTGATTCGAAGGGGCATATGCACCCCAACATTTATAGCAGCACTATCAACAATAGCCAAATTATGGAAAGAGCCCAAATGTCCATCAACTAATGAATAGATAAAGAAAATGTGGTACACACACACACACACACACACACACACACACACACACACACACAGGAATATTACTTGGCGATGAAAAAGAATAAAACCTTGCCATTTGTTAACAACATGGATGTGTATTATGCTAACTAGAGTGTAGCATACTAAGTGAAGTCAGTCAGAGAAAGACAAATATCAAATGATTTTACTCATATGTGAAATTTAAGAAACAAAACAGATGAACATAGGGAAAGGGCAGAAAAAATAATATAAAAACAGAGAGGAAGGCAAACCATAAGACTCTTAAATACAGAGCACAAACTGAGGGTGGCTGGAGGGGTGTTGGGTGGGGGGATGAACCAAATGGGTGATGGGCAATAAGGAGGGTACTTGTTGGGATGAGCACTGGGTGTTATACATAAGCGATGAATCACTAAATTCTATTCCTGAAATCATTATTACACCATATGTGAACTAAGTTGGATTCAAATAAAAAAAAAAAGAACATGAAGAAAAAAAGAAAGTGATCAGTGAAATCATAAGGCTGAGAGATGTAAAAGCATTAGGAAAGGACGAAGGAGGGCGGAATAAGTGATGTGCAATAGCACACGCACGCGCACACACACACGCACACACGCATTGCTACTAAAGCAGGGCTGGGCCCACCACAGTTGCTGACTGCACGGTGTGGATAGAACTATTTGCAATAATTTCGGAATCATACCTTGTTTTGTTTAAGGGCACCTTTCTCTTTCATATGAGGGCAGTCCTTCCCCGTCACCACCGCTTTGATATCTGCCACCGGCACTGCAATTCATAAGAGAAAATGAAAGTAACTACACCATGTGAAAGCTGAGATGTCAATAAAGAGTCAGGAGTGAGCACTGAGTCGGCGGGCACAGTTGTCATTCTGAGAAACGACCGCAGAAAGAGGAAATAAAAAAAGAGGCAAAAAGAGAAAGAGGAGTCAGGCAGGGTCCCAGGGACAGAAAGGAAAATAGTCTGCTAAAAAGCATCCCTGGGGAGAAAAGTCTATGTTCACGACCAGAATTTGTGAAACAAATGCCCATTTGTGAAACAAATACCTAAGAAAAGCTATCATAGTCATGTAAAAGTGATAGTACTAGAATCAGTAGTAATAATAATGATAATAATACCAGTGGTGCTAATCCTGATATTAGGCAAGACCCCTTTTGCTAGGAACAATGCCAAGTGCTTTGCTTCTGAGAAGCTATTAGCTTCTGAGTTTTGGATAATGAGGAGAAGCAACCTTACCACAAAAAATTGATCTGAATCTGAAGAATCACTCTCCAAATCCTCACTCTCTACCACCTTGTTAATTCTCACAACTCTGGGAGACAGATTTTTTTCATCTCTGTTTTACAGACAACGAACGTAAACTCAATTAAATAAAGGGAACATTCCTTTCTGATAGGGAGATGGTAGCCGGTATTTATCTTGGAGAATAATGCAGTTAGATAAAATGATGTTATCTCATGTCTTACTCAGGACTTGGAGGAAGATAAAAGACGGGTTTGTGCATTTCAAACTTTTGTCAAGATCACCTGAGAGAGGGAAGGCAGTAGGATGGTTTGGAACCATAGCTTAAAAAAATGTGAAGTCACCTGTCCCTCTCCAATCCCTAATCTTGTAGTCCCACAAGGGACTGTGAATCTAGAGGCCCACTTAGGATCTGCAGAAACTTCAAGTAACCAATGCCTTAGACTCCCTTAATGGAGAAGATGATGAGAGATTTCATAATTAAAATTCCCCTGCTTTTATTGGGGAATTGGGTTGTGGGGGAGAGATTTAGACGATGACAAAATTATGAAATATATAGAATACCAAAATGATACAACAGGAAGGCCTTTTAAAAAGCTAACATTTTTCAGGTACCCTAAAATTCCTAAGACTTTGTTCCAATCTGTCGATATCCCCGAGAACTTTCTTTAGCCCCAGAGAAAAGTGGGGTTTTGATCAACTCTTCCAGGAATCTCTGCATATACTCCCTGCTATCTGTCCCACCATGTCTGCTCCTTTATCCCGCAGTCCTGATTCTAGATCCCTTCAGCAGAAATTACTTGTGCTGAGTGGTATCCGGCTTTCCTCCCTTTCTGGACATATATACGGAAGATTACGCTTCCCAGCAACCTTTGCAGTTAGGTGGGGCCACATGATTATGTCTGGCCAGTGAAATGTGAGAGGAAACGGCATGCCACTCTCTTCTAGACAGAGGCAGTAAAAAGTCACTGTCCACCAGAATCTCTTCAGAAACTGAACAAGCCATATATTCCATCCAGATGGCACAGCTGTGGGAGGGCAGAGCAGTCACTGGCCTGTGTCCCTGAGTGACTATGTGGGGCAGCACTTTCACACGCCATGTCAGTCACGTAACATGAATGAGAATATACTCTTAGCGTCATAAGCCACTGTGATCTGGAGGGTCACTTGTTCCCGCAGCATAAGTCAGCAATGCAGCCTATCTTCACTGGCAGAATCCTTTACCTGGGATGTCTTTCCTGTCTCTGTTTGGCCCCTTTGAATTGGCATCTTCCTAAAGACAGTCTCTATAATTCCCGGACCTACTTTTGACCACAACCACTGACTTCAGTTCTTCTGAGATCCATTTTTTATAACCAGTGATCAGTCCTGTTCCCCTCAGTGGTCAATTGGGTTGCCTAATCACTACCCCAGGAGTGGACATTTGGGCCCTCTGGGAAGTTGGGTCGACTCTGTGTTTACTTTTCAGTTGAAAACCCGCCACTGAAGTGAATTTGTGAAAGAGTTAACATCCTAAGTCAAAAGCCTTCTCAAGCTTCAGATGGAGTTTGAGTCACAGTTACTGTGCAGAGAGTCTTTTGTTGTATCATATATAACATGGTCAACGAACTAGAAAGAGTTTCTACAATCTATAAATACTAAGTTACCCTTTGGCTTTGAAAAGCCATCATATGGAACGGGACAAGAGTAACACAAAGGTCTACAGTGGGAGTAGTCTTCAGAATCTCTAATGAGGAGGCTTCGGGGAAGAAAAGGCACTTTTCTACTGTGCTTGTGGCAGTACATATTCTGTTTTTTATATGCATTGTCCCCTGTCAAGGAGACAAGCTGCTATATTACTCACAGGATTATGGCTAAGAGGAAACACAAAATTCTAAAAATACAGCATGGCTTTTAAAGGTTGCTCTTTGCATAGTTTGTCTCTAGATGCATTGGAAGATTAGGCATCAGAAGGCTAGAATGCCGTCCTTTCTATTCCCATGAGCAGAATCAGACTCACGTCTCTTGAATCTACACTCTGAGGAGGCAGGAGCGGGCTCCTGATTACTTCAAAGTCAGGCTAGTGTTTCCATTAGGCATTTTTATGTGGGAGCAGCATAAAGAAAGGGTGCCCAGAGATATGGGAATCAAAAGGGTTCCTGCTGGCACCCAACAGTCCACTCTAAATCTTTGGAGGTATGGCCTCATTTCTTTCTGCCCTTTTTTCTCAGTTTGAGCTGGACTGAGATCATCTCATTCAATACGACCATTTTACAAATGGGAAGACTGAGGCCTCAAGAGAGGAAATAAATTATACAATGTCACATAGTTAGTGGAGGACAGAGTTAGGACTGTTTTTTCTTCTACCCTACCCTCCCTTGCTTGGTCATGACTACTCCCTACGTTTGGAAGCTGTCAGAATCCTCAAATCATGCTGAACAGAGCCCCAGATGTGGTTATCACTTCAGACTCTCTAGGAAACTCTTTAACTGCTGATATCTGTGGAAGGATCTGTAATTGTGATTCAAAACAAAAATACAATTGAAAAGGCACACGTGGCCACCAACATAGTTTTAGCTTTCACCACTGAGAGCCACATTGAGGCAAAAACCACCCCAGGAAGTAGCTAGTAAGCCATGAGCCCTTGCTGCAGACACAGCTCCATAGACGCTCTGGTGAGTGGTGACGCTCAGAGGAGGGACAGGCTGATCCTATCCCTGTTCAGTTCAATGAAGAATCTGATCTCTATCCTGGCAGCACAGAGTGGTGGGAAGGGCTGTGCCCTTGGTATCAGACTGGCTTTGAATTCTAGATCCACCTACTGGTTGTACCACTTTGGGCTTAAGTTCTTGGAGCCTAACCTTCCTCATCTGCAATGTGGAAACTATGGCATCAGCTACTCATATGGTTGCTCCAAGAATGAAGTCCTATTGCAGGAGCCAGGATCATTGTTGGCTTCTAATCGAGGCAGCACAGGTAGTGGGGAAAAGCCTGGGCCATGGAATTGGATGGCTGCAATCAGATCTCTGTTCTGTTTCCCGGCTACGTTTTCTGTACCTCCGTTTCCTTAACTGTAAAACAAGGGCAATGATGTCTACCTCTCCAGGTTGGTGAGAGGGTAATTTACGTAAAGCTCTTAGCATAGTGCGTGGCATATAGTAAGCCCTCAATAAATGTTGTCCACGATTATTCTCATTACCAATAATCAAAGTTAAATTGTCTCTATAGATCAAGGGACCTGAAGTATTCACTGTGCTTCAGTGACCCAAATTGCCCACTCTGTTTTGCTGTCTCAGCTGCCCCTCCCACCCTCTGTAATAGGCTTAATCGCCTTGTGCAAGGGAGTGAGTCTTCTTTCTGGCCCCTTGGATGTGGGGGTGAGAAGCTCTGGCCTAGATTCTTTCAAAGGGAGGCACTGAGGGGCCTGGGGCACAGCTGGAAAGCAATGGAGTCTAGTGTCTGGTGAGGATGATGCAAGCCTGTAAACTTAGCGGGAGAGATGTAGGGCCATATCTCCTGCCAAACAAAAGTAATATGAGAAGAGACTTCCTAAACCTTCAGGGATGAAGACAGCCAAGGAGAGGCCCTCAATCTTTACTCGCACTCTCTATATCAAGAAGATTCAATTATACTATTTGGTTCATCAATATCTCAATATTCAGCACTGATTAACTCAAGGGGCGGAAGACAATTTCCCCCTTGGTCTCAAGAGAGGGCAATCGTACATGACAAGAGCAAGGCACTTGAAATTAATTAAAGGAACATTTCATTTTTCTAGTGGAATGAGGTTTATGACTTCTAAGGGCTCTAAGATGATGGGCAGAATGCCCATGGAATTGGAATTAAAGGCAAACCAGGTGCCAGGCCTGAAGCAGCAGACTTTAGTTTCCTAAGATGGGGATTCTCATCTCGAGCACATACCAGGTTCATTTTACTTATTTATGTGAATACACCCCCTACCTGGCTCACATGTGCCTACAGATATAATCTCAAGAACACACACACACACACACACACACACACACACACACACACCCCTGCATGCATACACCTGTACAAGTATGCATTCCTGGTTTATTTTTCAATGGATAGACTGTTAATGGAGAAACTCGTTTGAACTCCGAAGTACTGGATTTCAAAGGCTGCAGAGGTAAGGTAAGGTAAGACTAGGGTTTTGGAGCCATTGTCAGAATGGACGATTGTAACCCTTTCCCAGGACCAGTATCACTCTGTGGCCACTACCAAAAGCCGTTTAGAGATCTGCAGCTCTAACCTTGCTCCTCTGTGAACACCCTGGCAAGCTGGTTCTCTCTGGCATTGGCACTCCTGGTTTATATCCGGTTACTTTTACCCTGGGCTCCTGGGGGTGCAGGCCTTGGTAGAGCTAGGGGTAGGGGCATCAACTTGTGGCCAAGCCCAGGAACTGCCCCTACAACGTTCAGGAGCTGTCCACCCCTTGACCTTCTCTAGGAGCTGGGCTACCAGTTTCCTAAGTAACAGAAACAGCTAGAATGGGGGTGCTGCATATAATACCTGTAAACAATGCCAATCAAATGCCTATATGTGGGTTGAGAAGTGGATTATATCCCTATAACTACGGGAATAAATAATATGTCCAGTGAGTGGGAAAGCTGATTCATTGGTCCATGCGGGAAAAAAAAAAATGAATTATGCTGTGTGCAAATGTGTTTGAGTGTGTGTGTGTGTGTGTGTGTGTGTGTGTGTGTGTGTGTTTTCCCCAGACCACTTTCCCTATTTCGTGGTCAGATGAAGAATGAGACTGTGGCAGACTGTGTATAGAACTGGTTGCAGGATGCTGGGGTGGCTCAGTTGGTTAAGCATCCCAACTCTTGATTTCAGCTCAGGTCAGGATCTCAGTTTGGTGAGTTTGAGTCCCATGCTGGGCTCTGTGCTGACAGTGTGGAGCTTACCTGGGATTCTCTGTCTCCCTTTCTCTCTCTGTCCCTCCGTAGCTTTCTCTCTCTCTCTTTCTCACTCTTTCTCCCTCTCAAAAATAAATACATAAACATAAAAAAAAACCCCAAAATTCTGTTTGTTTTGAGCAATAGTCACCATTAACTCTTCATTTCCCCACTGTAGCAGTGATTCCAAATTGCTGGCCTCTGGACAGTTCCAAGTTCACAAGCAGTTTTGCCAGTAAGTTTTCACCAGTGAACAGCAAAGAGAGGAAAATGAAGACCAAGCTGTGGGTTTTTAATAAAGCTAATTTAATTTAGTAGAAGTAACTGTCCTATATTCCAAGATTAGGTCTTTCAGCTCTTTCTTATTGTTTTTTATGATTAAGAGCCCCTCCCCCTTCTTTTTTTAATGAAAGGAATGTGATATTAAATTTTAGTTAGATCTTATTTCTTACTAGACTTTTTTTTACCAAAATGAAAAGTTGGCAACCCACTGTCAAATAACTTTTTTTTTGTTCTTTTACAATATTTACTTACTGGTAAAGCCAAATTTGGGAAATCATCACGAAGATTATCAGGCAGTATCTAGCTCAGCAGTTCTCATTCTGAGTGTGCATCAGAACTGCCTGGAGAGTCTGTTTTAGACAGAGGTTGCCGATCCCTGTCCTCAGAGTTTCTGATTCAGTAGGACTGGAAAAGAGGCTGGAGAATCTGTATTTCTAGTAAATTTTCAGGAGATGCTGCTCATGGGTCAAGGACCATACTCTGAGAACCACTGGCCTGGCTTGTCCATGGTGGAATGGGGAAGGCTTTCTGAGACTTGAAGGGAGGGTCCTCCTTATAGGCAGAGGCCTGGAATGCTGCCAGTGCAGAGACACTGTCCCAGACGCTGTAGCTGTGGGCTTCAGATTTCTTCCACCTTCCACTAGTGAGGCCAATAACGTGGGCCAGAGAAGCAGTGCTCCTATGAAAGCAAACAAGCTTGCTTTCTGAGCTAAGTGACTCTACAAAGACTAGACTGTTCCATTTCTAAGCTGGAGGAAGAGAGAATGTTCTAGGTTGTCCACCTGATATGTCAGCTCAGATTCTGACTGTGTCAGGAATTTCTCACTTGTGGTTACTTTTTGCCTTTGGTGGCCATGGGCTGCAAGGAAGGTAGTACAGAGCTGACTTCCTTGGGCCCTGGGGTGATGAGAGGAAAGACCTTGGGGCTTGGGGCTAAGGATTCAGTCTGTGACATCCTGCTGAGATGACTTATGCAGGGTCAGTGTAACTTTTGAAGGCTACTTAATAGTGTTCTTTATTTGTTTTCTCACTCTTTCCCACTCTGATTTCTCTAACTGGGATGTCCTCTGAGGTTATGTTCATTTTACCTCATTTTTCTTCCAAACGAATGTATCACCCTTATGTATTTTAATGTTTATATAATACTTGGTTTAATTCGCACACTTAATACTGTCTAAGAACCTGGACCCTGGTTTGGTGTTGGGCTAAAATAATCTGGCAAATTACTGGCTCTTCAAAAACATACACATTAAAATAGAATTGTACAGAAACAGCAAATAAATACAAATAATGTGTGTTTCAGGGATATGTATTTTAGCTGATGATAGAATGTAACTGATCATAAATGTTCTAAGTGTCAGGGGCCCCTGGGTGGCTCAGTCGATTGAGCTACCAACTCTTGGTTTTGGCTCAGGTCGTGATCTCATTGTTCATGGGTTTGAGCCCTGCTGACAGTGTGGAGCCTGCCTGGGATTCTCTCTCTCCCTCTCTTTCTCTCTGCCCCTCCCTGTCTCACACACACGTGTGCCCTCTTTCTCTCTCAAAATAAATGAACATTAAAAAATATAAATAAATGTTCTAAATGTCTGAGTTACTTCTCTGAAGCAGGTTAGCCATCCTGGGGTCTACCATTGGCTCTGCATTACAGTCATGGGATACACTAAACTATAATGAATACATGTGGTAGGGATCAAGTACATGATTCATGGAAAATTATTCTGGGTCATCAGAAAAAGGCAATCGACAGAGTCAGGTTTCTATTGTCTTTGCTCCTTAAAACAGCAACTGGAGAAGTAGTGTGAAAGCGGACATCTGAAACCCAGCTTTACATTTTTCAGGAAAGATATGTGAGCATTCCTTCTGTGCCCTCCCCTTTTCTGTCCCGAAGCCCCAGTCCATCGGGGTCTCGTGCGTGACGAGAATGCTCAGGCCAGGACTTACGACAAGATGAAACACATCCAGTGGATTTATTTGGGCTGGTAGTTTTCTTGCGTGCTATTTTGTGACCAGGAAGAGAAACAAACAACCCAAACTCAGTCCTCCTACACAGGAGAGCCACTTACATTTGTCCTGCAAGGAATCGTGGGGCACTTCTCCCTGAGGACTTTCTTCCAAGTCTCCATAATGCAGAACCTTGTGGTTGGGTGAAAGTCGACAGTACCAAAACTTGTCTGAAGGAAAAAAAAAAAACACAAATTTATAAGGTAAGTGATTCTGATTTCTAAAAGTATCGACATCCCGGGGGCCTGGGTGGCTCAGTCGGTCAAGTGTCTGACTTCAGCTCAGGTCACGATCTTGCGGTCAGTGAGTTCGAGCCCTGCGTTGGGCTCTGCTGACAGCTTGGAGCCTGGAGGCTGCTTTGGATTCTGTGTCTTTCTCTCTCTCTGCCCATCCCCCACTCGTGCTCTGTCTCTGTCTCTCTCAAAAATAAATAAACACTAAATTTTAAGTCTTCAGGAAGGAAGGAATTCTAGAGCCCTGGGCAATAGGCCTCTTGATTTTGATATTTAGTTAGCACTGTCCTGACTAAAATACATTGGGTAACCACTGGGGAGGTTATTAAATCCTTCAGGCATAATGGCAGCAGGTGTTCTGCGGTGGTGGCTTCCAGAGCGTCATTTCATCAGTATTTATAATGATTATGGGCATCCTTCCCTATCCTCTTAGGTCTGGCAAAAGTGGGGAGGGAAATGTAGAAAAAGCAGCTTTCTTGGAACTCCCCTGCTTCCACTTTCTTCTCCGAGATTTTAAAACTATTGAGGTAATTTACTTGTGCCACATCTTAGTTGCTATACCGAACCCCCACCCCTGGGGCTAATACATGCAAATTAATCAACAAATGGATTTTTAGGATGCCAGTGATACACATAAGGGGTGGAGTTTATGAGGAAATAACCTAAATGATTCAGGGATTTATCCAAAGAATGAGGATATTCACAATCATCTCCTCTCTAATTCCTAGAGTGTAGTCCTCTGAATAGACATGACTAGAAGGGGATTAAGAGGTGCAGTCTTCCCTTTATAAAATGATTAAGAACGGGGATGTAATGTATGGCACAGGGAAAATAATCAGTAGTATTGTAACAACTGAGTATGGTGACACATGTAACTACACTTACTGTGGTGACCATTTTGTAATATACGAAGTACTGAATCACTATATTGTACACCTGAAACTCAAAAAATAAAAAAAAAAATTAAGACAAAAATAAAGAACTAGACATGACCAGGGTCTTAGGAACATACTTACAAACAACTCCCTCAACTTAACCTCCTCTGTGTTCCAAGGTAATAAAAATGAATAAGCCTGAGAGGTAGGGGGGAGGCAAAAACACTTTTTATAGATAAGAAATTTAAATTGTGACAGCAATCTTTGTGAAGCTCTCAAGCAAGGCTGTGCTTAGATGCCTCCTCCTCCAGGAAGCCCTCTCTGATTACTACTGCTGAAGGAACTCTCCTCATCCTCTTGGATGCCCCAGTGTCTTCTTTGATTATTAGTGCCCCCATGTTAAGCATCTTAGTATTTCCCCTTCTTTACCACAAACCCTAGGCAACTTGCCCTCGCAGGTGTACTGCTAACAATGACTGATGGAAGAAGAGGACTCAGGATACTCATGAGCCTGGACAGTGTGAAGCCAGAGCTCTCTAATGAGAGCCACTGTCTTCATAATTGCACTGTCCCAATCCCTTGGCACAGTGCCTGGCACATGGGGGTTGCACAGTTGGTGTTGGTTAAATTGATAAATGAGGACCCAAGGGGACTTGGTCAAAAATGCTTAAGGCACAAAGCATCTATGACGTTGAAAGCATCTATGACCTGTAAGCCCCTTTGTGCAATGATGCAGTTGGCAAACATGGTGGCCTTGGTCAAGTCACCTCATTACTGTGCCTACAAACACGTATTGCTTTGAAACTGCTCTGACTAGAAAGCTATCACAACATTTTAAAGAAAGGGTTTTTCTATCTAAAATCGCCTTCACTGCAAAGCTTATATTTTAACTAGGACTCTTTTAATAGAAAAGAAAGATTTAAAAATGGAACTAAAAGCCACACAATGAACAAAGAAAATGCCCCAACTTGATCTACAAAAGCAAAACACCTTTGGGATTCCTATCTTCCTCATCTATAAATAGGGTTTGAGAACTCTTGAATGTACTCATAATATGGCAATCCACATATTTAAAAGAATCTGAACTCTGCTGGAAAAATCTGGGAGGAAAGGAAAAGTTATCTGCTGGCTAGGGAAACATCTGGCATTGCTCAATTTTCAAAATTATATCCATACATACAACATAGGTCATTTTCCTGGGAGAGTATTTCAAAGGCCGAGAATAAAGTTATTCCCTGAATAATTCACAGTCATTTCAATTAGGCAAACATGTAATCATCAATTTTCCATGAAGAACACATTTGGGAATCGGATTTGTAATTCACAATAGGAACTGTGAATTCCAAGGGAGCAGGCCATGCTTTGGCCGTGAGCAGCAATAGTGAGGGGGTGGGGGGCCTGAATGACAGGCTGTGGAGGTTCCTCCTCCCCAAAGGGAACTTTCACCTTGCCTACATAGCCTGCGGTGACTGTCCAAAGCCAGCTGGAGAGATTTTCTACGAAGCTTTCTTCCCCTGATACCTTGGCGGTGCGATTTTTAGCTAAGTGAGCAACTGAAGGGTGACAGAAAGCCAGCAAGGAGTCAGTGAGCTAGCTGTGCACTGGGATATACAGGTCTTATTTAGAATAAGGTCCCAACCGGTTCTTTCCAGGGATCCCTGGCTTCTTAAGCTGGGATAAACTCTAAGGGTAATGGTAGGAACCTAAAGCCCAAGGGCCAGTATGATGCAATCAAAGATCAAAGATCATTCATTCTCAATATACTGGTGAGTGTTAAAAAATTTAAGTGGTATAACCAGATATCTTGTGAAGTAAAATGCACAACTTGTGTTCGTTCATAAGACTTCAAAAGTTTTTGCTGCATATACTTTCAAGGGAAGTTTACTTATCCAGTGAATATTTGCAGAGTGCCTACAAAACATGCAGCACTCTATTAGGTACAGCACAAAAACTGTTAGGGTGAAAGGCAGACAATGAGAGACAAAGCCAAGAAGCTCTAGGGCAAGGGGCTCCCTTAGTTCTTAGTGGCAAGTAAGAGAAACATGGTGGAAACACTTGTTTCCCAGGTTTGGGAAGTAGGGACAGGGACTCAGGGACTCTGGCCATACTGCAAGGAAAAACAGGGACAGGGAAGGTCTCTTGTGTAACATACGCTTTGATTCAGAAACGAAGAGAGACCCATGGCTGTCTGTCAGGGTTCCTGAAGGCCAAGCAACCATCTTTGCAAAGTTGCCGTTGACATCTGCTTAAAAGGAACACAAAAGGCTACCCAGAATCCCGCCTTAACAATAGCTGGTGCACAACTGACAGAATGTCCTCCTTCCAGGAGGCCTAAATTCTCTTGACTTTTAGGATACCACACTCCTCTAGTTTTCCTCCTTCCTCTGGCTAACTCCCCTCCTATCCTCTAGAAGTTCCTCTTTCTCAGTCCCCTACTGCGATGGTAGAGAGCAAAAAGATCGGTACGTCACCGACCTAAGTGATTGCTCTGTTGCTCCCCATCAAACAGGAAATCTTGGAAGGATGACAAAATATTGGAAGAGGGGCTGAACTGGCTTGGGGAAGCTGTTTTGACTCATAAACACATGGGTGGATACTGTGCCAGTATCTTCCTCAGGATAAAGGCTGGGGTCATTAGTTCTGGGAAGGTTTCAAGGCATCATAATGTGTGTGTGTCAGTCTCAAAGGTGGAGCTGCCGTAAAGGACAACAGGGCTGCCAGCTCTGAGCAGCGAACACACCGGCTCATTGCGTGAGACAATTTCAGTGTCAGCCGGCAGCAGCAGCTTGATTTGCAGTTTCTTTAATGGTAAGAAAAATGTGTATTTCTTTTCAAAGCCCAGCGTGATGTTACTAGTTCCTCAATCCCTCTGGGCAATGAATGAGTGGATTATGTCATTAGAAGCAATTAGCAGGAGGCAGTGAGAACATTATCAAAGATTGTTTACTAGCATTTAAAGAATAAACAGGAGTTAATATAGAGGTCTTCCAGTCAATTATGAGTATTAGCACATTAATAGCCATTTCTTCATTCCCCAAATTCAAAAACTGACAATTTGGAGACAATTTTGTACTTCATTTTCTTGGTCTGTCTCTGTATGTGTGCGTGTGCGTGCATGCATGCGTGTGCATGTGTGTGTGTGTGCGTGTGTGTGTGTGAAGGATGAGAGAAAAGCTGGTTTCAGAGCTCACAAGCCTGCTAAGAAGGTCTCCAGGGCTGATTAAAGCTATTCCCAATGTCACATAGATCATTACAGAGCTAATAACCACTGACAACTGTAATTCTTGCAGCACTGCTTGATAGAACTTTCTGTAATGATGGAAATACTCCACAGATCCTTATCCAATAATAAGAAAAGAAGAATTAAATTTTATTAAATTTCAATTAAATTAGCCATAGGTAGCTTTATCCAACAGTACGACTGATCATCTATCTTCATCATCAAGGCTGGAGACATGTTTGGGGCTGGCCAGTAGGACCGTAGGGGTGGTGAGCAAGCTGAATAATAGCTACCACTGTTGAAAGTGAAATGCTGGGCAGTTCAGTGAGGCGCAGGTCAGCTCTGGCATGGACTCAGGGTGACATCTTTGCCTTGGGTGCAAAGCCCCCAGTTGGCCGGTGACTGCTGGCACAGGGAATCCTGAGAGACCTGTGTTTGGGAAGCAGGTGGCCTTTACTAGAATAAATTTTTAGAGCACTTCCCTTAGGATTTTGGAGCTTTCTCAGGTTAACCTAAAATGTGCAACATCTTCAATGTGTTCAGGTCTTCCTCCTGCCTAGGCTTGAAGCTTTCCAAGTCACAAAACACGAGGGACTTCAGCAATGCTTTTAAAGGGAAATGGTGATGAGATACAAGATTCCTCTGTTGGTTCAGTAAAGGAGGACAATGAACATAGATACAGACAAAGGTCATCCTGCTTTTCAAATCTTCCTCATTTCACCAATCTCCAGAAAGAGACAGGTGTTTTGATTCAGAATTCTGCCTCCCTGGAGACTGCTGTCTCCTTTCACAACAGAAGATGACTCCAGAGCCCCAAATCCTCTTAAAGATGGTTTGGCCTAATCTGCACTTTGGAATCAAACAGACCTGGGCTATGCACCTGGCCCTCACACATCATCCAAGTGGCCTTGGCCGAATTATAAGAACCTTAGGGATCCCTGTTCTTCTTTTGTTAAGTAATGTTAATAATTATATGAGTAAAACATATATAAGATATCCACTTATGCACCTTTCACAGATCTGGCTCACAAATATTAGTATCTTCCTGTTCTTCCAGTTAGTGGTAACCCTCCTGTCTACTACTGGTCCCTCCACCTTTCGAGAACAATGATTATCTGTTATTCTGATCTGCAGGAATGTGCTCTGTCCCTGAAAATCAATTGGATTTTCTTTCTTTGAAAATATGCTTTTATTTTCCCCTTTTTGTTAGAAAAACAAGTTATGATAAGGCTTAATTAAGCCTTAAAAGAAAATTTCAATCAAGGACAGTGGAAGAAATAGCCTGCTCCTACAGGGGTTCTGTGCATGAATAGACCACTTGCCGCTAGGTTTTCTGGGTGAGCTAAAAGACCAACGTAAGGTATATCACCCTTGGCAGCAGTGCGGAAGTCTGCCAATTCCTTGGGGGGGACATGTTTTGGTCACTCCTGAGCTCCAAATTAAGTTTGTCATGCTAGGGCTTAGAGAAGGGATGCTGGCCAACAAAATGGACAGTGTTTTCAATGAGAAGCAAAAGTTTCGTGTTGTCATTTCTTGAAATGACACAACAATGTGTA
The DNA here is from genome assembly GCF_018350155.1 of Leopardus geoffroyi. Classification (NCBI taxonomy): domain Eukaryota; kingdom Metazoa; phylum Chordata; class Mammalia; order Carnivora; family Felidae; genus Leopardus; species Leopardus geoffroyi. Next base: position 127,471,660 of record NC_059331.1, read on the forward strand.
GCCCTGGGCTCTTGGCAAGACGATGCAACATGAGTGATTCTGAAAGCCCCTAATCTCTATCTCTGAAATCGAAGAAAAATAGGGAGCAGGTCTGATCCTGCAGATTCTCATGATGCAAATAATGGCCCTAACATAAACAACTTCTGGAGTTTCATCTGAACTGTCTCCTGCAGAAGCAAGGCAATCTATCTCATTGTGAAGCAGTCTGAACAAGAGCCTTCCATACTCTGTGGCAGGAAGAGAATGGAGTGAGGTTGGCATGTGATATCCATTGCCAATCTACCATCTGTGTTGAAAAACCTATATTCTGAGGATCTACAAGCTAAAATTAATGATAACTATCACTAATGAATGTTTGACAATGTGTAAAACACTACACTGAGTGCTACAGATGCAGGATTTTATTTAACCCTTATAACTGTTAGATGTAGAAACCATCATCCTTTGACAGATGAGGAAATAGGAACGTAGAGCGATCTAGCGGGTTTCCCAAGACTACCCAGCTAGTTACCCAGCTAGTGAGTGGGGAAGCAGGCACAAGAATACAGCTTGATGTGTTTCACATGATTTACTGCAGTTCTAAAGTGGTCAGAATTCCAGGAAACCCAGATTTGTGAATATCTACATCAGTCTAACCAAGTAGCAGAGCTGTGACTGAGGCAGGTAGAATTATGGGTAGGTATTAACGCTGGTCTTCTGGTCAAACAGTGCGGTAAAGGACTCTGTCTGCTTCTCCACTTTCCAGTTTTGTGGGACAAAAAACTCTTTCATATTTTCCCCTGTAAAGTTAATACTTGAATCAATTCATCTATATCCAAATCACTGTTGGACAAGTTTCAAGGGAGTGCAGCCGCCATTCCTTCACCGCGTGTTTGCTCTTTAAGCTGTGACGCCACATGGCTGCTCCCCTCTGAGAGCTCCTGTGGAAGTACACCTCTTTCAAAGGATTAAAATGATTTTACATCATATCCTCATTAATCTGTGTAAATCTAAATGCACTGTTTTGATGGGGTGATAGGAAACCAATTTCAGCACAGTCTGCTTTGAATCCCTACTTTTAAGCACACAGACCTAGTCATCAGACTAGGATCTTGTGCTGAATGTGGATCTTGTGCTTAAATCCATTTACCAAACACCAAAAGGCCTTCCTTTCTGCACCCAGAAGGATGATTTTATATTAAACACAGATGGCCAGGCTCCCTAGGGAGCTTAACTAATGAATTTATAATCTAGGTGCTAATATTTCTTTGTTCATTAGGTAAGTCATTTTTAGAAAACTGGACAAGTTTTCAGATAACAGACTAACACCTCTTTAGCCAAAAAACTGTCATTATTATATCTAGAAACAGGATTATTCTAGAGTCCACTAGAATAATTTTACCCTAAAAAGGGAAGACTCATGGCAAAGTAGACTGGAAGGTTAAGTTGACTTCTCTGAATTAAGTTCTGGAGGATCCTGGCTGAACATCAGTGGAGGCATTGGACGGTTTGTGTCCACATGCCACTTCTCCCCTCCTCCTCCCACTTCTATGTCCTTTGCCCAAGCTGAGTACATAAAAGCTTTATAAATCATCTTATGGGAGCATATGTCCTCACTATTGAGTTTTTCAAAGGTGATGAAGAGATCAGGCATGGAATTGACTTTCTGGCTAACTGGGCTAAGAGATCATCTAGTCCTATTCTCTCACTTATTAGATAAGAAACTGTAGCCCTGAGAGGTCATGTGTCTGCCTAAAGGCACCCAGCTGGTTACTTAGAGTTGGGAAGCCTAGAATTAAGTCTACTCACTACCAGCTCATTGCTCTTTTCCTACACCATCTCCCCGAAGAGTAGGAGCTACCCTTTGTTTAAGAGCTACATTCATGATCACCCTCTGTCCTTACGCTAACTTCAGGATACAGGCCTTGTTAGCTCCATTTCAGATGGAGAAACTGCCCACAGTCATGCAGCTGGTCAGGGGAAGAGGCAGGACTGTGCCCATTTCAGCTGGCTCCAGGTCTCTTGTCCTTACCACCATGCCACATTACCTTCCTGGAATAGGAAGATGTCCAATGCAAGGAATGCGGTGAGAAAGATGTCAATGCAAGAAATGCCCTCTTCCACTGCTCTCCCAAAGTGAGCCTTTCTTAGCACCAGCTGCATCTCAGCCCTTATTATTATTCTGCCCATTGCCCTCTCCCCTGAGGCCCCCTTTGAAGCTCACTGCCATAGCTTTTTAATCTCTGGGAACAACCTGAATTTTCATTCCTCGAGGAAGTTCCGCCATTGGAAGTTCTTTAATATGATTTTTAATGGTAATATTCGAAATAGTTTGAATTTACTCAACATTCAGCACAAAGGCCATTTAAGTAAACGGCCAGGAGGATGGGCTCAGCAAAAATATGAAATAATGTTTGTCATTAGTGGGTGAGCTCTGTGTCTGAGCAGAACATCCACTGAGTTTCAAAAATATCTGCCAGAGTTTCTCCTGGGTCGTAACTGGTGTCTGTTCTTCGTATAACTGTTAATTCTGATGCTTGTTCCTGGCTGTCCCTCAATCTCTTCACCTCTCCCCAGATCTTATTTTTCAGTTTTACTTTCTGTTTGTTTGTGGGACAATATGATAGGAGTACGTTGACTTGTCAGTCAGCAGCCTGTCAAAAGAAAAAGAAAGCAAATAGTGGGACTTCACTTCCCTAAAAAAAGCTGGAAGTGCTTCCCACCTATTGGAACTACTCTAATGGCACCCATTTTGATAAGATATTTTTGGATTAAAATTCGTTGAGACAATTCTTGCCAGAATTGTCAATAGAAGTTCTTCTTGCAAGATTATCAAAACTGATTCTATCCCATCTGGGTTCACTGTTACCTGCATCTCCAAATAAAGTAATTTATACCTAGAAGAGAATCAATATTGGGATTTGGGAATAAGGGCCATTCAGGCTGGAAGTTTCAAGATCAAACCCAACACTAGGTGCCAGCTCTCCTGACAGCAGAGTGAGTCATTAAAAGTAAGGGCCATAGGGTTGCTGGAGTATGAATCCTTGCTCTTCTGCAAGTTGCTCTTTGAGCAAGTTACTTACTTGAGTAAGTTACTTACTCTCAGTGCTATAGTTTCCTTATCTGTGAACTGGGCATAATCACAGGATTACCTATGGTTACCATGAGAATGAAATGCATTAAAATAAGAGCCTGGCACATGGTAAGTGCTCAGTACATGTTAGTTGTTCTTGAACAACAGTTCCATGGGTGTTCTGGTAATTCTTTGATTCTCCCTGGGTATGCATCAGTAGTCAAATCTTACCTGGACTACTATTCCTGTTCTGAGTACAATGCTGCATAGCCTACTTGTAAACTAGCATCCGTGCCCCATGGAGTGGGCCACAGTTCACCCTAGCTGAGGGTGGAGTGGTCCCAAACACAGTACCTTGCCTCCGTCGGCAGTTGAGTTTCCTAAAGCAGGTCCCTTCCACAAGGCGGTTCAGGCGTTGCTGTTTGATCAGCTCCAAGATTTCTGGCTGAATCTTCTCCTTTAGTTCCCTGTGAAGGACAAACATATATTCCATAGCATGCCTTGAGAACAGCGGTTGGTTGAAAGGGCATCATGGGCATGGCTTTCCAAGGGCTTTCCGTGGTTTTAAATGCTTACCAAACATTTAAAGAAGAGTTAATACCTATTCTTTTGAAGCTGTTCCAAAAGGTAGAAATGGAAGGAAAACTTCCAAAGTCATCCTATGAGGCTTGATTCCAAAACCAGACAAAGACCTCACTAAAAAGGAGAATTACAGACCAATTTCCCTGATGAACATGGATGCAAAAATTCTCAACAAGATACTAGCAAATCGAATCCAACAGTACATTAAAATAATTATTCACCATGATCAAATGGGATTTATTTCTGGGCTGCAGGGCTGGTTCAATATGTGCAAATCAATCAATGCGATACACTACATTAATAAAAGAAAGGAAAAGAACCACATGATCTGCTCAAAAGATGCAGAAAAAGCTTTTGACAAAATACAGCACCCTTTCTTGACAAAAACCCTCAAGAAAGCAGGGAAAGAAGGAGCATATCTCAACATCATAAAGGCCACATATGAAAGACCCACAGCTAATATCATCCTCAATGGGGAAAAACTGAGTTTTCCCCTTAAGATCAGGAACACGACAGGGATGTCCACTCTCACCACTGTTGTGTAACATAGTATTGGAAGTCCTAGCCTCAGCAATCAGACAACAAGAAAAAATAAAAGGCATACAAATGGGCAAGGAAGAAGTCAAACTTTCACTCTTTGCAGACAACATGATATTCTATGTGGGAAACTAAAAGACTAGACCAAAAAACTGCTAGAACTGATACATGAATTCAGCAGTCACAGGATATAAAATCAACATACAGAAATCATTTTGCATTTCTATATAACAATAATGAAGCAGTAGAAAGAGAAATCAAGGAATCGATCTCATTTACAATTGCACCAAAACTGTAAGATACCTAGGAATAAATCTAACCAAAGAGGTAAAAGATCTATCTCCTGAAAACTATAGAAAGTTTATGAAAAAACTGAAGAAGACACAAAAGAAATGGAAAAACATTTCATGCTCACAGATTGGAAGGACACATGTTATTAAAACGTCTATACTACCCAAAGCAATCCACACATTCAGTGCAATCCCTATCAAAATAACACCAGAATTTTTCACAGAGCCAGAACAAACAATCCTAAAATTTGTATGGAACCACAAAAGACCCCAGATAGCCAAAGTAATGTTGAAAAAGAAAACCAAAGCTGGAGACATTACAATTCCAGACTTCAACCTGTATTACAAATCTGTAATCATCAAGACAGTATGGTACTAGCACAAAAACAGACACATAGATCAGTGGAACAGAATGGAGAACCCAGAAATGGACCCATAAATGTATGGCCACTAATCTTTGACAAAACAGGAAAGAGTATCCAATGGAAAAAAGACAGTCTCTTCAGCAAATGGTGCTGGGAAAACTGGATAGTGACTTGCAGAAGAATGAACCTGGACCACCTTATTACATCATATACAAAAATAAACTCAAAATGGATGAAAGACCTAAATGTAAGACAGGAAGCCACCAAAATCCCAGCGGAGAAAACAGGCAACAACCTCTTTGACCTCGGTTGCAGCAACTTCTTACTAGACATGTCTCTGGAGGCAAGGGAAATAAAAACAAAAATGAACTATTGGGACTTCATCAATATAAAAAGCTACTACACAGCAAAGGAAACAATCAACAAAACTAAAAGGAAACTGACAGAGAGAAGATATTTGCAAAGGACATATCAGATAAAGGGATAGTATCCAAAATCTACAAAGAACTTACCAAACTCGACACCCAAAACACAATCCAGTGAAGAAATGGGCAGAAGACATGAATAAATGCTTTTCCAAAGAAGATATCCAGATGGCTGACAGATGTATGAAAAGATGCTCGACATCACTCATCATCAGGGAAATACAAATCAAAACCAACTGAGATACCACCTCACACCTCTCAGAATGACTAAGATTAACAACTCAGGAAACAACATACGTTGGTGAGAATGTGGAGAAAGGGGAACACTTTTGCATTTGGTGGGAATGCAAACTAGCGTAGCCACTCTGGAAAATAGTATGGAGCTCCCTCAAAAAATTAAAAATAGAACCACCCTATGATCCAGGAATTGCACTACTAAGTATTTATCCAAAGAATGCAAAAAAATGATTCAAATGGGCACATGCACCCCAATGTTTAGAGCAGTGCCATCAACAATAGTCAAAGTATGGAAAGAGCCCGAATGTCCATCAACTGATGAATGGATAAAGAAGATGTGGCGCGTGTGCGCGCACGCACGCACACACACACACACACACACACACACACACACACAAAATGGAATACTACTCAACGATAAAAAAGAATAAAATCTTGCCATTTGCAACAATGTGGATGACACTAGAGTATATTATGCTAAGCAAAATAAGTCAGTCAGAGAAAGACATATCAAATGATTTAACTCATATGTGAAATTAAAGAAACAAAACAGATGAACATAGAGGAAGGAAAAAAAAATAAAAACAGAGAGGGAGGCAAACCATAAGAGACTCTTAAATACAGAGAACAAACTAAGGGTCGTTAGAGGGGAAGTTGGTGGGGGATGGGCTAAATGGGTGATGGGCATTTAGGAGGGTGTTTGCTGGGATAAGCACTGGGTATCATATATATGAGATGAATCACTAAATTCTACTCCTGAAACCAATACCATACTATATGTTAACTGACTTGAATTTAGATAAAAATAAAATAAAGTAAGAAACAAAAAGAAAAAGAAAGGGCATTATGGGCAGATGGGGCAGGGAAGTGCAAGTTGCATCTTTCCACGACCATCCCACTACTTCCCAAGTTGGTGCTTTAGAGAATTATTTATTAAGAGTTAGTGGATGGGGTTATCTGTTATAACAACACTATAGATTCTCTGACATTTACAGAATACCCACAAAAGCACCAGCCGCTTCAGTGACGTTTTTCTAGACCAAAGTCTCCCGAGAAATTTCTTCCGTTTCACAAGTCATAGATATAAATGCATGCAGAAACTCACTAGACTCTGCCAAGACAATAAATGTTTGGTCACATTTCCCCCCTACAGCAGGTAAACTCATAGACTCCATCTACGATCCGACCAAATAGCATTACTGGTCAGTCCCGTAATTACTAATTCCACAGCAAACACTATATCCTGGGCAAACCACAGGCATTCCGTTCTGTCTCACAGATGGGAAAAACACATCTCCCCAGACTCCAGCCTACAGAGATTGGGATAATCATGGGATAAATTAAGGATTATTTGCATCTGGTGTAGGGCTAATATAAAGTTGTTTTAGATGTACTATGCCATAAAGAGATCAGAATAGAGTACAATGGCTTCTAAATCTTTCTTTAAAGAGCATATTTTTTTTATCATATGAAATTTTATGTAGCACCCTAGTGTTTGAGTCTGGTAAAGCTAGAGCTGTTCTAGCTGATGCTGGGCAGGAAGAACCCTCAGTAGAGGTGAAGTATTGATTTGAACATAGATCTAGAACTCAGAAAACTAGGGTTTCAACCTAAACTCTGCCCATGACTCATTTTTCATGTAGGTCTCAGCTTCCCCATCTGTAAAATGGGGATAAGAATCTTTTCTGGGAAACTGCTGTGACTCACAAGGGACAGTATGAGTGCAAATGCTCTATAAGCACCGGGCAGGAACACAAGGTATTACTGAATTTGCTTTGATAATATTCTCTCCTTTCCTCAGGCCACCTCTCCTTGTGGCCATATTTCACTGTAGTCAAGGCTCACATATCTGTCAGCTTCAATTTTAACTCTGGACCTGTTCTGGACTGTAGGCAAGCTGTCTCCACACGGTGTTTGGTTCACGGGTGGGGAAGGCACTCACTCTGGGTAAGTGTCTGCTATGAGCAGCTAGTGTCCTGTCCCATTTTAGCTCATCCCCTTCCTGTTTTCTCTCAAAATAGCTCATGTTTTGGGAATATTTATCAGTGTCATTAGTAAATGGGCAGTATTTCCATTTTACAGGTGGAGAAACAGTTCACAGAGGTTAAGTGTGGAATAGGGGTACAAACTTAAATCTTCTGCATACAAACTGCTCCTATTTATATGTGAGAAAAAGAGAATTAACAAGTTACATCAGGGTGCCTGGGTGGCTCAGTCAGTTAAGTGTCTGACTCTTGGTCGTGGCTCAGGTCATGATCTCACAATTCATGGGTTTGAGCCCTACAAAGGGCTCTGCACTGGCAGTGTGGAGACTGCTTGGGATTCTCTCTCTCTTTCCTTCTCTCTCTGTCCCTTCCCCACTTATGCTGTCCCTGTCTCTCTCAAAATAAATAAATATACTTAGAAAAAAATTTAAAAAGTTACATCAAAGGATCTGGCCATTATCTAATGGGGTATGCCAGTACACTCTGCTAATATATATTTTAAACTCAAATGGCTTCAAATCTCTTGTCATTTGATACTGTTCCAATTGAGCATTTATAAAGCATAATATGGAGATTCATCCCTAATAATACAGCTTGGTATATTTGTAAAGCTGTTCCTGTGCAGGCCTCCAGGGTCTCATCTCAGGCTTTCAGATCACTAAAGCTATTTATTATCAATGCTCAGCTTTTGTAAAATGGACTTAGTATATTGCAGCTTTGATGAACCCTGCTCTGAATGGGAGAAGAAGGTGGGGGAATTGCCAGGGCAGTCATACACAACAATAAATCACTGCTCCTGACTTCCAAGTCAGGGCGATGGGGCAGAGAGGACAAGACTGTACTGCGGGATGAAGAAATCACTGGAGAGAGGGTTTGGGAATTTCTTTGATTCTTAGGTTAAGATGTATCTTTAGAGAATAGTTTTGGTAGGCTAAAACTCAATTATTAAAAAAAGGGAGATAAAGATGCAGAGAAGAGGACTAAAAGGAGGAAATAAGTGAAAGTACTTCCGAGTAATTTTAGTTGATGATTTATGACATCTTAGTGTGAGCCCCAGATGTGCTCATCATGACACATTCCATTATGGAACCAGCCCCGGGAGACAGACCACTGGAATGAGTGAATCTGCTGCTGCAAGAGTTAGCCTTTCCTTATTATGAACCCCAAAGGCCTCCAAAACATGCCTGGACAATGAGAAAAAGGGGACAACTTTTCTGTTTTCTAAGTGATTTTCCTCTTCTTTCTGTGCAAATGGGACTCAGTTGCTATAAAATTCACTCAAATTAGGAAAACATAGGTAAAACCTACATGGTGTGTTTGTGGATGAGATTTGACCTCAGAATAATCCAGGCAACAACACCACGGGCTAGATTTGGGGTTTGAAATTCTCAGCTTGGGGTCAATGAGGCCAAGGTCATGGGTTCACTGCCTTTGCTTTGATAGATATCCTTCTTATTCTATTTAAAGGCCTTGTAAATAAATAAAGGAAGGATGATTAAAGGGGGTAGGTTAAATGAATGTGTGAAGGACAATTCCAAGTCCAGCATGTTTCTGGAAGAGGATCCCAGGTATGAGTCCAGTGAGGCCAGCACCATATACAGAAGACAGACGCACCACTAGACTGGTGCGATGCCCCCTGCACCTGTGGTCCGCCCTACCGAGCTGCTACTCAGCGCTCACCTGCAGTAGAGGTTGGCTCACTTTTTCGGTAAAAGGCCAGGTAGTAAATATCTCAGGCTCCATGGGCCATACACTGTCTGGCAACTACTCAGCTCTGCCATAGCAGAGTGAAAGCAGTCGTCAGTATGTAATCACACGAACGTGGCTGTGTTCCAATGAAACTGCATTTACAGAGACAGGGAGTGACTGTGATTTGGCCCAAGAGCCATCTATGCTTTGCTGACCCCTGATCTAACATGGCTCTGTGAAGACTTTGGGTGGGTTGAATGACAGTGTCTGTTTCATGGAAATTGATCTGTCTGTGTTGACACTGGAGGGCCTCCAAATGCAGTCTTTGTACTTCCTCTGCTCTTTATATTACAGACTCAGGACTTTAAATAGCAACTTTATGCTGACAACTTCCCAAATTTGTATTTCCAACCTGGACCTTTCCGTTCAACTCCAGATTCATCAATCCAACTGCCTATTTGGATGTCTCACAGACACCTCAAACTTGACAGGTCCAAAGCTGAACTCCTGACCCCCTGTGCTAACATGTTCCACTCTCTCTATCCTTTAGTTGTTCAGCCCAAACAAAACCCTGAGCTCATCCTCAACACCTCTCTTTCTCTTACACCCCACATCCAATCAATCAGGAAATACCTTTCTTATCTTCAAAATCTATCTAATCTATATCATTTTGTTCTTGGATTATTTAAGTAACTTCCTTACTGATCTCTCTGTTTCCAAACTTGCCTCCCTGGAGTCCATTCCCAATATAGTAGCAAGAGGGATCATTTAGAAACCCACGTCAGAGCATGCCAATCTCCTGCTCAAAACCCTCCAATGGCTCCCCAACAAGGCCCTCCACATCAACTTCCAGCCTCTTCTCTGGTCTTACTTCCTATTGTTCTCCCCCTTGCTTACTCTTTTCTAGCCACTCTGGCCTTCTTTATTGAGCACCCGGACCTACTCCTACCTCAGGGCCTTTGTACTGTTGGTTCTCTCTGCTGTATTCTTCTCCTAAATGCACACATAGCCTGCTCCCTTAAACATCTTTACTGAAATGTTACCATCCCAACTAGAGGGATCTACTCTGACCACATTATTTAAAACTTCCAGCTCTCCATTTCCATGGTCTTTATCCTCTTTTAACATGCTATCATCTTATTTACTGTGTTTATTGTCTGTTTCTCTCCACAACAATACAATCACGATAGGGTGAGAATTGAATCCTCTTTACTGCTGAATCACCAACACATAGAACAGCATGTGGCAGGCATTTGATAAGTATTTGTCAAGTGCACTGAACACTGAAAATTGTGTAACTGACCAGACCATTCTACCTGCACTGGTTAAGAGAAAGCATTAAGCAAAGCTTGTGGCCAGTCTTTAGTGAGGAGGCAGATATGCAGGATAGGCATTGGCCTTATTTCCGGCTCTGTTTGATTTTACTTTTTCTTTCTTACCTATACTTCTCCTGTACCTTCTGAGATAAGGCAGGGGAGGCGCATACGAATACATTCATAGTGTCAGTTTTATCATTTACATTTCAACAGTGTGACCACATGTTCAATTCTGGTTATCAGCTAATGGGTAAGAGTGAACATTTCTCTTAGTGGATATTATGTGCCAGGCATATGCTAAATGCTTTTAAAGAACTAGGTCATGCACATAACGATGCAACAATGTATACGCTTTAATCATCTTCCTTTTTAGACATTAACAACAGCAGGCTTAGGATGGGTTACGTAACTTGTCTACAGAGCCATATTGGTAGGTGGTGGCCTTGGAGTCGGATTCCAGATCTGTTAGCTGCCTGGGTGTGGATCTGCTACCTTTTGCTACTATGCTTCATTGGTGTTTATCCCTGCCTCTCTTCTCCCCAATGTAGTGTTAAATGACCTATTTTTGGACTATTCAAGCTTTTTATATCCATTAACTCGGATTAATTGTGTGGATGGACTTATTGTCCCTGTAAAGTCATGCTAAGTGGAGAAAAACAAATATCTCCTCTCTGAAACAATGAGTTAAGAGCTAAGAAATAGAACAGAGCTTCTTCACCCCACTGAATATCCCCCCCCTAAATAATTGCTCACACAGGGTGTGCATTTTTCTTCTTGAGAAACATCAACGTTTTATAATAATGGGATGTGTGCCTCAAAGCATCTTTGTGGCACTTAGGTTTGCCACCGTGTTGTGTGCGATAGTCACAGAGGCGACCAGGTGAGGGGGGGCGCACTACGGGGGTCAAGAGGCTGGTGAGGGTATGGCCAGTGGGGTTCAGTCAAGCCCCAGGTAAGTCATTGTCCCAGTCCTCAAAATGAAAAGCTTAAACTGGATGACCTTGAAGGTGCTTTTCAGTTCTAAATTTCTAATATCCTAATCCCTGAGCTTGGGTGAGATGTGTCTCCTCTATGTTCTCATGACAACCCCTACCCGTGCTTCTTCTAACCAAGCCCAGTCTGTGCTAACCCTGCAACCCCAGTTTCACAATCTTGGACAGTGGGAGGTCAAGTGCCTCTGGTTCTCTGCCTGTCCCCATCACCTTGGGCAGAGCTGAGAAGGTAGGAGTCATTTGATACATATTTGTTATGTGAATTAATGAATGAATACAAACAATCATACATGTGTTGACTTTCTCTCTGTTGACTTGAGTTTGTTCTCCGAGCCATTTTGGCAGCTTTTAGGCTTCCTCCAATCTCACACTGAGTTCTTGTCTAGTTGGTCACTCAACAGACAAAACATCACTGGACGAGAAGCTGGAGGAGGCTGGCTGCCAACTGCCCATCTCAGAGGCCAGGATAATGATCAGGCTGGTTCATGGGCTCCACCCCACTTAAATTGCTATAGTTTCTGACAAGTCTTCATGACTTATTGCAACTATACCAAGAGCTCTAGTGAGCTGCGGTGCTTTTCAGTCCTGTGGCCAAATGATGCTGCCAAAGCTACATACATACTCAAGATTTCCTTTATATTTGTATGGCTCCCCCTTATGTAATAAATGTAAAGATAAGAGCTTCTTGTAATCAAGAGAATACTTCAGAATGTCATGGGCAGAGCCTCAGGAGATAAAGATATGAAGCCAAAAACAGGTGCAAGGGATTCACACTTCACATGCGGTTAACATTTCTACTTAGAATAAAGTCATGGTCAAACATTAATTGGAATCCCTCGGCCTCAACTGAAGTGGTCTCTTAAAGTCTCCCTTTAGGCTTCAAGAATTGGTGTCAAAAAATAAGTTTCCTCATGTTTACACATCTGCTGAAACAAACCTTATGAAATCCAACATTTCAGGACTGTAGGCCCTGGGATGGGGTGAGGCAGAATTGTCCCCCTCTGCAAATAAGAAACTGTGTCTCTGAGGGGTCAATCACTTATGTGAGGGGCTTTCTTTCTGGTAAGACTAGCTGGACCCTCTGGCTGAGGACCAGTGGCAAAGCCCTGGCAATGCCTGCTGCACAGCTGGCTGGTGCTCAATGCAGGTGTGATTCAAGTCTCACGATGCGAGCCAAAGACCCTCAGGAAGCACTTCTCTCCCTTGCACCTAACGTCACCCTCACTAACATCTGCAGTTCTGCTCCACAGCCTCTAAGCGTGCTTCTTAGGGCCTGAAAATAAACACATAGTAGACAGCTTGGCTATTGTCTTTTCAGACCTGTGAACTTTCTTTTTCTTAAAAAATTTTTAAATGTTTGTTCATTTTTGAGAGGCAGAGACAGAGTGTGAGTGGGGGAGGGGCAGAGAGAGAGGGGGACACAGAATCTGAAGCAGGTTCCAGGCTTTGAGCTGTCAGCACAGGGGGCGTGAACTCATAGACCACAAGATTATGACCTGAGCTGAAGTCAGACACTCAACCAACTGAGCCACCCAGGCACCGTGACCTGTGAACTTTCTTAAACCTCATCTTAGTCTTGCACTTTGCAAAGGAGCTCTGATGGGGTGGACAGAGCATTGGTTGAGGGATCAGTGGGCTGGAGTTCAAGTCCTGGCTCCTCACCTCTCTGGTCTATACCTGCTCCTTGAATGGGAGTAAGATCTACCTACTTCATATGGATGTGAGGAAATGAAATAGCGGGAGGGGCTGCTTTGCAAACTGCCAAGCACTAAAAAGGCCAAATATTTAAAAGACAGAAAGAGGGGTAGAAAGAAAAAGGATAAGAGACAGAGACCAAGAGGGTTAATGTCAAAGTGACACCTATACTGTAGGTTTGCTTCACCAAAAGTTCAGAAGAAGCTGTGTCCAGTCTTCTGCAGGAAGAATGAGAATAAATATCACTTTCCTTACCACTCCCTGCCTTTTCTCCTGTTTGCTTCTGTATAAATTATAAGGGTAACAAAACTGACCTGACTCTTAGAAAAAGACAAGGGAAGATCAATAGGCCAGTTCTAAGAAAAGATGAATCAAAAAAAAAAAAAATCCCCGAAACAAAACAGTCTCTGTGTTGGAGGTGCAGAGCATCCCCAAGATAGAGGTATGTGAAACAGCAACTGATGCTGCAAAGTCCTATAACGAGAGGGCCTGCTTCCTCTCCTTCTCAGGCCTGCAGGCTGATGGGCAAGCAGGTGATGCACGATGCTCTGCCACGAGGCAAAGCTGAGGGGGCAGGGAGAAGTGGATCTCTCTCTTCCTCTCAATCTGTCTCTTCCACCCAGGACTTCAGTGTTCATATTGCCCGGATGATCAGCGGCCCTTGCTCTTGTCAATCAAAGGGACCTACCGAGAATAGCTACACAGGCAAAAAAATTTTGTCCCGGGTGTTAGGAAAGGTCCCCCCCACTTTTCGACTATGAATTCTCAGAGGACTCGTCAGTCACCAGGCCACTTCCTGGTTTTGGTCCTGCTGCCAACACTGTGCCCGCCTTCCCCTCAGCCGGCCCTGCCCAGCCTTCCTTCCTCAGGGAGCTGCTGAGACTTGAGGAACCCAACTGACATTGCCTGGAGTGTCTTTTGTTGGCCTTCTGTAAGGATCTCACGACACAGCCCACGACAGGCCTTCAGACCAGAAGTGTTGGGGCAGAGCCTGCGAGGAGACAGAGGACAGCGGTTACTTACAAAATCGGGCGAGACTGGAAATCTTCCTGGTTCATCCTCTCAGACTGGCGGATTTTCAGGATCTCGGTGTAGCTCAGGTTCTGCAGTTTGCACTTGAACTGATCCAGGGAGCTAGGCTTGGTTGTGAGAGCTCTCATAACCTGCTCCTTCACCACCTGCATTACCTGTAGATGAAAGGAAGACCATAATTTTCCTGGGGGCCGTCCTTGCCCATTGGAAAAAATCTTCCAGAGATAATGGCTCCCTACCTCCCTGCCTCCCTTGACTTGCACTCTCTGCCCAAACCTTGAGAGTGCTTTTCCAAAGAGTAGACTACCATGATGTACATCTTCAACTTTGTCTTGTACCTGTGGAACCACAAGGAAGGAGACGGATGGACTAACTTGGGGTTGGGGATGAGAGGCCTGGCCGGGAGGAGTGGTCCATTTGCTCGATATATTACATGTCTGTGCTGAAGCCAACACCACAGACAATGCAACCTTGAAAAGCAAAAGAAGTCCACGCGGCAGTGAGGACTCTGCATTACCGTTATTTTTTCTGGAAGAATATCACTGAGACACAATCAACTGTGGAAGTTTGGTTGGTACCAGTTCAAATGAACGTGAAACGATACCCACACTCGCCCCTCTCAGAATGCTTTCCCCATGTAGTTAAGGCCTGAGTGTTCATACAAATGAGGGATTTGAAAATGCACACATGCCTTCTTGAGCCAGGCACAAAAAAAAAAAAAAAAAAGAAGTCTATTAAATAGAACAGACACATCCCACTGGAAGCCTCAAGAAAAAAGAATATGGTAATGTGCTATCCAGCCCACAAGGAGGCAATTAAACATTGCCTCCATTAATGTGGATTCATCTTCATCAGAATTTATAAAGCAGGGAAAGACTAGAGAACACAGAGGCATCCAAGACACTTGCAGTAATCTCCCTGCTTCTTTTTTTATCCTCTACTGCAAATGAAAACAATTGTTACCATTGACAAGGTAGTTACTATGTGCCAGATACTATGCTGGTGCATTATATATGTTCTCTCTCTTAATCCACTCAAATTTATGAGTTAGATGTGATCATCATTCTACTTAAATATAAAGAAACTGAGGCTTTGAAATATTAAGTAACCAGTTCAAAATCCTCTGACTGGGTGGTGGTGGATGAGTTGGGATTTGAACCCTACAGTGTGAACACTCTACTACACTGCCAATCATGCCACCATCCTTGGGGTCAATGGGTAACCTAAAAATACGAAAAAAATCACAAATGCAACTCAATTATATGCTAGATTTTGTGCCAGGCACATTTTTTATTCATCATCTCATTTAATCTTCCTTCCAATCCAGCAGAATAGGTGTTATTACCACTCCTTTAAAGATGAAGAAACTGAGACTGAATGATGGAGGACTTATCCAAGGCTACACATATCTAGTTGAGTTCAATGGCACCAAGCAGTCCAGTATGGTGCATACAGCAGGCACTTGATGGTGAACAGCCCTGGGGTGCCATGTGTGTGCCTTCATCACTATGAATGTGATCCCAGTATATTCCTTATGGCTTCTAATCAGTTCTTTGTTGAATAAGTGATGCATGATAAGTACTTGGTAATTGCTCACTGACTAGTCCTACACCAAGATGACATTTTCATGAAGTTTTATTGTAATAGAGGTAACAGTTTTACAGCATGGAAAAGATTGTGGCAAACCTGAACTTCCAAATGTGCCTGAGTGCTAGGTGATGGGAGAATCTCTCCGCCTTAGAAAATACTATGCAGCTAAAATGTCCTCTAAACACTTAACAGCTCCTTGTACTTGCTGAGCTTTTTGATGGTGTGGGTTGCTAAGCAATCTGCTCAGGTTTCTTTCTCCAAATATATGTCTCTCTTATAGCTGTCCTTGTCCACATAAGGACCCGTTCAGTGACCTGCAGGGGTCTAGAGGACACTGGGAGGTAGCATATCCTCCTTGATAGTGGAACTAAACTGGCCTTCAGGAAAACCTGGGGGCTTCCCAGTAGAAGTCAGGTGACCCCAATGACATGAGTCCCCTACCTCAGGTATGCCAGGTGTCCTTACTCTTTACTCATCTGCTGACCCACTGTTTTCAGTGCCCCCATGTTCCAGGGATCCCAGGTCAGGCATATTTTCCTTTAGTCAATTGAAAATGGCTGAACTGAAGAGAAGATGAGTCATAGGTGACAGGAATAAAAACAAATCTATCTATTTTTCAAGTGATATCAAACCTCACTTTTCCTTATATGCTTCTGACATTTAGGAACCCAAGTTCACAATGAGAAGAACCTCCATTAGGTAACATATTTGCATTTTCAGGAGGCCTTTCTGGGAGGTAGTGTCTTATCACAAAATGGCAGGAAATTTCAGGAAACTATAGAAGAAAACTTGGAGGATGACAGATCTCTGTCATGTACTCATGAATCTGCTTTATCCAGTAGGCACCACAGAGGCCCTGTGTGCCACAGATGCCCTATGAAGGGGAGGGGTGGTTGCTGGTAACAGCAGTGGTTTAAAGACATGAAGGCAACTGTCCTTTTTTTCTTTTTAATATGAAATTTATTGTCAAATTGGTTTCCATACAACACCCAGTGCTCATCCCAACAAGTGCCCTCCTCAATGCCCATCACCCACCCACCCTTCCCTCCCACTCCCCATCAACCCTCAGTTTATTCTCATCCTTTTGGACTCTGATTCATGGGAGTTTCTAGGACCATGGCTGGGTCATGCAGTCTAACTCCACTGGTTACCAGCTTACCACAAAGCAGACGATATTGATTTGAAGCAATTATTACAAAGTTGCTTGAGAAGCATTACTTACAAAGTCAATACAACAAACATCCCTGAATACTTATCATGTGTCTATACTGGGTGAGGCACTAGGAATTCAAAGATGAATAAGGTATGGCCCTTGCCTTCTGTGAACCAACAGTGTAATAAGAGCTAGACATTGGACACAGGCAATAATTGTTACAATAGAAGTGTGGATGTGATAGAGAAGACAGACTGGTGGTCTCTGGTGGCAGACAGGGAGGCATTTCAGAGCAGACATTATATGGGTTTTTCAGGAAGAGTGGGTGTTCAATGCTGTGGGAAGAGATGAATAACCTGAACATGACACCTAATTAACCCCTTTGAGCCTGGGCT
Source organism: Leopardus geoffroyi (assembly GCF_018350155.1). NCBI lineage: Eukaryota > Metazoa > Chordata > Mammalia > Carnivora > Felidae > Leopardus > Leopardus geoffroyi. Next base: position 127,488,995 of record NC_059331.1, read on the forward strand.
GCATCTGAATTGGAGCCAGTTACATAAGCATCGTTTCATGCCCCCAGCATAATGGCATAAAGGAAAATTTCCAGTTGACCTTCCACCTGATCTGCTGCTTTTTTTACTCAAGAAAAATGCTAAATTTGGGATGCTTGACAAATTTTGAAAATTGTGACCATCTTATATTATGTGGCATAAATGGTGGTTAAATTTGGTCAAGGTTGAACTATAACAGTTTGCTGTTTCACGAGAGGGGCATCACAGGAGCTGTCTGTCCCCTTCCCCATTTAGAGAAACTCAGAGTCAAACCAAGGAGATAATTATCATCTCCCAATGTTATTTGATCCTCATATGGGAGGTAGAGGACATGTAAGAGAGACTAAGAGCATTAGAATACCAAAAGTGAAGAAGCAGTTTTTAAATAGAATCAGGTTAAAGCTGGGGAAGTTTTAGAGACATCTCCACTTCCCTAATTTTATAGATAAGGAATTCTCCTACTTTTTGCATTTCTTAAGAGGCTGTCACAGAGATGACAGTCACCAGACCACATATGATTAGACACAATGATTACACTACTAAGTGGTCATGTGACCTCAATTGACCAATCAGCATCCTTGCCAGACTTCTGACTTGATGTGAAGCAGAACTGAAGCATGCTCTTTTCTCCTAAAGTTGACAACTGCAACACTGTCCCTTAACATGCAGGAAGAGTGGGAGATATTAAGACTGATTTCGTTCAAATTAGACAGAAGAAAGGTGTGTGTGTGTGTGTGTGTGTGTGTGAGAGAGAGAGAGAGAGAGAGAGAGAGAGAGAGAATGTGCTAATGGTTAAATTCTATTCAACCATAATGTTAATTCAATCCTGACATTTGCTGGTTTTGTTACATCAACCTTTTTTTTCCCCATTTGAATGGAATTCTTGTCACTTACAACTTAAGATCTCAATGAATACATATAATGAAGTCAAAGAGGAATACCAGCTTATGGGTTGGAGGTTGCCCAGACTGGGGAAAAGTAGGAGAAGGAAGCTGGATAGAAACAACAAAGGTGCTTTAATAAGAAATACGTTTTAAAAATCATCCTCATTTATATGCACATGGTTGTACCTTTGCATGGAAATGATGATAATCCCTTATGGTGGTCTGGGAAATTGTTCAGCTCCTACTTCAATCTTATGCTTAAAATCTACTGTTAAGAGTTTCAATTCCTCTAGCTTAAGACTTTGATCTTTTGCTAGATGTAAGAATCCATAAGTGGTACAATCTTTTAAATTCCCAACAATCACTTATGCTTCAGTTTAAAAGAAAACACATACCATTTCCTAAGAGTAGGCTGATAGGATAAGAAAAAAGATAAGGATAAGCCAAGGGGCACCTGGCTCCAGGAAAAGGGGTGCAAGTGGTTGGTATGTATATAGCATAGAACAGAGGTTAGGGAAGACAAAGACTGGCTTTCCCTGATTTACTTCACAGTTTTGCTTGGCACCAGCCCTGAGAAGTTCTATGGTCACTCTGTGTGCCAAGGAAAATGACCCCAGTGAAAAATGTCATTGATTTTTTTAAAGAGACAAAATAGTTAAGTAAATCGAATATTTCTCTATTCCTTTGCAAAATACTTTCCACAAAGGCTACAATTAATAATGTTAAGTCTCCATGAATGCTCTATGTGTGCAATTTAAATCAAGACATTCACAACCACCACGTTTGACTCTGTCTTCTTCGGAAAATATCAAACTTTTTATCATTGTTTGGAAAACCCACAGATGGTGTAGCAGAGGCATTAGCAAATCAATGAACTTAAAACTTCTTAATTACAGAATATGCTTTGCCACAGACAGCAAACAAAACATGCTTTTAGAATCTGCATTCACTTACTGCTATTGACCGATTATTTCATCAAGGTCAAACTGTGCCTGTGGTGTGTTTCTGGAATTTTTCCGGCACATGTTCTCTGTGATAATGTCACATGTTACAAAAGCAGTGGCAGTTCCATAAGACACATGTACCTCAAATGGAGAAAACCTTTGGGCTCCTTGGAAGGTTGGGTTAATGGTGTTAAGGGCTGGGGAACCCTAACTAGAATCAAACATGCTGGTAATCTAACTGTGCTCCTGTTGTACATTGAAATGCACTCCTGTGCTTTATTCCCAGATCTCCTGAGCCTCCCTGTGCTCCTAGTCTAATCACCAATTTGACCACACCTTTATACCCACAATCTTCATCCAGCATTATTCATCTGTTCATTCAACAACTGTTTTTCAAGCACCAACAATGTGCAAGGTACCGTAAGTGAGACATCTGAAGACTTGTGTCGAATGAGCACCCAGTCTGGGAAAGTGGATAAGACATGTACATACTTGCCTCCTCCAAGGGAGGAAGTAATGTCACAGTGAAGTGAGGGCAAGACATTCATTCCTCAAATACTTGGTCCCTCTCAAGTGCTGACGGGCTGACAGCACAGCACCAGGACTTTGGCTGGGGCTTGCGGAGAGACCAGATGTGGACATGATGAGAAGCAGAGAAGGAGCTACCATTAATGGTGGAAGAAACAGCATGAGCCAATGCTTGGAGAGAGTAGAAGACATCCCTGGGTGGGGAGGAGTGTATGGTGGCTTCATTTAGTTGAAAAAGTGAGTTAGGGCTGTGAGGTAAGCCTGAAAGTCAGGCTGGGCCAGACAGTGGGTGGTTTTGTTGGTTAAGATGAAAAATTTGGATTTTTTTCCTATAATTAATGATAAGTCACCAGGGGATTTGGGGGCTGTGTGATAAAATTCAATACTATAAAATATGTTGGGACGCATACAAAAATTGGGAGAGATTCTGCTTGGAGAGAGGTCTGGGGAAACATTACTAAAGAGCCATTATCCCTGTTGCCACTGGGGTGAGGAAGGAAGTCAGAAAGTCTGCAAGGCCAAGACATAACTGTGGGTAAGACTTAAAGGATGGATGGGAGTTACTGAGGGAAGAAGAGGGGCAGGAAGTCCAGGAAGAGGTACCAGCAAGAGCAAAGGCTGGAGGGAGGGAGTGCATGGGTCAGACATTAGACAAAATATGCTTTTGGAGTCCATATTACAGCTTTCAGCAAGTGGATGCTACTGGTTGCAGGATGGCTTCTCAGCCTTTAGGGCCCAACATACATGTTAGAAATAAGCCCACAGACCCAATCAAAGGAGGGACACGGAGACTCAGAGCACAGTGAAGCGAGGCTTTAATCAACATTCTTGCAAAAATGGGGGACTGACAGACATGCACACTCAGGACAATTACAGCAGACAATTTATCTCCTAGCATGCAAGTCCCTCCCTTGGCTCCTCATTGGCTGAGTACTAGAGGTTATAGCCTTACCCGGATATTGTCTATGCCCATGTAAGACCAAAAATAGTCTGACTGAAACAAGTGTATATTCCCTGAGGTGACTTTCAGGGACAGAGACTTTCAGTCCTTCCCTCATGCTCGTTGCAAAGCCCACAAAAATAAGCCCACGAAATGGAGAGGGGAAGAAGAAACAGGAAGTGAAGTGTCTAAAGATTTGAGACTCCATTGTTGGGGGGGGTTGGTTCATACATATTTCCAATAGATTGTAAACCTATTGTTAATTAGATAGCACAGCTTTTATTTGGTATTTCTGAAAAGGAATCATCTCCCTTACTTCTCATAATACACAACTGTGAAGCCAGGCCGTGACTTTTTCCAAGACAGTCTATCTCTCCCAGACTCAGTTTTCTCATTTGTAAACCATAAATACTAATCATTTAGAATTTGTCAAGGTGTTGTTCTTTAGATAAAGCCTCATACCATTTATGGTACCTTGGACCATACATGAGTTTCCCTTCCCAAGCCTTAGTCTGCTCACTATAAAGTGGAAATAATAGTTCAGAGTTCATAGGGTTATTGTGAAATCGAAATAAGATATTATTTCAATACAACAAATAGAACATATTAGACACACAACAAATATGATGTCATGCTCCCTTGCCTTCTGAGAATGAAATGACTTATATCAGAGGTTTCTCCTACAATAAAATATCCTTGAAAGAGTGTTCCGAGACCACATCTGTATCATTTGGGAACTTGCTGGAAATGCAACTTCTCAGACTTACCCCAGATCTACTGAATCAGAAACTCAAGGAGTAGCACCCTGCAATCAGGGTTTCTCAATAGCTCCTCCAAATGATTCCAGCACTCACTAAATGTAAGAAGCTTGGTCTCAGCAAACATTTAGCCCTACCTCTCAGCCTTCAGTGTGGCATCAATGGCAATTTGTGCCATATCCCATTAAAGGAGATAAGTCAGTTACTGGTGTACCTTTCTCCAACTAGATTGTAAATCCCTAGAGGGCAGGTACTGTTCCTTATTTGTATTGTGGTCCCTAGTACTTAACACGGTATCTTGCAGACTGTAATAATGGTTGACATGTTTAATGCCAAAGATTCTTAGGCTCCCACGTTTTATCTGTAGAATTAAACAAATACATCCTTAACACAGTTATAAGACTGTTAACATGGTTTTCAAAGTGCACTTTTACAAAGTCTAAAAAGTAAAGTCCTTGGCTTTGAAATGCTGTCTTAGGGTTTGAGAGATTGTTTTGGGCTTCCTTTCCCAGGCTGAGTTGGAAAAGGTTGGTCTGTGAAGAGTAGAGAGTTTCTAGAAAAGCCACTATTGGGCATTATCACTAAAGGAGGGAGTCAGCACTTACAAAAATGTACAATCTACCCAATCAGTAGTGACCCATTACATGGATTTATCTTCATAATGAAGAGAAAAGGCTGTCTCAGAGAAGACAGATGTCAACACAGTCCAGCTTAAAAATGAGTCATGTGGGAGAACTGTCATTACCAGGCTTTAGGACTGGACCATTTTTCTTCCTAAGAATGTTCCTTACACAAAACAAAATGACTGAAGACTCATAAGGACCAAAAAATTGCAAGGATTCTGCCTGGAGAGGGGTCTCACTGCTCATATACAGGCAGAATAACTTCCCAGAGACCAGGGATCACTTTGAAGGGCTAATATCCAAGTTTAGGATGTGGGGAGAAGAGGCCTTGCCCAGAAAAAGTGCTAGAAGTTAGGGTAAAAACTGATGACATTCTAGGCAGGGACAAATATTGACCTAGATGCAGGCTTTCAATCCCCCCCCGCCCCCCCCCCCCACTCTAGCCCCCTAGAGGTCTTTAAAATTAGGACACCTTCTGGAAACTAAAAATGGTTTTACTTTGTAGTTTTGCCACGGCTGGGGAGTGGACTGCCTAGGCTAGTCCACGCAAATGAGACTTTTTGCTGAATGGTCTCAAATGTATTAAATGAAGGGGAGAGAAAAATTAAAAATGCTTTCTGGGCCCAAGGAGAAGCATTTAGGTTTTCTGTATTTATTCTGGGGCAGTATGGGCACAGAGCAGAGGTTGGCAAATTTCTGGTAAGGGCCATATTGTGTCTGCTGCAACTACTTAGCTCTGCCTTGGCAGTGTGAAACTGGCTGCAGACAAGAAGTAAATAAATGAGTGTGGCTCTGTTCCAATAACACCTGATTTAAAAAACAGGTGGTGAGCTAGATTTGGTCTGTAGGCAGCAATTTGGCAACCCCTGGTATAGAGGAAAAACACCTGGCTTTACAGATAGGCCATGCTCATTTCAAAGTCTGGCTCCATGATATGCTGAGCTAGGTGAATGAATCACTCAGCTTCTCTGAACCTGTTTCCTTATCTAGAAAGTGGAGGTGACCAACTTTAGTCAGGATTAGGAGATGCTGAGCATTGATTCCTAAACACTATCCCCATCATTAGGAGGTTTCCTGTGAATCTTAGTCCTCAAGACAGCTCATCCAAAAAATAAAATAGTCCTTGCGGTATGAAGACCCCTTCATGATGACACAGGGTGTTTAGAATGCATGGAGGGCAGTTCAAGATTATATTTAAGTTGCACTGAACAGAACTCATTCCAATATTTAAGTTTTTGTTTTCTTGAAAACAGTGTTCTCAATTGTCCCCCTGAATGGTTTCAGGGCCTCGAAGATACTTTTTCCTGTCCTTGCTCCATCCTGCCACATGTCCTGCTGAGGTTTGACCAATGCAGTCCCCTAATGAAGGGCCCTGTGGAGTCAGGCTTAATGTAAATGGCCAGAAACTGTTCTGAAATCACAGAGGATCAGCTTAGCTGGTGTGCAACCTCCAGCCCCTCTTGATTTCATCATGTGTCCTCAATTATGCAAGATGAATTTGAAACATCTTATTCATGAATCAAATGTAATAATAAATGCAAAAAATCTCCTTCGCATTTCACAATGGACATGGCTGAATCTTGGCAGGCAGTCATAATGAGAATCAGCAAGTCATTTAGCTTAGCTTCTCCCTTGCTGTCTCTGTTTCTCCAGTGGGTCTCTAACAGTCCTCTGAGCTCTCAACTCCTAGGATATCTGTCTCAGGGGCTGATGATGACTTCATTCAGAGCTGAAGGCCAGTGCTATGTGTGATGTGAGGAGTGAGGTCACTGTAACTCTTCTTCCCTAAGATAGAATTTCTGAACCCCACACAGGTTAGGCTTGTTGTGCATTACATCAAAGGCCAAGATATGTACCCAAGAGTTGAGAAAAAGGACAGTTCACTGCAGACCAAAACCTTCCCCTGGTTTGACTCCTCTCAAGATAGAGCCTGGAGTATAAACTGCCTGACAGCCAAGGCCTGCTCTTTGGGGGCCATCCATCTGTACTTGTGACCGAAATGCAACTCTGACTTGCATTATGTCTTTGGTGAGTGATGGAAAACTATGCAGCAATGATCAAAATAATGGAACTACCTGGGCTTGGAAGTTGAGAATTTGGCTCTGAGGATTACACTTTTAAGGGTGTTATGCTGTCGACTTGCTTCTTGAATACCTGTTCCTTTGGTCTACTCCTTGTCATTTTCACTAACTCCTCCTTGGGCCTCTCGCCCATCATTACCTGTCCTGATTTACCCAAAAGCCTCTGATTTTATCTCTGTCCCCTTCAGACCCTGCCCACAGAGGCTAGATTGTTTCCAAAATGCAAGTCTGATCATATCATTTACCTGCTTAGAACCTACAGTGGTTCAGCACTGCTTGTGGCCATGTGGGCACACGTGGTTGCCTTCCAACTCCCGCTCTAGCTGATGCCTCCTCCTTGGCTTCACCGCTCACACCCCATGATCTAGTCACACTGAGATCCTTTCAGTGCCTTGAACTTCACCCCTGTGCCCTCATTTGTGTTCTTCCTTTCACCTGTGACTAAAATCCTCCTAATACCTGCTCATTCTTCAAGTCTACAAAATCCTTCTCTGACCTGCTGCCCTTCCCTCATGTCGGTGCTCGTTCCCCCATTCTCCCATCATGGGATCATACGATGTAACATCATGAACAGTGTCCTTCATTAACTAATGCATATCCAGGGTCTGCACAATCCACTCACATAGTAGTAACTGAGAAAATGTCTACCTATTTATTACGAATGGACCCATCAAGTGATTAAAAGAAATAAATAGCTTTAAAAATCAGCAATTCCCAACTCTAACTCTAAAATAGAATTTAAAGCAGACTTTTGCCTGGCCTCACCCCCAGAGATTCTGATTCGTTTGGTCTGGAATCGGTTCCAGACACTGGGCATATTTTTCAAAGCCCCACAGGGGATGCTAGTGTGTGGCTGGGCTTGAGATCTACTGGTCTAAATGAGGAGGCACAAGAAGACAGGAAGGAGTGATGACTGCTGCCCTTCCAGGGGAAAGAGAGAAGGGACAGACCTCTTCCCTCCTTCACATGCCCAATGCAACTTACAGATGAGGAACCAAGACCTCGGCTTGCTACTGCCTATAGTTCCCCCAAGGCTTGGTCTTCAGATATTAGCCACAGTGTGAACAGGATGAGTGCTCTCATCTAGGACAGTCAGAGACAGGGTCAGGGGACCATGCTGGCTCTGAGCATACTTTGAGAGGCCAAGTTTACTCAGGAACCAGACCACTATGCCTGGGCTGCTTATCACTGAGGCAGCCAGAGCCACTGTGGTGTGGGCATCTGCCTACCAGGATCAAGTGCTGCTGAGGGACCCCTTTAGCAAGGGCGACCACTATGTTCCCAATGGGCCCACAATTCCTTGGGTAGCAGTTAGCATCAATGTTCCCAGACACAGGGCAGCAGCCTGCGTGCCAACCTGATAGGCAACCTGCAGCCGGTAGTGTTGACACAGGCCTGGGGAACCTGAGGGACAACTAGTATTAAATACAGTATGAAAGATGACTTTTCAAACATGCCCTGAGAGCAAAGAAGATGGCCCTGGAACAGTTAGAAAGGGAAGCTAGCTGCCCAGCACTGTTCCCTTGCTTTGTGAGCTTCCTCTGATTTTTAGCCACTAATAAAATAGGAATTGGATGGCAGGAGACAGAGAGATGTTCAGGCAGCTTCAAGCATCCTGAGAATCTGATCATAATCCAAATTGAGAACTCTGAGGGCCTTGGTGTTAGTCTCCCAAATAGCTCATTATACAATGCCTGACTCCATGGTTCCGTGCAGGTGCTAACTGGGCGATTTCACATTCCAAAGACTAAAACACAAGGCACTAACAGCTGTCCTGTTCCTCATGAGAAGGCATTTTACTTAAGGCTTAAGGTATCTTTATGGCCAGTAAAAAAATAAATCTTTCAACCAGGAATTCATCTTAAAATCAATTAGTGCTGGGTCTGTTGAAGAACAATGAATATAGAAGCAACACATTTCTCACTTTCTTCAGCATCTGCAGGAAGCCAGTTCAAAAGAGGAGAAACAAAGGTGAGGTTTAGGATCACTACCTTCTCTCCGCAGCCTGCCCTTGAAGGGACAGCAATTGAGAGGCAAATAGCGATATGACCAAACTTCCTTTCTCTACTGAAAATAGGGAGCCAAATTAATATAGTAATCAGGGCAGACTTGCTGGTCAGCTAATTGAAGGCCCTGGTTGACAAGAGGGAGCTATTTTCACCAGTGTCTGATGGAGTCAGCCTCAGGCAAGCAGTCTGAGCAAATCACATTAGTGGGTGACATTTAATCTACAGCTTTGAATAAACAACATGTCAAACCAGTCAGTCAAAACATGTGACCATGCGTGGGGAAAGAGGCAGAAACAAATGGGGCTGGTTTTCTTACAAAAGTTGAGAAACTCTTTTCTAATAGGGTTGGGGGAAATGGTTAGTTTTCTTTTAATACTTACACTACTATTGGTTGACTATTGCTTGATCACTAAAGTTAGCCATACTTTGTCAAGCATAGATGTTGAAAGCAAAGTCTTTGGCAAATCTTCTGAAAGTTACAAAGAATGATCTTCCCAGTGGGAAAGTCTCCCAAGCTGGAGTTGCTACTGAGGTGTTGTGCTCCGGCAGCCATGGCTAAGAGTGGTGGTGGTAGCACTTGTGGAATGACTCTTCGGAGAGGTCCCCCAAAGCAGAGGAGGAACTCCATTGAAAAAGTAACTGAGCCTCAAAGGGTTTTCCTTTTTGAAGTCACACAATCATGAGGCTAAAATACACAGTGCTAAATGATGAGCAATTCTCAACTGTCCTTGTTTATGGATAAATGGCATCCATAGGTAGCCCTTTAAACATTATGGGCTCTTACCAATAAATCTGAGATGGACTCACTGTTCCTTCTTCACTCATTCATTGTAATGTAAGGTGTGAAGGAAAGGAGTGAATGGTAACGTCTGCTCACGTGTTGATCTACCTTAGAGTGTCTCAACCTCTGTGGATGGTGGGATTTTACTCAATTCATCTCTGTGTGCCAGGATCAGTTTCATAAATATGTGTAGAGTGACTGAATAGGGCTAAAGGAAGATGGAGAAAGGGAGTATTGGTGGACACTGATAAATTAGCCTCAGACTACTCTGGAATTAGTTGCCATTTGGAAAGAAATGAAACGTCTACCGTCTCACATGGAGGTGAGGCCAGAAGTTCTGCACGTTGAGATTTCCCAGCATGTTCCGCATAAACTATTAAATAGTGACAAATGAAATGGGACAGCCTGCCCCTCTGGAAGGGATATTCAATAAACTTTTCATAAGCAGACTGCTCAGGCAAGACCACAAGCGATACAGAGTGGGAAAAGCGAGGTCTGGATCCTATAAACCAGCTCTGCCATCAGGCAAGGCTGATGGACCCCAGGGAAACCAGAATTATTGCTTCAGCAAGTCCCTCTGGGAGGACAGTGCCATCAAAATGAAGTGTTGGTGGGTGCTCCTCAGCAGACAGATGGGGCAGTGGAAACGGCCACACAGTGGGAACTTAAAATTTAGCAGCACCCATTGTCTATACTCTGTGATATATATGGGGAAGGGGTGTTCTGAATCATCAACAGAATATATTAGGAGTAAATATATTTTTACTTTCTAAATTTTACCTAATGAATTGTCAATTTCTGGTATTAAAATCTTTAGAAGCATCCTGTACTTGCTCAGCTAACATTTATTAGGCACTTAATACAGGCTAAACTCGGGGTGAAGTGCTGGGAATACAAAACCAGACCCAGTGCCCACCTTGCAAAACTTCCTCTTAGGGGGAAGAAGGTGTGCAAATAAATAATAATGTTGGACTTTAATAAGTTCTATTGTAGGTATGGGCTAACAATATAATTTGGGGGCAGGGAAAACAAAGTGATTATTAAGCATACCACTGGTTTTTGTGCATACAAATGTGTTTCTATTCTTACCCTATTGTTTCAACAATGGCACCTCTCAGAGTGTATTGAAATTATGCATTCACTACTGGTCTCCCAGTAGGACACCTTGAGCCTTCAGAAAGAAGAGACTATACCTCATTTATCTTTTTATCACTAGTGGATTTTAAAATCCTGCATACCTGGAAAATTTCCCACTCAGTCCAGTAAAGCGAAGGTCAACCAGACTATATTTCTGAGTTACGTGCTTTTAAAAAATGATTTCTGGTGTGTCTTTGTGAAGGCCAGGGATGAATCCCTGTGATAGTTTTAAGCAGAAGGAAAGAGAGGGTTTATAACAGTAGCAATGATAGATTAACTCTGGTTAACACACTGCTATACCAACGTCCTGCTGTATTTTTCCCAGATGGTTGTAAATTGGGACACCTCATAAATCCCCAGGCCTTTTCTTTTCCATGGCTGGTTATTACAGTGTCCCAGGGCAGAGGAGCACTTTCTAAACTAAAGTAATTGTGAGCCATTTATTATCTTTAAAGGAGAACCTGTCAACCACCACAGCACAAAATTCAGACAATTAAAACAGCCCAGACTGCTCTGATTCTGTAAAATCCCAACAGTCACTTGGTGGTTTGGAGCCAATGAGCCCAAGGAAGATCTGAAATGGCTCCTGTGTTTCTCCACTCATTTCCTCTTCCTTTTTGCCCATTTGCTATTATCTCTCACAGCTGGATGAACACAGCTGTTCCTGTGGTTTCCCCAATCCACTGCATCTGCCACGCTTCGCCCGAATGTGGTCCCTTGCCCTACCTATGCATCCTTTGGAGAAAAGCTCGTAGAAGGTAATGATGCGGCATATATATCATCATTGCTCTCTCCCAGGTCACTGGTGGGCATCACTAATCTATCAGGGCACTTTATTTTCTGCTGGACCCAGACTCTGCCTGCAGGCAACCACCAACAACCAGTTGAATTAGGCATTCTTGGTGGCACTCACCCTCCATCTCCGAAGAAATCAATGTTGATAAGCAACCGTTACTCTTACCTAACATATTCAACTGTTCAGTAACCTTGGATCAGAGTATCTTAAAAGTCCCAATGCCCAATTTCTTTGAAGACTAACCCTAGGCGTTTTAGGGCCTGGACCTGTGTTCAATTTTATGTACCTGTGAAAGTTGTTCAATCCAATAACTACACAGACTTTCTATCTAACTCACTATCTTGGCAATCGAACCCAATACTAACACCTCTGAAAATGATATACTGTCTGCAGTAAGGACCTAGTCATTGGTCCTAGAACAGTGTCAAACACTCAGAGCTGACATGTATTTATTGACATGGTGAAACAGTGGGCAGACAGGGGTCTCCTAGTTATAGACCTCCTAATTATAGACCTGATGTTAAACACAATCACCTTTTTCTTTCTTTTCAAATTTCCATGATTTTATAACTCTGGAAAAATTTTCTATGACCAATGTTTATGGAAATTGCCTAGCATTTTAATTAGGGTGAAATTCACTGAGGATTTTTTAGAAGTAACATCAGTTTCTATAAATCCACTTGTTCCTTATTTAATAAAAACAAATGAAATGATGTCTAAAAGAATACAATGTAATGTATTAGGGTTCAGGTATATTGGAGAGTCAATGTTCTGTTCTGTTGCTTTTTTTTTTTTTTTCAACGTTTATTTATTTTTGGGACAGAGAGAGACAGAGCATGAACGGGGGAGGGGCAGAGAGAGAGGGAGACACAGAATCGGAAACAGGCTCCAGGCTCTGAGCCATCAGCCCAGAGCCCGACGCGGGGCTCGAACTCACGGACCGCGAGATCGTGACCTGGCTGAAGTCGGACGCTCAACCGACTGCGCCACCCAGGCGCCCCTGTTGCTTTTTTAAAAAGAAAGTGTGAAAGAAGGGAAAAAGGCATGAATCGTGTAAAGTGGTACAAGCAACGGAAGCTTCAAAAAACAAAAGCACATTAAACTACACCTATGACAGTTCTCAATTTCTCACTTAAGAAATGTACGCATGTTATGTTGGATCTCACCAGGCATCCCATTCTTGAAGCAGAAAACATACTCCTAAACTGAAAACAAATTTAATATCCACTCTCTGTCTCACCTAATTAGGCGTAGTCATAAGAATCAAATGGGATGGGTGCTCACAAAGCACCTTTTATCTATCAGAGAGGATGGAATGGCGGCTCTTAGCACCTTCTGGCACTTTATTCAGTGGAGGTACAGGACTCTAAGCTTGGTATCTTTCCTCTCATTGTATCCTGACAACAATCCTGCCAAAGAGGGACTCTCCATTTCTTTCAGTTCCCAAAATTGAGGCTTAGAGAATTTACACTGGTAACTGACAGGGGAGAGATTAAAAAAATTTTTTTTAATGTTTATTTATTTTTGAGAGACAGAGAGTGACAAAGAACGAGCAGGGGAGGGACACAGAGAGAGGGAGACACAGAATCCGAAGCAGGCTCCGGGCTCTGAGCTGTCAGCACAGAGCCCGACACGGGGCTTGAACCCATGAACTGTGAGAACATGACCTGAGCTGAAGTTGGACGCCCAACCGACTGAGCCACCCAGGTGTCCCAACAGGGGAGAGATTTGAATCCAAGTTCTGAGTTTAGAAAGCCTATGCTTTAAATTATTAAAGTGGAAATACCAAGATGCAGTTGATTTCAGAATACGAGAGTTGAATGAAAAGACGTTTGCAACTTTTACCTATAGTTGGCAAATGCTACCACACTATGTCAGGGAAAAGAGTAGCAAGTTAACACATAGCTCCTTGTACCTAGGAAGTGCTCAAGTAGCAAGCACACTAGGAAAGTGTTTAGAAAGAAATCCAGGTGAGAGTTTTACATTTATTATTATTGTCATAAGGGCGTCTGGGAATCAGCATGAACATCTGACAAATGAAAAATGCAGTCTGAGGAATTTGCTGAGGGTTTGCGGGGAGGAAGATGTCATCTACTTTCCAGAATGGTGTCTGCTGATGGGATAAGCAGAACTGCCATGTGCTAAAACAAATGTCTGAGGACCTGCAGAAGCCAAAGGGGACAAGTGTCACTAAATGTGGTATAGAAGATGATAGTCCTTTGAAACCAAAGTTGAAATATGGTGACTTAAATTAACTGATAACCATTCTTTGGGGGGTGGGGCAGGTTGGTTATGTCAGGCTTGTATGTACAGGTGCACAAGGATTGAGGAGAAGCTGAAAACACTGTGAGACTGCAAGTGTTACATGGTGCTTACTGGTATTTGTGCAAACTTCTTTTTCTGGGATCTCATCTTGTCAAAGAGACTTTTCCTTCTGTTTTATCTGCTTTGGGTATATAAAAAAAAAAAAAAAAAAAAGCAAAGTCCTTGCCCTCGGGGACTTAAGCCCAAAAGTGGAGGTGAGGCCTCTAGAAGATTATGGTGCTTCCGAGATCAAGGCTGAAATATCAATGCTTAGTACATAAACGAACGAATGACTAGTGAATACAAAGAAGTATAGGACTCAAAGCATACAAGAAATTCTACATAAAATACAACTTCAGAATCTTAGAATTTTTGCCTGGATGGGACTTTAGAGGTCAGGTTGCAGCACATGCTAAGAGAGAATTAAGTGATTTAATAAAAATCACACTGGCAGAGCAGGGATTTGAACCCAAAGCTCCTGACTTCTACCTGCTTCATGTGATTTGCTCTGAGGCATGATGTCAAATGATCATTCCCACGTACTCTGTGGTTCAAAGGAAGGGAGACCGTTTCCAGTTGGGGGATTAGAAAACATTGTAGGAACAAAGTAGGTTCTGGGTGGAGTTCTGCAGGATGGGGGTATGATTTAGGTCTGAAAAGAAGAGTGTGGGGGGTTAGGGCTCTCCCCATCAATAAAAAGGCAACTGCTTGGGGTGCCTGGGTGGCTCTGTCAGTTAAGGATCTGACTCTTGATTTCGGCTCAGGTCATGATCCCAGGGTTGTGGGATCTAGTCCTGCAATGGGCTCTGTTCTAAGTGTGGAGCCTGGTTAAGAGTATCTCTCTCCCTTGCCTCCTTCCATTCTCAGCTCATGTGCATATGCATGCTCTCTCTCTCTCTCTCTGTCTCTCCAAAAAAAGAAGGCAATTGCTCAAGATCACTTTGAATTTAAGGAAGGTCAAAGGAAAGCAGCAAGAACTGGAGTCAGGCAGAACTGGGTTTGAATCTTGGCTCTCACTTCCACCATCTATGTGTTCTGGGGTAAGTTTTTGAAACTTTCTAAGCCTGAGCTCCCCCAATAAACTGGAAATTACAGTATAGACTTTGCAACGTGATACAAGGATTAAAATAATATTTATCAAGCAACTTTTACAGGACCAGATATAAATGATAGTTATTGTTTATGCTTATTCACTTAGGAAGGGGGTAGGATAGAGTGGAAGATGGGTCAGGATCAGACTATGGAGGCCTGTAACTGCCAAGAAGAATTTGTTTGAACTTAATTTTGCAGGAAGTGGTGAAAATTTAAGATCTTGAGAAGAAGAACTCCGTGATAAAGTCAAAGATTAATAATTAAGCCAGAACACCTGGTGCTTACTGGGCTTTGCATCTTTCTTCTTGTGCTGCCTCCTGTGTAACCCTGGGCACACCCTCCTACTTCTCTGTTTTTTCTCCACATCCCCAGTGAATAAAGGCATCCTTGTAACTTTTGAATTGAGCATTCTGGATGGGCTGGTGAAAAAAAAAAAAAAAGTCCTCTAAACAATGGGTTATCTTCAGGAAATAGGTATTCATAAAGTCTCTGGCTGGGAGTTGCCAAGGGAACTTTATATATGTTTTCCATCAGTTCCCTGTCAGTAATAGGGAGAAAGAGTCTATTTTGGAAAGGACTACAAAAAAATGTGTTGTGCCAGCTGTTGGCATGCCACAAGAAGGATAGCAACCCAATTAGAGCTAAGACATTTTCTCTATAACTTCAATATCAACATGTCTCTCCTCATTGCCCCACTCAAAGAACAGAAAGAGGCAAAAAGGAGAAAATTTGAGTAAAGAATGGATGCCAAACCCACATGGTGCAAGAGGTGAATGGAACGAGAAGGAAAAACAAGAGATAGGAAGTGCATAAGCCAAGATAAATATTATTTATCCTACACTTAATATTACTACACTCAAAGCATTGTTTTTCCAGTGTAAGATTGATTTGGTTAAAAAAAAAAAAAAGTAAAGATGGGGCGCCTGGGTGGCGCAGTCGGTTAAGCGTCCGACTTCAGCCAGGTCACGATCTCGCGGTCCGGGAGTTCGAGCCCCGCGTCGGGCTCTGGGCTGATGGCTCAGAGCCTGGAGCCTGTTTCCGATTCTGTGTCTCCCTCTCTCTCTGACCCTCCCCCGTTCATGCTCTCTCTCTGTCCCAAAAATAAATAAACGTTGAAAAAAAAAATTAAAAAAAAAAAAAAGTAAAGCTATAAGTGCTTGCTCGTTTAGCATAACATCTTCAAAAGGAATGTTGCAAGATACTTTACTGAGACACCTACATTTTGTTTGAAGGTGACTGGGAAGCAGGCAGGCTCTGTAAGCCCAGTCTACAAATGGTGAGAACCAAGGAACAGAGAGAGGTTGTAGCTGGATAGGCACATCAGTAGCGTGCCTCACACCTTATCCTGGGGTGTGTATCAAGAAATAACACCCCAAAGCATCATCTACTATGGAACCTGTCCCTTCTCTAGTTAGGGTAACCAAAAGTCACACTGGTATTTCTAAATGACTCCCATTTCTCAAGAACCCACCTCTCATGCTCCCATCAGACAACTTCCAGCTATTTGTCTTTGGATAACTAGGTTTCTACGATGTCTCTGCAAACTGCTCACTCCCCACACATCATTAATCAGTGCCAAACTAAACAGGCTCCAGGTCCAGCTGAGAATACAGTGGCTTGGCTCATCACCCCAAGACCTAATGAACACACATGAGTGATGACTATTGGGTAAATACCACACAGAGAATGCAAGTAAGCTAAGTGGCTATTGCTTTAGATGTCACACCTAGGAAGGTTGTGTGACAAATACTGATATCCAAATTGTTTCAGACATATAGTAATTTTCCAAAGCGCTGAAGCTTGCTGGCATTTATTTAAAGTGTTAAATTGAAAGGGGGAAAAGATTTGGGTCATTTAGGGAGTATATTCAGCAATTTCTATGATACTGGATAAATGTAGCTGAGCTGTAATAATTCCCATCCAGTAAAGGAAACCAAAAGTGTGGGTTTGTTAGTTTTGTTAAAAAGGATATGAGAGAGGGGGTGCCTGGGTGGTTCAGTTGGTTAAGCGCCTGACTTTGGCTCAGGTCGTGATCTTCTGGTTCATGAGTTTGAGCCCCGTGTCAGGCTCTGTGCTGACAGTTCAGAGCCTTCAGATTCTGTGTCTCCCTCTCTCTCTGACCCTCCCTCCTTCTCATGCTCTGTCTCTCAAAAATAAACATTAAAAAATTTTTTTAAAAGGACATGAGAGGCCCTGAATTATAAGAAAAGATGCCGGCCATGTCTATGTCTTATTAAAAAATGTTCCTGCTTTATAAAAAAGATGGCATGCCCATGGACGATCACCCTATAAAGGCAGCACACTTAATTATATCTAATATTAATGCTACCAGGGATTGGGTAACTCACGGGAGGAAGACAGGGGACAGTTGCTGAACCACATCCAGAGGGATTTTTTTTTTTTAAACTATCAGGATATTAATAATAGTTGTAGCTGGTAAGGGACAAACCCTAAGGATGTTCCAGGGTATATACTTAACCATAATGGGAAGGGGGAAAGAGACAGAAGAAGTTAAGAGAAAATTGGAGCATAAGGTGGTGACTAAAGTAGGTCATATTCTTCCTCACTTCATTGTTTTGATGTATTTCCTAAGCTTCTTTAGCTATATAGAGTGGAAATAAGGAGATCTATGGTAACTTGCTTATCATCTCTGAGCCTTAATTTCCTCCTATGTAAAATAGGGATAAGACTTACTTTAAAACATGATTTGGAATATGCAATTAGACAATGTAAATGAAAGTACCTAAAATAATTCCTGATACATAGTAGGTATTCAGGAAACGCTGTTTCCACTTTGCTTTGCTTTACTTTACATTTATGGCATGTATCACATCTAGCTTCCATTGGAGCTTTTTTTGTCTATCTTTGTTAAGCTATGAAAGTTTCTCAAGTTCAAGATTTTTTTGTCTGAGTATCTACCTCCACAGAGCCTTGCAGCCGCTCAGGAGGGGTACAACAAATGCTCACTGAAAAAGGGCTGAATACCTGTGTCACACAAGGGATAGTACAGCCTGCACTATTTGACATCCTGGGTCCCACACCTCTACTAACACAGTGATCACACTGTGTGTAATTTATAAATCCATATTTGCCTCATTCATTAGACTGGATTCCTCAATGGAGACCCAGTACATAGCAAGTACTCAACAAATACTAAATGAGAAGATACTTCATTACACCTTTGTATTTGTTTGGGGGACTCTGTTAACGTGAAAGACTGTTGCGTTAGAGAAAAGGAATGCCAACAAGGTTCACTGGGAGAATAAAATGCATGAACAAGTTTATTTCAGGGGAACTTGTACGAGATTGTAGAAAAACAGTCAAAATATAGAGGTGAAAACTGCACAATGTTTATTGTAAAGATGAAAAGTGACTTAAGTTCTGGACACAGGTAGAATCTGACCAACATGAGCAGAGGATACAGTGGAAGATGGAGCTTGGTTGTCCTCACAGTAGGATCCCCACTGTATGACAACAAATTGTAACAAGAAAGACTACATGCACGTTAGTAAATAGTAACAGAATCTGAACACGTGTTCTATCAACTCTGCCTTGGAGGAGAATCTGGGGATGATTTTATGACACAGGCAAAGAATGGGGCCATAATAAAAAGATACTAAGTAGCGTATGGAAAAGTTAAAATGAGCCTGTGTGCTACAGTTTCTGGGTACTGCTGTCCTTGGCTGATCTGCTATTGACTTGTGTTGATAATAAACCACATGGTTGTAACTGGACTCCTCCAATCACACCACAGCAGCAGAGGACCCTTGAAAATCTCCTAATATATGACTTGGGAGCTCAGAGATTTGCATGGAATTTTAAAGCTTCAGGTCCTATTTAAGGCAAAGATTATTAACTTGGAGTTCTTTGAATTACCTGAAATTGTGTGCCATGTCTCATGAACATGACATGAGACATATGTGTTTTCCCACTCCCAGCGAATCTGCTGCTTTCCTCAGATTCTCAGAGTTGGTCATGATGAAGTCCATAAGAGCCACTGATTTAAAGAGGTAGGGTGAGAAAAAGAATGATGGAAACCAGAGCAGAATCTGCATTTCTAGCCTTGAGCTACAAATGGCTTTGTCTATGGAATATTTTCTTCTAGAAGTGTCCCATAAGCACTTCTCATTCAACATTCTAAAGCTCAACTTATTATCTTCCTTTTAAAATGTCCTTCCTGAAACATTCTCTGTAAGAGTTTATTAGTATCCTCCTTTGGACCAAAAATAATGAAGTCATCTTGGACACATTTTCCTTTCTCACACTCTGTATCTAATCGTCAAGTTATGACTCTACCTTCTCCATGTTTTTGTGTTTTGCCTTTTTCCTTCCACCCCTCCTTCCTCTGCTAGTTGAGGCTCAAAGTCCCTTATCTGGACTCTTCAGAAGCCTCTTAGCTTATCTCCCTCCCTCCGTGTTCAACCCCTGCCATCCCTTCTCCACAGATGACGGTGTGATGAGCTGACCACAAATCTGACCCCTGTGGATTCAGGTGCTCAGCAGCACAAAAGCCAAACTTCTCAATAATGAAAACAACGTTCTCCATCACTGGGCCTCTGCCTGTGTCTCCTGGTCTCATTGCCTACCATTTCTCAGTTCAGATGCTGCCTTCTAGAAAACCTGAGTTACTGGTAATGTTCTTGTTCGATTATGCTGAGTTCTCTTTTTGAACTGCCCCTCTTTAACAGGCTAAGTTAAAGGCCTTTAACAGGCTCATCCTTCACTCAGGTACAATTGTCACCCCATCACAGCTCGATATTATTGTATCAAAAGACTTAATTTAAGCCAACATCCCCTCCACCCTCCACCATATGGTTATATTCTTTGGGCAAGGACACTTCCTATGAATCATGCTTTCCCTGATACCTAAAATATTGCCTAGTCTACTGACAATGGGTAGGATATTCATTTCTTCTGGTTGGGGTATCCTAAAAGCATCCTGGCTGTTCTGGGGGCTTGTCCAACAGCAGCTAGAGGCAGAGAGCTATCCTTAAAGGAAAGGGTAGGGAGAAAAACAGTTCACAAATAAAGGCCCTGACTTTTTACCTGGAGAATAGAAAACCCTGCTTGATTCCACGAGTTGTGCCCCACTGATATTCAGACCTACGGGTCAGCCAGCTGAGTGCCATTTCAGTGTTATTACCTCAACTTTTCTTATGGATCAGTTCTCCCAAAGCCAACATTATCTCTCCATCCATGCATCACTGTTTCTAGAAACAGAAGCTAATGACTTGCATGTGCTAGGTCTAGGTGGCTCTGCTGAGTCACCTTAATAATAAAGCAGTTTTGCTTTATAATAAAGCAAAATGCCTTATTGTAAAGTTCAAGGCTTTTTGCATCTGAATTTGCTTATGTGAAATAGGGATGATAAAACCTAACCCATAGAGTAATTAAGTTAAAATAGAGAACACGTATGAAAACACTTCATCAACTGTAAGGGGCTATACACATAAGGGTACATTCTCATCCTCCATGGTTTTAGAATGGTCAGAGACATTGGTATAAGTGGCCTCCTAGTGTAAAATACAAGATTCCAGAAGTTCAAGTTGTGAAATCAGAGAGCTTTAACTTAACAGAGCACAGTTTCTTCAACTATTTGCCCTAATAATAAAGAGCTAAGGTTAAATATGCCTATTTGAAGTAAAAATACTCAGCAATATTATTCTGTATGTTTATTCTTTTCTTTAGGAAACAGGAGGGGAAAGACCGATTTCATGGTTTGAGAGATTTTCATTGGAAGAGCGAAACCGAAGCTAACCAAAGCTGACACCACATTCGGCCCCCGTTTGTGTCCCAGATGTGCACCCTCTGAGAAGAGAGAAGAATCTTTCAAACATGCAACCCTCTTCAGCTTGCAGCACAGAAAGAATTCATGAATGAAGAGAGAAAGCCAAATCAAATCAACAACTTGGAGAGCCAGAAGGCCGGACTGCTGTTTTCCAATCTTCCTATCTGAGGCAAAACCGAAAATAGCACGAGCTTGTGTTGGAAACCCAGGAAATCAAAGCAGGAAAGATGCTAACAGCTGAGTCATGGCAAGTGACCTCCTCAGTAAGGAGGCTGAATACAGCTATAAATGACAGATGATGCGGCTTGATCCAAAAGCAGGAGGTAAGGACCTGAGGGAGGGAAGGAGGGAGAGCATGGGGACATGAATATGATGCCTGGCGCGATGCAGAACTACTTATGAAGAACTTCTTTCCAAAAATAATAACTGCTTACATAAAGTTTGGGGAGGCTAATTTTTAAAAAAAGATGCAATGCTTCTGTGGGGGCATTCTTCTGCAGTGGCAAGAGTCCTGATTTGGGAGCTGGAGAACTCTGGGCTATACGCTTTTCCAACTTAACCTAACATGGTTCAGTTTCGTCTCCTTTGAAATGGATACAATAATACTTCCCTCCCAGGGTGGCCATAGGCACCCAGCACAGAGACCAGAGTGTGGCAGGAGGTCAATAAATGTTCCTCCCCCAACAGACAAGAGGTTTACCGCAGGTCATTCTTCTGATGTTGCTTTCTTCTCTCATCATTTCCAGATATAACATCTCTGCACAAACACAGAGATTAGAGATCATCTAGCTCTACCTTCTACCCAAGCTGGTGATAATCTCTTGACATATGGCCCTTCAGCCTGCCTGCTAGAATGAACGGGTACCGCAATACGGAGCTTCAATTGTGGGAAAATTTTGCTGCAGCTGTTTAAATATACCTACCTTAAGGGGTTTTATAATTTCAGATCATGTTAAAGTGTTTTTCAAAATGTAACGCACTATATAAATGTGACACAAGCCGAGAGATGAAAATGTATCAGTTTATATTAAGTAGTCCAGCTCTCCAAGGCACTGCTTCTCCCCCCGCACCCCCGCTGCCCCTTTTAGCAGCAGAATCCTTTTTCAAGCAGATCTTACATATCACCCAGTACACACAACAAATAAAGGCAAAGCCTGTCTGGGTTAAATGGCCGGGGGGTGAAGGGGGGGGGAGTCTGTGCTCAGCCTCCTTCCAGTCCCCAACTTCCTCCAACCATTCCTCTCGTGGCCTGTGAGACACTTGAGCTGTACCTCAGGGATCCTTGGAGAAAGACAGCTGGAAATGCCCTGCTCTAAGGAGAGACAGAACTCTGATGTCAGCCCTGTGTTTCCCTAGAAAAGGCAGAGACAGCACAGAGAAAGGACTGGCTTACGGTATTACTTGAGTGAAATGGCTCAATATGAGTACAAGTAGTAATTAGCTTAATGAAGGCCAAAGCTGTAATTACAACTAGTTGTAATGCAATTGGAGACACTTTGCAAGAATTTCAGGGCAGAAAGGAAAATTCTGTGAAATCTGATGGAGAGAAGCTGTAGGTTGCAAATTTTCAAAGATTGCTTGTTTCGATTGCAAACAATAGTTGATGGCTTTAAAAATGCTGTGAATACCATGATTTAATGTATTAATAGCTAATGATTATTTCCAATCATGCTACTGATGGCGTGACAATGTACAACAAGTCACTGGGATCCTGTTTCCTTGTCTACATAAATGGAAATCATAATACTTATTCTAAGTGGGAAGTATTTCATAAAAAAGATCCTAAAATCACTTCCTGTAAGATGGAAAATTGTTGGATTTGCCCATGTTAGGTAGTAAGGATTTTTATTCAGATATAGAAATTATTGGTCAGTTATCAAATAACTAACTGGGAGTTAAGTATTGCAGCAGCTCAAGCTGACAGGGGATTAATGTTTCAAATATAAATAAGAAATGGAAAAGTGGATAAAGGACATGAAAAGGCAATTCACAGAAGGGAAAATCCATATATGTAAAAAGCATGCTCAAACTCACTAGTAATCCAAGGTAGAAAAATTAAAACAACAATGACTCTTAGCTATCAGAATGACCAGAATTTAAAAGATGGTTGATACCAAATGTTGGTGGGGCTGTAGGGAGATGAGAACTCTCATGTACTGTTTCCATTTAGGAAAACAATCTGAAATTAAATATGTGTATATCATATGACTCTGAGATCCAACTCCTGGGCACACATCCCAGAAATCATTCTCACACAGGTCCCCAAGGATCACAAATGAGGATGTTAGTTGCAGAATTTTTTTGTGATAGTGGGGATCTGGAGGTAGCATGGGGGTATATCAACTGGGAAGGATACAAATAAAATGGAGTGAATGCAGACAATGAAATACTATGCAAATGTCAGAAGTCTACACAGCAATAGGGATATATCTGAAAACAATGTTGAGCAAAAAATAAGAAAAATTCTTACTTTTTAATAGTCTATTTATATTATATATTTATCATTTATGTGAATGACCAATATGCACATACAAACACAATAAGATATATTTTATAAGGACACTTGCACATGTTGGTGCTGGCATATTTAGGTAGCTCTCCTTTGGGGAAGGGGAGTGGGTATGGGAAGCAGGGGTAAAGAGGAAAATAAGGGGAAAGTCTTTCAGGGACTTATGACAATAACAAGCTATGAACTGAAGAGGGCCAAATGATTCTTTAAATTTTGTTGAGTTCTGTAAATATTAAGTGAAATTCATAACCAAATCTCCTGGCTAAGTAGGGGGTGCTCAACACCTATTTGCTTCCCCCATGACTCTCAGAAGATATAAAAGGAATGAAACTCTCTTTCCTTTGTTTCTCTAGTAATTTAATAGGTGGAAATAAAGGTATTAAGAAAATGAGATATAAGAATCACACTCATATGGGTATAGAAGTTGTTTCTCAACCTGGGTGCACATCAGAATCACCCAGAAGATTTTTTAAAAATACAGATGACCAGGCTCCACTCCCTCCTCCAGGACAAAGTGGATTGGCGTCTCTAAGGGTGGGAGGCAATGGGGACCAGGGCTGGGGTTTGCAGAGCAGAATTTGAAAAGCATTGGCATTATGCCTGAGGGTCTGTCCACTGTGATCTCAGCCACTCATGTCTTTTGCATCATTGCTTTTAAAACCTTCAACGGCTTTTGCTAAATAAAGCAGAACCAAATTGCTCAAAAAGAAATGTATTTCAAAATATATGACTAGTGTATACAGTATGGTACTCCATCTGCTCTTCCAAAATACTTGAGTTTTAGAAAATAATGTGTAGATAGGTCTATAAATTGCTACCTCCCACAAAACAAAGTAGACTCACTTTAGGGGGTATGGGAAAATATTTTTTTCCTTCGGTTTATCCGTAGCAAGAAAGCTAATCTATAAGAGCAAGCCAACGTGCCTTCACTCATTCATTTAGTCATTCAGCCAACACCTGGGCTAAAATAAAGTAGTGAGGATGTACTGAGGATGGTTCAGCTAACTCTCTGTTGGATGTCACTACGCGCTTCATGGAAGTCAGCATTTGGTTAGTACTGAGGAGGGCAATCATTCATTTCTATTTTATTTCCCACGGCATTTAGCACCATGGAGTCCCTGACTTTTCCAGTGCTGCTCAGATGTAGGCTGGAAGCTTGGAGCCTTAAGGCTATCACCAATAAATCCCTGAACCAATCTCCCTCACCAGTGTGTGAGGCCATGACAGGCTTGAGAGAAGCAGCATTTAGTAAAACAGGAAAAATGTGGGCTTTGGAGTCCGCTAACCCAGGGTTTGAAACCTGACTCTGTCACCTACTGGCTGAGTCTCTGCCTCTTTATCTGTGAAATGGGACAATGACATCAACCTTGCTGGGTTGCTGTGAGAATCAGACAATGAAGGCAGAGTGCATGGAACAGTGTGGGCCTGGGAAATATGGAAGTTAGGCTGCTTGCTGCTCCGTGTGTTGCCACAAACCCAGTATCTCGTCTTCTGATGAAAGCTCTGGCCCCCCAGTGCTCACGGAGCTCCAGCTCTTATGTCTTCACTCTGTGATACAGGCTGAGCTTCTGTGAAAGAGTTTTGCAATCCAAAGCTCTCAGGAGAATGAACGCTCCTGAACCCACTCTACTGCCAACCTGGCTGTAATGGGACAACCCATCTAACCATTTGCAACTACCTTTCCTTGGAGTCCTAGCTCCTAACATCACTAAATCTCCAGACAATGTCTGAAACTGGTATCGTAGATTCTGTGGACCATTCAGAACTAAACTGTGTCATTACTGGAAACCCTCCACGGGGTCAAAATCCTCCTATCCCATGTGACATCAACAGTGATATGATCAAAATGCTTGGTTCTTCCCTTTGGGCATACAAGCCCTGACTAATGTCTAATAGCTTTCTCCTCCAAGGGCCAGCCTTAGACTTTATCTTCTAGCCTGGCCTGGAAGACCCAGATCCCACACCTTCGGCCAAGTCATTCCAGAGCCAACATATAAGGTTTTGAACTTACTCAAAAAATATTTGTTGATTACAAGTCAGTGAGTCCATGAAAATAAATGATGGAGTGAATAAGATGTGTCACTCTTCATTTCCAAATGAGTTTCAGATTGATTGGGTAGTTGGACTGTTGCCCAGTGCAGGCAACCGTCACCTGGCACTGCCTCTGGAGAGAGATACTGACCTCATATAGCTCTGAAGGTTCATGTTTTCCCACTCAGCCGATGTGTGGATATTAAAACAATGTCCAAAACTATGTAGTTCTTTAAAATTTAATTCATAACCTAGTGCTTGGTTTGTATCCTAAAACATAATCTCTCACCCAATACATTAATTTACATACCTACATAATGAAATTCCTGCATATATATGTGCACATCTTTTAATGAATATCATTAGATTACTGTGGTTTTATGCATAAAAGTTTTTTTTTAATCTGGTAATATTAAATCACCCTTCAAAATGGAAATTTAAGAACAAAATTTTCCATGTTGTTTTCTGCCATTTTACCTTTTGCTGTTAGATTGACCATCTTGCCTCTCTTGAAATGTCACCTCATTTGACTTCCTGACTAGTCACTCTATTCAGTGTACATCCAAAGCTTTCTCTGTAGGCCTCTATGAGCACATTTAGATGATTTATTTCAATGTCTATGTCCTTGAGAAGTGGTGTGGCTTGTGGTCAAGAGCTGGCCCACTGGATCAGACCTTCTTCCTGTAGAACTTAGCTCTGCCACTTACTAGCCATGTGGTCTTGTCAAGTTACTTAACCTTTCTTGGCCTCAATACTTCCACAGTAAAATGGAAATAATATTACCCTACCCTGTATTATTATTATTAATAATATTTATTGTTATTATTAGTATTATTATTGCTACTAGTACTCTCTTCCTCGTCTTCCTTGATGGCTAGATGAGGATCTTTTTCTTGCACCTGGCTCAAGAGTCAAGAACAATTGTTGATATACTGCAGCCATTCAATAACTATTAATTGCATTCTCTAGAACCCCTTATTTTCAATACAGAAAATTTCCCAAAATGTTCTTCAGTGGACAAAGAGTCCAGATAGGAGTCCATCTTAGTCTGTTTGAACTGTTGTGACAAAATACCATGGACTGGGTAGTATACAAACACTAACAGAAATTTATTTCTCACAGTATGGAGGCTGAAAGTCCAACATCAGGGTGTTAGCATGGTTGCATGAAGGCACTCTTTCTGGTTCATAGCTGGAATTTTTTCACTGTGTCCTCAGGTGACAGAAGGGGTTAGAGTTCTCTGTAGGCTCTCCTTTATAACAACACTAATTCCATGAGGGCAAAGCACCCCAACTTCCCATCTCCTAATACCATCACCTATGAGGGTTAAGGCTTCAACATATTATTTGGGGAGGGGGGCACAAGCATTCAGACCACAGCAGATACATTGCAAACCCCCCAGATTTATGGCAGTCATTTATCTTTCAGCGTTTTGTATCTCCTGAGAAAATGCTCTGAAGAAGGATATCAATCTCTAGGGCATTTGCTGGGCTTTAGCTATTAGAAAGTGCCCAGGTAAGATGAGACCATTCCAAAGGGTGGGAGAACTTCTCTACATAGGCCTACTTGACACCGTCTGGATTGGATTTCCTTCTGTTTCTTGGGGAACTTTCCCCATTCTCCATAAAACACTTAGAATTCTACATATTTGCTTCTTGATGATTTTTTTCTGTTCCCTTATCGGAATGAGGCAGATTTAAGGGAAACAAAGTATGATATTTACTTACAGTAAAACAGTTAACAGTTCCAACACTAGTAGGTACGTGGCCAGGCATCCAATTGTACAAGTGAAGCAATTTAACTTTTATAAAAGAGAGGAGGCTAAGGTAAGTGATGCTATTCTTGAAAGAAAATCTACAGATACACTGGCTGTTTTACTACGAATACATTTTCTTTCTACCTGGAAATTCACAGAAGTTCATGCGCTTCTATTTATTATCTTGCTTCATATCCTTAAGGTTTTTTTAAAAACTATTTTTCCCTTTTAAAATCAGATATCACAGACTGAAGAAAAAACAACAGATAATTGAGATTCTTTTATCAGCCTCCTCCACTAAGCACTTTAAGAGACATTTTATTTATTCCTGGCTTTTGGGAAATTTTCAGCCCACAGATTATTTGTCATTTTTCTCATTTTGGTTAATTTGTCATTATACACAGTTTTATTCTTGGATTCTGGGATTTTTTAAATTGAAGCAAAATTGACATACAATATCCCATTAGTTTCAGGTGTAAATAATAGTCATTCTATAGTTTTATACATCATGAAATGATCCCCATGACATCTTTTTTTTTTTTTAATTGAAGTACATGGTATATCTGGGATCTTTTCTCTCTAAAATTAAGAAACCTTCACAAACATGATTTGACAGAGAAAGGAAAGAAAAGGGAAACAAGGAAGACAAAGAAAAATATGAAAACCTCCATCTCATAAGTGAATATGACTCAACGATTAACTTGCTTCTGTTGGGAAGTATCAAGGGGAAATGAAAGGGTGGCTGAATTCCAGACAATGATAGGAGCTTCCACTCTGGCTGCTGCACTTGGCTGCCAGCAGGAATTAAGGTCTGAGTACCTCCATTTCACATTCATCTTTCATGATAGTTTTAAAAAAATGGCAAGCGTCAGCTTAAAACTTCATCCTAATGACACATTTCCTATAGAAAGTGCTCACAGAGCCTCTCATACCTGCTGCCTTCCTTACAGGTGATAATGAGTAAGAATAACCACGATTAAAGTAGTCAAGGAGGATGAATGAGAAGAACTGATATGGACAGGGGCATGCCATAGGCATCCAAGGACCTCACCTTTCCCAGCCCAGTCCCTCCACTGTGCTGTCTGTCTGGACCTTCCTGCAAGCTGTCTCTCCCTCCAATGGGCTTTCCCTATTCCCAGCACATGATTATGGGAGCATGTTCCCTGGACAGTGTAGATATTACATGAAATAGTTATCTCACTGGACTGTGGTCTCCCTGGTGGTGGAACTCTTTTTGTTTTCTGCATCCACTAGATGCCAATGAATTAATGAATGAGAAGAAACAGAGATGAGTCAAATTCATGGGACAGAATACAACTTACAGTATTTATGGGTTTGTTAACCTAACAAGTAAAATTCCTTCTGAAACCAGCTCACATCTTGCAGAAAAACCCTGTATGTCAATATTATATCTTCATGTAGGAAAAAAAAGGGTAGAAAGGAAACCCAATTTCATTTTAGGGAAAACAGTGCCCAAACCACACATAGAGGTAAACCATGATTAAAAACCCATGTGGTGGTTGGGTACACAGCAGCAAAGGGCCTGGCCTATGGGTTTAGAATTGGCTGGGATTTCCAAAGAGGAAGAGGTTTGGTGGGAAATCTGGAATTTTCAAGCACCTGCTAGAATTTAGAACTGAAGTTCTAAAATGACTGCTTTAAAAAAAACCCTCTCAAGAATAACAAATCTTAAATGACTTCTATGGGACTGGGATCATACATTAATTCATTCACTTACATTCAGGGAGTGCCTACTTTGTGCTGAGTTTTGGAAATTAGAAAAAAATCGTATATAATTTGAATGTGTCATGAGAAGAACCATAATATATCACAGTTTATTAGGCAGTGATGTAGCACCACAGATAAAATGTTTGAGGTAGGTCAAGAATGATGAGAAGGAATTGTCCAGGTTGAGAGAAGAGAGAGACAGTCTAGGAAAAGGTATGAAATAGCCTGGCACATTGGGAAAACTGGAAATAGCTGTGTATAGCTGGAACACAGAGAGTGAGGGAGTTGGTCAGAGGGGAGGCTGGCAGTGAGGCTTATATGGGCAAATCACAGAAACCTTATGTTCCAGGCCAAGGAGATTGGAGTCCTCCTGCAGGAACCACCAAAGAGCTCTACACAAGGAGTGACAGGGCCACCAAGTTGTGTGTTAGGACTGTCACTCTTCTAAATGCTACCTATTTCAGCCAGACTCAACTTCAAATCCTAAGTTTGGATCTTATTAAAACATTTAGATCTTAGACTGTTGCCCAACAGCCCTGGCCTTGACCTCATGGTTTAGCTCATCTTTTCTAGGACAAATGCCTTTCTTTATTCCTTGGAGGTGTGTTGAATCTGGATAATCTGGGTGCAAGTGCATGGGATGGAGGCTGTGCCCACTCAGTACAAATCACCACCATCTTATATGTAGGTGTTTTGAAAGTGGGGTCCTCCCTCTGGCAGAGCATGTCTCCATGCTCGCATTCTGGGGCCTTAGATAACTGGAGGTATAAAAGAAACCTAACACTGTACAAAGAACAGAACCACAGAGATCTCAGGATGAATACGTCCTCTTGGCATTGCCTGAAAAAACACACGTAAACAAAACCAAATGGAAATACTGAGTGGAAATGTGTTTTCTCCTGCAGAAGCAGCACATTTGGCAAACTTCTACTTAAAGGACATATAGTTGGTAAATACAATGCAAACGTTTCATGACAAGTAGCAGGCATTAAACTTACTGCATGTTGGGGGAGATAGGAGGAGGGTGGAATGTGTTTTATCTTAGGGAGGCAATCAGAGAATGTGCGGGAAGGGGTGGGGAGTGCTCCCTCAGGGGTGAGGGTGGCGGTGGACAACCAGAAGGAAAGTGGGCACAAGGGAGACCAGCGGTCTGGGGGATCAACCGTTCACTGAAGAAAAACTGAATGCAGGGCTATGGGAAAGACTGTTTTCTGGGCAACTTCAGATAATTTTGCCACCCCCCACCCCCACCAAGGAAACATTTGGCCATGTCTGGTCATCCCAACTGGAGGTGTGGGTGTTACTGGCATCCAAGGGCACTGCTAAATAAACATCTTAGGATACACAGGACAGCTCCCTCAACAAAGAATTATCTAGCCCCAAATGTCAATAGTGCTGAAGCTGAGAAAACCCTGATACCTTACAAAGCTTTTGCCTGTGCCCATCCTTGGCAGCGTTATTCTACTTTTCACGGCTGCATCTGAAGACAACTGCCAGTAGATTTTTTTTTTTTAAACACCGTAATGTCTAAAAATAAAACCATTTTTATACTTCAAGGAACAAACAGAGCGATCATTTTTTCATGACTCTCTCAGCACTTGAACATTTCCAAAGGCTGGGGACAGCAGCCTTGCAATCTCTCCACAGCTCCCTGCCCCTCAGATCCCTGTGCCGAGCCTCGCCTGGCCTCTCTAGGCTGGCTGCTGCAGCAAATGATAAGACCTTAATTTATGAAAGGATGCTATTCCTGGCAGGTAACAGCCAGAAACTTCCAGGAAAGGTGTCTTTCCTAATGTCCAGAATCCCTTCCACCCTATCTTTCAGTCCCTAGCATCTGATCCCTATACTGCCCCCTACTCATTGCAATGTTCCTGAGCTCTAATTCCAGGCCTGAAAACCCAGCAAGTTGTCTATGCCACTTTGCCCCAACCCCTCTGACTCTGATTGCAAAGATAGGGCAGAAAATGAATTTCCTAACAGGCAATTTTTTTTGAAGGCAAAAGGTCTATGTGCCATTAAGAATCCAGAGCCTAGCCTGGCTATTACTGCAGACAAATCACATCCTCGTAATTTTCTTCCAACAAATGTCTGTGAAGGCTGCCAGACTAGGGCAGAAATTTGTTTAATGACAGTCTCTGGGAAATTAAACACTCTGAACAATGGTGATGGATGTGTTCCCCCCTCCAGCCCACCCCCACGGCCTCTTTTCCAAGGGTAGACCCAGCAGTCACACAGAGGACCAAATACAGATGAATGCCCCAGGCCAGAGGAATCAATCTTGATTTTACGTGTGCTCTGTTCCTTCCCATTTCCCTCCGAGTCCCCTTCATCTTCTTCCATCTCCGGAACCCAGCGTGGTACTGGCTTGGCCACAACTTCTGGGTAATATTTTTACCTTCCTGCCCTCCTTTTCCTGACCATGTTATGTAAGGAAGATCCCAGCTGCCCAAGGCAAGGAGGTGGAGGGAGGGAAGAACTCTGAATTCGTGACGGAGACTCCGTCCTCATTTCTCCCCTGCTGTGTAGTGTCAGCACAATTCACTGTCTTCAGGACAATGGCAGTCTGTCTCACAGGAGGGCAGGGCTAAGACCCAGGCCTGCCCTTCATCTCAGCTGAAGAACCTTGTATGGGCAGGGAGTGACTTGCTCAAGGTCACACACCTTCTCTCTGGAGTGTATGGCCGTGAATTTTCAAACTTGAGTGGACAAGTTTTGCTTTTGTCTTATGTGTGGTAGGTTTAGAGGCCCTTTGCATGGTCCCTCAGAGTCCCATGGGGGAAATGACTCACTCACACTGAGGCTGGGATCTCGGGTCTTTGCCTTTTTTAGCTCTGACCTTTAGTCGGGATTGCACTTAAACCTCACATGATTAAACCTTTCCCCCTCCTGCCTCTCCCCTCCTGTGAGGAAGGAGGAGATGGAGAAGAAACACAGAGTTGCATTCATGTGCGTTCCCAATACACAGAGGGGCAAGCAGGAGCCATATGTCTACTCTACTCTTGGTACTTCATCTCATATGTGAGTTTCTGAAGCCCAGAGACCTGTCCTTCTAGTTCCCAAACTATTATGTTCAAATTCCTATAGACTTTTATGATTTATACTTTTCTATATATCTAATGCAATGGAATCCCATAGTTTATTGTGTTCCCTGCTTTTTAAGTTATTTTTGTCCTAATTCCACACACACTGGAGAAAAATAAATCCCTGTATATCCTAATTAATCTACTGATTTTCCTAGATTCACTCCACTATTTTTGTTGAAGTATCTAGGAACATGCAAAAGGTACACTCAATTTTCCATCAAACCAACCAACCAACCAACCAACCAACCAACCAACCAACCAAACGAGTGGACCAGGACTTGGAAAATGACAAACGAATGACTGAGACATTCTGTGCATCTATGCTCCTCCTGTCTTTGTTCACCCTCCTTAAGGCTATGGGGATTGCTGTTCCATTTCACTTGAAGTGGATTTTGGCTCCATAAAGAATATGAGTGACTCCTGCTAGATGAAGCTGCCAAATAGCATGTCCAGGCTCTTGGCACTTTTGGTAACCAAAACCCATGGTCCAGTCAATGGGAGAGACACAGGACTCTAGGTAATGCCAATGGATGGATGTGGCATCCTTGGAACAGGCTCCAAGTCTCACAGGTGGGGTGGGTGCTGCTGTTGCTTATCTTTTAAAATGAGTTTCCATGTTTTATCTGTGAGAGGGACCCACAACTAGCAAGATATACTAAACACTTAAAATCACCAGTTGTAACCCCTGATACACAGCTGAAATTTGGGAGTTTCAGAGTGATTTCTGAGGTCTAAGAGGGAAGCAGGGTGGTGCAAGAGGGCATGCATGGAAACTGGTGTCAGGCAGAGCTACGTCCAAATCCTAAACTGACCTTTTTAGTTGTACGAGTTTGAGAAAGCTGAGTCCAAACTTTCACATGTATCATCAAGGCATCATTTTGCACATTTCTTTTTGGGTGTGACTTGGGTAAAGGACAGAGATGGCTTTTCTTGCTCCCAGCACCAAGACACCCAAATGCAACCCCAGATATGGGGCAGTAAATATTCTGTGAATGAAGCAATCTGTATTTATGAGTGCCCTGTCATTCCCCAGTGTATCAATGTGATCAGCCTCTTTCCTTTATCTGCAGTCTGCCACATCTTACTCTCGACCAGGATTACACAAAGCCTGAGGCTGGAGTGACAGAGCTAAAAGCTTATGGTACATAAAGTGGCCCAGAATCGAGAGCCCCCCACTATGGTACCACATCCAGTCTTATTTTCGGGAGACAGTACCAAGCTGTTTAGTTTTTTGTTGTTGTTTGTTTTGTTTTGTTTTGCAAAACACATGGCCTTTGTTCCAAACCATTAGTATAACTCCAGAATTCAAACCTGAAGAATTAGATGACAGTCAAGTATGAGTGATGGACAGAGGCCCATGGGCTGTTTAATGCTTAAAGAAATTGGTTACTTTTAAAGACTGTCATTTCAGCTATTGTAATAGGCTCAAGGGAGAGAGATTTGGGGGTTCAAATAGCAGGAAGTAGGTGACTGGTCTCTCAGCTCTTCTGGGAAGCCAGACTTGAATTTGACCTAAATAAGGCATGCCAATCAACCTCTGATTAATACAAAACCCAAGCTTCATCTCTTTGTTTCATCACTTTTCTTGGGTGTTGGTAAATCTCTGAAAAGCTCAAAAGGCAAATCAGGAAAAAGAAGATTTTAAAGTTCCATTTTTTGCCACTTGTTAACCAAGCAGATAAGCTCCTTTTGTTCAGGTGAGGCTTCAGGATTAACTCCAGGATTCATAACTGT
Organism: Leopardus geoffroyi; assembly: GCF_018350155.1. Classification (NCBI taxonomy): domain Eukaryota; kingdom Metazoa; phylum Chordata; class Mammalia; order Carnivora; family Felidae; genus Leopardus; species Leopardus geoffroyi. The sequence goes on from NC_059331.1 coordinate 127,522,519, forward strand.
GTCTTCCCTCTGCCCCAGAAAACAGAAAGCTGGCTGTCTTTCGTCACCTGCACTTCCTATCCAAGAATAGGATTATTTTAAGACACTCTGAATCTCCTTCTACCTCCTATCCTGTGGACTCCAGGGCTTTGACAGTAATGCTTCCCCTTCCCCTTCCATTCAATAGGACTTTAAGCAAATCATTTAGTATAACCAGTCAAAAAGAACCATCTGTAAATCAGATGCAGAAGGCAATAAAAACAGTGCCAGCGACACACAAACAGCATTCTATATTTGACAAGTTGAGCCTCTGATAAAAACAGTATATTTTGCCATCCCCCCCCCCCCCCAATCCAGGAAGCACTGACAAGAAAAGCAGTAGGAGCGGCAACACCCTGCAACAAAAAGATAATGTCGACAATCTATTTCCAGCCCTGCTTGGTTCCCACTGCCTAGTTAATAACACTTGCCTCCAAAGAGTTGGCCAGCCATCCTCCCAACCCCATTCCCAGTCCACATGGTAAATATTAACTATGGTCTAAGATTCAGTCAGTCATCCCACCCATGGGGCTGTCTGGAGAGACTCCAGGAATGAGACAATGCCTGCAGAGCAAGTAGGAGCCTTTTTCTACTAGATTGAATGTGAATGGCAAGAATGTTCCAAAGTGAACATTCTGTACATCTTTTCATAATGGCAAGAACATTCCAAAGTATACATTCTGTACATCTGATACAAACAGAGCTGCAGAGTATGTACACTTGCAGATGCACAGTCATGGACCATGGACTAGAAGGGCCACACTGACTGAGAGCAAGGCAGAATAGCCACTTTCATGGAAGGTTTTGTCTGGCCAGCCACTGAGCTAAGTGCTGTACCTGTCCTAGTAGTGGAGATGTTGTTATCGCCACATTACCAAGAAAGGGCAATTGAGAGATGGTAAGAGCTTTACTCGAGGTCACATAGCTAGTAAGTATCAGACTGGGAATCAAATAGAGGACACAGGAGACAGCAAAGCACATACTCTTTACTGCCATACCACTGAGCCTTGCCTGCCCTCCTGTGTGGGTGAATGAGTAGGTGCTGTTATACCTTCTTAATTTCCTAGGTTCTCTTCTTCTGTTGGGCCTCCTGCCTCCGGCCTCTTAGTTTTATGAAGGAAGGGGACTACATAGCAAGGTACTAGTTAGAAACTTTCTCACTCTACGTTGGAATTAAACTGTCATATAACTATTTCTTAATGGGCAAACATACTATGACTCTCAGAATCACCCTCCAGACCTTTATTAGGCAAACTTCAAAGTCCTCTAGCTTCATATACAGTGTGGCCCAGCTCTGAATGGTTGGCACTCAGTAAATACTTGTTGAATAAGTGAACAATGAATTGTTCAATCAGCTGATGGATTTAAAATAGGTAAGTCTGAAAGTCATTATAGCAGAAAAATATAAAGGTAGCTGGCAGGGTGTAGTAAAATATTAAACAGTAAAGTCTATGATAGCCAAATCCATTGTATTGGTCTCCAAATGAACTTGAAAAATACTGTTTCCCAGTGAGTTCCCTGGACGCGGGCCAATGCTTGCCTGGTCAATGAGTTACTCCCAAAGTGTAAGTAAGGAGGTTCATCAGCTTTGCATACCCCTTCAGGAGCAATTGAGAAAATGAACAGTCTGCTCCTCCATGAGATCCAAGTGGCCTAATGGAATAATGCAACTCCACAAGGGCCTAAATTATGTCTGGGGATTATGTTGCTCATTAGGTAGCATCCCTGCTGTGAAAACTGATCAACCCAATGCAAAGAGAGGTGGGAAACACATCCAGTGGGTGAGGAGCCATGAGTGCTCTCTCTGTATTGTAACGGAACTGTCCATCCTGTTGTGCAGGGTGTCCCAACCCACAGGCCAGCTGCCATTGACCAAGGAGTAGCCATGGCCCCGGATGTGTCTAAAAATGCTAAGTGGGCTATTTGGGGCCCAAGGAAGTTCTGTTAATAATATAAATAGCAGGCCAATGTTGGGAAATTCAAAAGCTATATTTTGCTTCCAAATTACAGATTCAATAAATTTTATTCCACATGCATATATTATAATATTTTAGAATGTGGTTTTTTAAGATAAAAAGAATTTAAAGCCTACCTGTGTGCAATTCCCCCAAGTTAAAGTTAAAATTTCTTAACCTTTGAAGGTTCATTTCTCTTATGCTGTCATTAAAATTACTTATGCCTTTAATTTGCTGAGTTGCAGTTAGTGGGAAATCTCCCCAGCCACACACTGTTCTCTGTTAGTCACTCCTGGGTTCTGAGGCACTGCTCCTTATAAGAGTAAGCCATAATTGAAATACCCCCTAAAATAGGATAAAATCATCTTCTACAGAGCATGCTCAGCTACATAGTTTAAGTAAACTTGGCTCTGTGTTCCGCTCTCGATGAGAAGGTCTATTATTCCAACCATGTCATATTTGCAATTTCAGCTGTTTTCCAATCAGGCAAGTGCAAATAAGTAAGTAAGTAAATAAATAAATAAATAAATAAATAAATAAATAAATAAATAAGTTAATTAATTAATTAAAATAAAAAGAGGCCAGAGTGTGCTCTCTAGAGTGGTAAAGGTTTGCCTCCTCTACTTCTGCACAATGAGGGCATGCAGACAAATTCAGTGACTTTTCACACAGACTTACTTGTGAGGTGAGATTATGAGTACTTTTAGTTTCTTTCTCTCCATCTTCATCTTTATCATGTTATTAGTTCTTTTAAAAAGTCAGAATGGAAATGAGTTTCTGGCTTTCCTACTGCACTTGATCCATTAGCATCAATTTTACAGTTGATACATTGGGTCCTAAAGAATGCAGAATTTATAAGATGGAAACTTTGGCCGTGATCACACTATTGAGTACCAATCAACTTATAGTAAGAAAGATGGGTTCACATTTGGAAATAAAAGCGCTTCCCTTAGAACACAGAAGGCAGATTTTGGGGGGATTCTTTCAAGAGGGTAAATCTCCTAGGACTGGGACTGGCTACTTGAGTTATACTGAGTGCTCTCGGGAAAGGGGCCTGTCATGTATGAGCTCGTGGCCTTAAATAAAACTCATTTATCTTCTCAAGGCCTCAGTTTCATAATCTCCCCAATCACAGCACTAATATAGACTCTAGAGAGTTGTAGGATTAGATTATAAACACATGGACAGCACCCAACACATGGTAAGGTCCTCAATGTGTGTAACTTAAACATAGATTGAAAACTTGAGCTGTGTGACCTTGGGCACACACAGAATTACCTCCATGAAAAGGAGAATGGCATTACCTCACTCATAGAATTCTTTTAATGACCATCTGTAGGTATCAGATAGTAATTGAGCAAATTTTATGTGCCAGGGACTTTTGTGTATATGTGTCTCTCTTTAAGCATGTAAATTGACAATCAGAAAGCTCTGTATAGTACAAGGTATTGTTTCAGGTAACCAGATACTAAATATAAGAAATTGCATGGGCTCAGGTGGCAAACACACACTGAGACATAAGATGACCTGCTCTTTAGAAGGTAAATCTCATTCATTGATTCGTTAAACATTTATTGTGTGTGTGTTAGGAGGCAGACAAGGCACTATTAGACACAGTTTAATAAAACATGGCCCCTGTCGATGCATGAGACAGAATTTACACACAGCTCTTGGCTTCATATCTTTAACTAGAAGTATTAGTTTCCTTCTTTTCCTCCCTCAAGGAGATTTCTGATTAACTGGGAGATGAGTGAAAATCAATTCAAGGACTGGGTGGTAAATGCTAAAAGGCAGCAATATGCCTAATGACCTCCTGTCACTTCCAGATTCACGGATGAAAAAAGGTGAAAAAAGTGTGTCAGGATTGAGAAGTCTATATACTTCTAATGGAATCTTGAAATGCGTGGGTAAAAAATGTCATTAATTCAGACCCTGTTAATTGAAAAACTTTGTAATTTAGAAGAGGGTGGTCTACGATTACTTTTGTAGGGGTAAGTGGTGGGAGGAACACAGTGCTACAGAAAATACTAAGTGAAACACAGATGGAAAGTTCTACGGGCATATGTTTTTGTTGACTGGGGTGAAAAAATGGGCTGAGAAGATAAAGAGACTAGAGTTAGAGAGCAAGGACAAGAGCTCATTGTGTTCTTTCCTCTAGGTCTCAAACATCCAACAATCTCTTGGATGTTTCGAAGATGAAGATTCCCCATAACTCTTCAGCCTTCTGAGTAACTTGATAACACTTTCCTCTGTGATGCATTTGCCTTTCAGTGCCCAATATCAAGCTTGGTGGCCAGCACAGAAAAGGCTCTGTAAATGTTTGTTGACTTGGCAGATGAATGGGAAATGCCTGTGTGATGCCTCAGGGTTCTTACTGCGTGCAGCAGAGATGGTGGATGGAGAGAAGCCTTCCCAGAGTTGGTGCTCCGGCCAGGGCTCAGGATTTTTGTTTGGATTGGCCTTGAAAAGACAAGAAGAATCAGTCTTGCTCTTCACAGCTACCCAGAGAGGAGCTACACTGATAGAGACACACTGAGGTGTTCATTTGGCTCAGTTAATTCCTGCCTCAAAGCAGCTCAGAGCATGTGTGGCTGCAAATGACTTTTTATGCCACTTATGGCTGCAGGCTGGGAGTGAATGTACTCTACACTTGCTTATATGGGACTATTCACAGTGCCACAGATTTTGTGTAGCTAAAACTTTATAGGAACAGGGTGCAACTGTAGCATTTTCATGGACACTAATCTATTTGGTTCACGGCACCCCAGACAGGAATGACTAGTCACTTTTTTTTCTAGGAACATCAGGCATTTTCTAGTTAAAGAGCTGGGAGGACCCTAACTCTATGCTCTTTTCCTGGAACATGGGTTCTCACCAACACTCTAAGGTGAGATTTAGTGGTGAAATCACAATGATATGAGCAACAATGACGCAGCTTGTCTATCCAGACACACTTTCCAAAGCTTTCTGTGAAAAATGTTCTGGGCTTGGAGGAGCTATAGTGAGCAATACAAGTCTTTGGGAGGAGAGAGGTCCAGAACCAGGGCAGTAGGATAGGGGCAAAGCTCTTCTGCATGCAAGGGCTAGATCTCTATGGGAAGAAGGGCAGTTCCATGAAACTCTTCCAGGCACATTAACTTGGGGAGGTTTGGGGTCTCTAACTGCTAGGCAGAGAGTGCAGGGAGCTGGGGAGCAGAATGCAGGGGCACCTGAGGGCCCTAGCTAGGCAAGCAGTGATCTCGTGCTTTCAGGTCTGTGGTTTCTACACTGTGTTCAAAGAGGTGAGAGATTCTACCTGAAGGACCAAGGGCCAAGAGCTCAAATTGTCCCCTCCCATTTGAGTGGGAACAGCTTTGCTTTTATCTCTATTACTTACTGAGCCTCCTAGTCTTTTTATTTTTAAAGAAGGGTTTGGCTGTGGACATGTTTGAAATATGTTGATCTAGCTCTCCAGGCTGGATCCAAGATGCTTTGGGTTGAGTAAGGGGCTGGTGAGAGCCCTATGGGACTGAAGTCAAGGGAGCTGGGTTGAGGTCAGGCCTCACTCTTAGAGGAAATTTGTAGGGAACAAGGTCTTACAGAGACTGGGCCAGCACAGCAAGGGACAAAAATGTGGAGAACTGAGGATAACTCAGGTGGCAAGTCACATTTCTGGCATTCTGCAAATCAGGTTTATTATGTGCAAATTTAATTCGGCCCTTCCCCCAACCTACACAGTAGGACCCAGGCTGCTAAAATACTTTCCCAGAGTGGTCTGAGGAGTGGATATCTGTCTTTGCATTAAAAATTGCAGGTGGGGAAGGGCACTGGCTTAACAGCATTCACACTACATCCCTCTCACTGCACATACCTCTGAAACCCAACCTGGAGGGAGTGCCTTCCAAAGAGGAGGAGAACTTTTGGGTGTGGCTAGGGAAGGCGGAGAGCTGGTTGCTTTTGGGCAGTACACAAAATTAATGACATTGGGATTGTTTCTGCTTTGGATACAAGTAATTGAAATGATTGAAATGGAAATGAACATGTGCTTTTGATGATTAGGAGATGAAAAAGAAACAATTAGCATGAAGATTAATAAAGGGCAAAATAATTTTTTTCTCCTTGACAATACAGATGCTCACAAGAGAAAATGTCTTCGAAAAACTTTTCAATTTGGCGACCCTCCACTGGAGCCTGGAGACACTAGAAAAAATTTCAAATAGTCAGGGCCAGACAAATTCTAAATAAAATTCACAGAAGTAGTTCAAGTAAGGGTTAGAGCCAAAAATTCAGGTTGTCCCCAAGGTCTGAGTGTGAAGAAACTGTTTCTACATTTCTCATCATTGGGGTGAGATGCTGGGCATACAAGAAAAGTTTCCATCCTTCTACCTAGGAGTTTCCTGTTCTGTTCAATCACAGTAAACACCCCCATGGCAAGTTTCTCCTGAGAGGTTATTCAGGTATCGCCTTGTCTCATCTAAAACAGTACCCAACTAGCCTAACTGCAAAGTTGTAGGGAGTACTCTCCTTCTCTCTCTCTGATATTTTTAGTGAGCCAGCCTGCCTAATATCTTGATCATAGTGCATTAAAGCAGAAAAATGTGGCTAACAATTCAGTGGTCCTACTGAGGCCATCTATGAGTTGGGAATCCACTCCCCACCCCACCCAGCACAAGCCCTCCTATTCTCTCTTGACACTCAAGACCTCAGCAGCATTTTTCACTCATTCTGCATAATGAGGCTCTTGGTGCTCTTATTAGGAGGTACATGGTCAAGGGTGCGGAATGAAGTTTCTTAGAAGCAGAGAGTAGGCAGTGACTCCAAAAAGCAAAGGAAATGCTTTGTCCCTCCTATAAGAGAATTGGTGGTAGCATGCTAAATGACAGTCAGAGACATTTGGTGCTGTTAGCCTAATACTCACTCACGAGCGGTGTGATTTTGGAAAGGATTAACTTCCCTAAATCTGAGATATTTCATCTGTACCCGGGGTCTGCTGAGGTAGGCAATTGTTGGTGGCTTACCTAATAGTTGCCTTCCCTCTTCTTCCTACTTTTATTCACATGTCTGTCTATCCTCTGGGCAGTCCCTGAGCCTGAGTCAATGTGGACCCCCCCAACCCAGATGTGGATCTGATTGGTCTGAGTATAACCTCCCCCTCTTTTTGTATAGCATATGGTTCAGAACTGGGTGTGTGCTCAAATTCAAGCCAAGGAGATAAGCAGAGGGAAGACCGGGTCTATGAATGTTCTTGCTTCTTCTGGGCTCATATACTAAAGTCACTCCTCTCTCTTTCACGGGATGATGTGGTGTGCAACATACATCAAGGAAGCTGCTACACAGAGGAGGGTAGGGCCCCAAAATTGTAGAAAAATGAGCTGAAGCCCCTGGATTAAGCCAGCCCTGAAGTCCACAGTATTTCTACCTTCTAGTTATATGAGCCATTTTTCTTCTTGTTAAAGATAATAATTGTTAAGTTTTCTGTTACTTGCAAATTAAAGTATATAAAATAATAGAGATAGCTATTATAATTTGGGGGGAGATAAATAAAAAATAAAAGAAGAGATGTGTTGCACTTAGCATAGAACTCAGTACAGAGTAAGCACTCAAGACATGATAGCTCCTTTCACTGTGGTATCTTTTCTGGGTACACTGCCTCATCTCAATTAAGGGATTCTCCCAGAGGATCTATTTCAATTTTATTCAAGCACAGGGACATCTCCAGCATTATAAATGTTGAGAAGTTTTGTTCTACTCATCGGCCGTTTCTAGAAATTGAGGGTGCTGGGGGCAGAAAGAACTATATCCAGAGGACCCTTAATGCCTGTTATGAGTTGAATTGTGTCCCCCTCCAAAATATGTTAATGTCCTAAAGCCAGTACCTCAGAATGTGACCCTACTTGGAAATAGGATCACTGCAAATATAATGAGTTAAGATGAGGTCATACTAATCCAATATACCTGGTTTTCTTAGGAGGAGAGGGCGACGTGAAGGCACAGACACACAAGGAGAAAGAATGTCGTGTGATGATAAAGGCAGAGGTTGGTGTAATATACCTGCAAGAAAGGAGCACCAAGGATTGCCAACAAACCACCAAGAGGAAAGGAGGGATTTCCCTACAGGTTTCAGAAGATTTTCAGAGTAGGTTTTAGGGGCATGGCCCTGTCAACACTTTGATTTTGGACTTCTAGGCTTCAGAACTGTGAGATATTAAATTTCTGCTGTTTTAAGTCACCTGTTTTGTGGTATTTTGTTATGGCAGCTCCAGGAAATAAAGACAGTATCTGTTCAGAATGACTAACAAATCAGGTGGAAACCATACATTTTAAATCACCTATCTTTTTAAAAGACTTACAAATGTTATCAGATATCCTCTACCTATGATAGCTCATTCCAGACAGCTAAAAGTTTAACATTCTCTCTCTAAAAGCATCCCAGTATCCCTTTATTTAAAGGTATTACCAATCTCCAAGTCTTAAAGAACAAAATCAAAATCAAAGTATACAGATGTATAAAAATAGATAAAAGTGTAGTGCCTACAGTTTAAGGATTTGGGGACCTTCAGACCTGCTGGCAACTCTCTCTTATGATCCTTAATCACCCACAAAGAACCACTAGGGTTCCACAGCACTTAGGCTGAGAAACACTGTTCTAGGGAATGCAAATCATGGGTGCTTACCGCCACATTCGGAAGTACACTAGGAGTTCTCTTGAATGACGGCCACACAACTGATTTGCCAGCTTAAGAAATGTTCTCCATCCTTTCTGTAAAATATGGTGACAGACACCCAAGCTGAGACTGCAGGCTGTGCCCCTGTGCTTCTGCTTCCACCAGTTGAGATGTGAGCTTTTGGAGTCTGTTTTCAAACCTGTTTCTGCCGGTTGCCTTATTCATGTAATTACATAATTTGGTTGCAGATTATATACACTGATGAAATGTAAGTGTGAAAAGAAAATGCTCTAAGTTGCATGCTTTGGAACATTGGATAAAAAAAGTTGCTAAAACAAAATCAAAACTGTTGGCAAACCAGGTGTGGGTGGGTCAACCCCAAAGACTGGAAGACTCTGTACTTAGATTGCTTCCTAAGTGCCTTCAAGATCTCACTCCATTTTAAGTAAACTGGAACTGAAAATTGCAGATGGTGACTTTTAGGTATGGTTTATTGGTCATTAAAAACTCCAACTGGCAAACCTAAGAAATGCTTTGGTCTTATATGAAAAAAATTGGTGAGTGAATATGTTTTTATATGCTTTAAGTCAAAATAAAACATTGAAGGTACACACATATCATGTTATGATTAACCATAACCATTTTCATGGGGTTTTTAATTAGCTAATCAGCTGGCAGGTCCAGATGCATGGACTGAGAGAGACTTTATGCAGTTGCTTCATTTTGGATGCTATATTTTTTGGATAGGCAAATTCTGCTTTTTTGTCTTAGTTGTCATCAATGGCTATCTAGAATGTAAGCTCCATGAGGGAGGGAATACTTGTTTGCTTTGTTCAGTGATGTCCATTTTTAAAAAAAATTCTACTGATTCAAAACATCATAGATATTGTCAATAAAACAAAAGGAACATGTGTTTACCTGTCTAGTTTTTAAAGCTACTTAAAAAATGGAAAACGACCTATAAATCATCTCCTGTGGGTATGATTATACATTGGGCATGAGTCTCAGAAAGGACTTTGTTGACTTCCTGGCCATATCATATCTGGGTCAAAGACTCGGCCACTTACCAGAGACAGAACACTAGACCTAACCTAGTCAGGTGTGTGTGGGGAAAGGGAAGCAGCTTAGAATGGCTGTAACTGCCATCTCTGGGCATTTCACCTTCTGCAGGTAAAAGTCTTTAGAGTGTAAATCCCACTCCAATTTGGATTTAGGTTTTGATTCTACTAACTTAAAAAGAATTGCATTTTCTGAACATTCTCAGAAATGAAGTAGTAAATAAAACATATCAGTGTACTGCAATGGTTCTAGAAAGCCATATGCATAAAATGGTACCCATCCCCATTCAGAGTCCAGATAAACTCTATCCCTGGGAAGATGCTCCCATTCTGAGAAAGTCAGGCTAAGAAGGAGAGAGCAGGAAGGGTGACAGCCATCCTGCTTTTAGCTGAGGAGACTAGGGGCCAGAGGGGCCAAGTGGCTTGCCTGCAGCAAGTGTAGGGTGGCATCTGATCTGGAGTGAGAACTCAAATCTCCTATTCTATTCCCCATACTGTATGGCCCTAGCAAAAGCAAAAAGGAAGAAGAATCAAGATGACTGGGAATGAGTTCACAGTGACATCCTATCTTACATGTGTCATATGCCCAATAAATACTGGTTAGTTTGACATCCTGACCCCATGGGTGGCAATAGGCTGAAAGTCACTGGGTGTGGAAATCATCAAGACTTTTTAAATGAGAAGAATCTGGAGTGGCATATGTTGTTGGCATCCTCCTAACCCCATTAGCAGCTGGACAAGTGGAGAGCAAATAGACAACCATTTCCCAGTTCTGAGGCCATTCTCTCTGGAGGGACTTTCTAAAGGAGAATACTGCCTAAATTGGCAATTAACCCAAACTTAACAAGGGCTTATAGTCACAGCAGGGCAAATCTGGTGAAAGCCAACCTCAGACAGAACAGGCCAAAGGGAACCTTCCACACTCAAACTGTAGGAGGAAAAGCAATTGGCTGTTGGCCTATAAGTCTTTCATTTCTGGGTGTGATTATCTCTACATTGGAACTTAATGGATAATGGGGAAGTGCAAAGGTATTTCTGAGGCTGTTCTTTTGGATTGTGAGGATTTGTCTATTCTTTAGCCCCAGACAGGGCAATGCTTAATGATCTGCAGCACAGGTTTGGGAAGCAATACCCATAGTTTGGAGTACTGGTAAAGGTTATTTATGATTTCTTACAGCCTCAGTTTTTTATTTGTATACTGAAGGGAAAAGGTATCTACCTCAGAGTTTTGTTGTGAATATTAAGTGAAATAATAAATGCAAAGTGCTTAGCACATAGATGTTCAATAAATATTAGCTAACTAATAGCTAATTAATAACAAACAATAAAAGTAAATAAATAATCTTAGGGAAATATGAGAAACTCTCTCATCAAGTCAATCATCTGAGTGCCTAGCACATGCAAACTCTTTGCTAGACATTGTGAGGCTCTAAGAAGCACTCCACAAGGGGAGTTTCTTCATCAGCAGGGGAGATAATCCATGTACACAATTAGCTCTAGTGTGAGGTGGAAAATTATAAATGCACAAGAGAGGCACAGGTAAAGTTGGTGACAGGTTGAGAGGAAGAAAGGGTAACTTCTAACTGGAGGATTGAGAGAAGCTCCATGAAGGAGGTGGCACTTGCCCTCAGCTGTTTTATGAAATATCCTTAACCAATGTAAACTAAACTCCAAGTTAGTTTCCAATTATACAGTAAATACACTTTTGGGATATATTCCATTACTCTTATCCACACTGGCTCTAGAAAAAATAAACTGATTTCTGAAATATCAGCTAAACAGAGACCATGTGGGAAAAGAGCCTACTGCTCCTATCACCTTCACTTACTATATGGTATATTCAGAAGTCACATATTTGTACTATATACATGGTTTGGTATTTGGCATTATCTCTGACACCATGCCTTTCTACTACTACAGGTGTAAAGAGCTGAGGGCAGTCCCTTTAGAATTCCTTGGTTCACTTTTCAGAGTATGCCCTGGGTAGCACTAGTTCCATGGCATGCTGCGTAGGGAAAGAAAAGAAGTAGAAGAAGAAGGAAAGAATTCTGTGATGTAGTTTTGAGAAACTTCATTTCTTATATCTCCCTCTTGGAGGTTCACTACACATATTAGCATATACAAGTTAAATCTATCCAACATATTACACCTAGGATATCATAAACTTATATGGGCATATAAGACTTTTTATCCTCTGGCATAATACCTAATAATTTTCCATTTCACCTTGGAAATTGAGGGATTGGCATGGCATGTCCTAAGAGTCATTAAAATATCATGCCAAACCCCAAACCCATTTAGGCAATCTGGAAACCTAGGAAAAAATGTCTGTGGCTTCCAGCCTTGTGATTACTCCCAGGTAGATGATCAAACATAAACTTCCAAAGAATTTAACTCATCTTCTCCATTTGGAAGGCACTGCATTCACTCTACAAAACATCCTTACCTTACTTTTATAACACCTTGTGAGGTGGGGCCTTATTCCTCTCCTTTTCACAGATGAGCAAATTGAAGCTCAGTGATATTAACCAACCTATCTAAGATTGTACCACTGGGAGGTGGCAGGACTTGAATTCTGTTTCCTAAGCCTCCCTGTTCATTTCCTAAGCCTCCCTGTTCAACACCAGTTGCCGTGAATTCACATTAGTGTTAGAAAGCTAGCATCATCTTAGTTTGGCACTGGGTAATTCCAGTGAACAAGTTAAACAAGTTAAAATAAACAGTTATCTACAATTTACATAAAGCCAATGGATTATAAATTCATCATCTCATCAACAGATATTTAGAGAGAGAGATTTTTAAGGTCACTTAAAATCGCAGAGGTCACTGAGCCATACCCAACTCTGATTCACTAAGTAGCCCCCTCCTCTACTGCATCTAGAAAATCTCCCATCTTCTACCAGGAAGTGCAGCTGCATGTTACTTCTAAGACCCCTCAGCTATAATATCTGGAAGAAACAAAATGATTTTGCCAAAACATCAGTCAACAACCCTTGAAATAGAAACATGAAGTGATTATAAGTGACAGTCCTCAAATTGTGCTAAGGCTCAGAAGTGGCGCTTTCTTAGTCTCGGGAGACAGGGTGGTGCCACTACCAACTAAGAAAGCTTAGGATGTGTGACGGGGATTTCTGGAGAGATACGGAGAGGGCATTTTCTTTGCCACAGACAATGGATTTTCTTGGTTACAGGAAAGCCACAGATTTACACCATGAAGGAGTAAATCTGGATAAACGGCATGATTTATTCCTCTTAAAGGAAGTGCTTACTTTGATGGTGAGTCCACTGTGTTTTAGCCAGAAGGAATTATAATGTGAGAGCATACATGGCATTGCATGCTAATTAGGAGGTTTACTGCCTCAGCCAGGATAGTTTTTAGCCTCTGTGAAAAAAAAAAAATCTATGATGAATACTTGCTAGAAAAGGAACACACGGTAAAGGACGCCCAAGAGTTGTTATACAACTGATAAGATGCTCCCAAGAAGGAGGGGAGAAGATGCTCTAGAAGCCAGAAGAAAAAACAGTGGTTGCTATAAGATGCCACTGAGAAATCCCAGAGTTGTCTTGCATTGATAAATCATCATGACCAACCACCTTCAGATCACAATTGTAGTAAGTTGGCATAGTGGGATAGTGTACTGTGATAGGGACTGCAGCCACCTGGGGAGCCCGGATTCCCATCTTAGAGGTGTTCCCTACGAGTGCTATCCCTTAATTCTCTCTGAGCTCCAGTTTCTTCATTTGTATAGTGGGGACACCAGTGACTACCTGGTTCGAGGGGAATGAATACACAAATGGGAATGAAACACACTCATGAAGTCCTCCCACTGTGCCCATTCATAATCACTTATTTTTTCTTTAATTCTTAAAATTTCAAAGTAACACTGGCATTTATATTAACTCAATCTTCCCTTTGCCACATCCTCTGTTATGCTCTGCTCCAGCTAAGGTACTACACTCGTCCTAACTTAAAGCTAACTGCCTTCTCCTTGTCTATAATCTTCCTTTTGGTATTCTGGATCATCATTCATGAACAGATCTTGTCTAATTTCTTGTGCTCTCAAATTTCATTAGCTGACATTGCCAAGTTGATTGGAGTTTTGATGGGGGGATGGGGGCAAAGACAGTTGTGTTCCTATTTCTGTCCCCAGCACCTGGCATAGGGACCCACTGTACAATTGTTACCTAAGACAGTTTGAATAAAAAAATGAATGAAGTATCTATCAACATCTTGAATAAATGAAGTGCATCATATGCCTCCAAATAGTTCACTCACCCCTTACCGGATAAATGAGCATTACTTTGGTTTTTAGAATACTTTGTACTTTATTTTTCAGTTAACATACTTTCATAACAACAAAAAAGGAAGAAAACCCCAACTCCAGCTCTGTGTAACAACACCCTCCCTTCTCTCTCCCGGGGCCTCAGAGGCTTCCTTCCCGGATTTATGTGGAAGCTGACACGCTCCCCTCTTAGCGAGGCCATGTGTACTAGATAATAGCTGTGCAATCCTTTATGAAGATGACAATAGTGCGGCTGGTTTCACGATTAATAAAATGATCAAGAAATTGTTCAGAAAAGCAGGAGGAGAGTGAGCGAGTGAGATGGAGGAAAAGAGCATGCGAGGCAGGGCGCCCCTTCTCAGGGCCACCTGATACTGTCATAGGCACACACTGAATACTTATATGCCCCGCTGTTCTGAGCACTTTACATATATTATTTATTCCTCACAGCAACTCTCTCCATTTTAAAAGTAAAGACACCAAGGGACAGAAAAGGTAAGGGATTTTCTACAGATCACTCAGCTACTAAATGGCAGAGCCAGAATGTCGACCTAGCAATGTGGTTCCAGCATCCCTGCTTGCAACGGCAACATTATGCTGCATCTTGGATGCCACGATTCTGAGAATTTGATTATTAGCCTGTATTTTTTAAAAACAGAGAAGCCGAGATTCAAAGAGACTCGATAGCTTGGCCAGAGTCCACCAGTTCACACGAAGGAGTGCATAATTCAAAATTTAGTCTGCCTGATTACAAAGCTACTGTATTATATGCTCCATCCTTCTTACAGATCTAGTGGAAGATGACTCATTATTTTCTATGCCAAGCATCTTGCTCAACAATACTACTGAATATCAAACAGTAATTTTACCCATGAAAGATTCTTCTGGCCTCTCCCCCAATATGGAAATTAGATTCCTCTGATAACCAGAGCTCACTGTGTCTACTCTACTCTACCAACATTGATCTGTTGAGTGCTGGATGCCAGGCACTTTATAGAGTGCTTGGGAAGTAGAAGGCATGGACACAGCCCAACTCATGGTATTCATAGCCTTTATTAAAAACATAGATGGGCACCTGGGTGGCTCAGTTGGTTAAGCGTGTGACTCATGATCTCATGGTTTGTGAGACTGAGCCCTGGTTCGGCTCTTTGTTGGCCGAAGGCATGGAGGCTGCTTGGGATTCCTTCTCTCCTTCTCTCTCTCTCTGCGCTTCCCCCACTCATGCTCACTCTCTCTCAAAATAAATTAATAAACATCACAAAAAAAGCCATAGACATCATGCATAGAGACAGAACTAGAGAAAAAAAATCCAAAGCTCCAAACCCTAAAAAATGAGTACTCCTTCTGAACGTAGAGTTATAACTAGAAGGTAACCCCACCAGAAAAGCAAAGGAAATCAGTTGCTTAGGAGCAGGAATAAAAAGTCTGGAATTCACTCTGTGAATACAGAGCACGGCAAACACATGCTATATTTTCTAATGACTGCTGACCCATGTCTGCTTTGCTCTCCTCTCTTGGGATAAGGCTAAAAAAAAAACACTACAGAAAACTCTGTTTTGGGTATGATACCTCATTACTTCATTATTCACATGTTATTTTCTACTGCACTTCTCCATATTTTTCCTCTTAATTTTCTATCTACAAATTGTCTATTGCACAATGTCTATTATCATCACTTGTTTTCCCCAAGCCTTTGTAGGAGGAAAAAAATATTATTATTTTTATTACTATTGTTATCTTAGACACATTCTAGAATCATGTGATTCACCTTCTCTGATTTTTACCTTGTCTACATCTAGAAGAGTTTAAAGGGGCTTACAATAAAATGCACTAAATCAATTAGCCCAAAGAAATAAGAAGCAGAAGTAAATCAACATCAGGGAGAAAGGGAACTAGAGTTCCCTCCTTCTCCAAACTAGAATTCAGCCACAATGACAGAGCATTTAATTTAGCACTAAGCTTTCTGGGCATCCCTAGAATGATCGTATAGAATGCCATCACTTCAGTCAGAATTATTCCAGCTATGGGCCCTTAGCTCAACATTTGAGAAATAAGAACGGCTCCATATTTTTCCAATGGCGGCTCACTACATTCTCGTTGGCTCCCTGGATGGGGTGAGATGGTAACTGGGCAAATTCCCCCAGCAAGAGGACTTGCTGGTGTGAATGGCTCCCCACTGTGCAATTCCCCTTCAGGTCAGTGTCCATGGTGTGCCCATAGACAATAGCCCAACATCTGCCCAGAGCCCTTGACAATGCTATTTTTAGCAATGCAACCACATGGTACACAGTGCAGAGTGGCTACATGTCTCATTTCAATTGATTTTCTTTTCAATAGGACCAATTTTAATCACAAGGGGCCATCCAAATCCCCATATCAGACAAATCCCCACTTTTGAGTGCAAAACCTGAAGTGACATTTTTAAGAATGTCTTTAAGAATCCCTTTACAATGCTGGCATGAAAGGCACTGAAGGCAGGTTACTGACATGACTGATCTCTGTCTGTCCCTGCCTCTGCCTGCCAAAGGAGGATAGGATCAGGACAGGCTGCAGGCACAGCAGAGGCGGCCTGAGCTCGCACCGAGAACAGCAAAGCTGACAGCTGTGCTTTCCTGCACCGAGCGCCCTGGGAAAATCAACGCTTGGGCAGCCTTGCTGCCATCTGTGGAGTTTCTACAGCAGACAGGTTATTTATAGAAACTTGTTTGTGCAAAGCCAATATTTACCTGTCGGGGCTGTCAAAATTTACAATTCATCTGTGCTATTAGCCTGCTGTTTCTCCGTCAATAATGGAAATTTCCATCACCAGGAAGAGAGGTGTGGGGTAGCTACGAGGGTTACACTCCCTCCGGTAGGTAGGAGAATGAACAGTATTAATGGTTACAGGGAAAGTGCATCTGTTGTCCAAGTCGCCACTGGACCCTCCTGCTGTGCTGTGAAGATAAAGGGTTGTCAGGACAAAAAAGTGGAATTCTATCACCTCTTTGCAGTTGAAGTTTCAAAGCCACTCTTGGTCAAAAGCAGAATGACCTTTCCTGCAACAAGCTCTATGTCGTGTGTGTGTTGTGTGTGTGTGTGCATGTGTAAAGGTGTGCGTGTATGTGTTCCTCCCTGCCTTCCAAGGGAAGACTGAGATCTATAGTAGGGATGGGGGTGGGATGGTTTTCTATAAAAGCCAACACCTTCCTTCTGAAACCATTAGGGCCCTCCATTTTCCACTGAAGACAGCCATCTCGTCTACCTCTCTAATCATCCTCAGATGGTGGTGATCTCATCACCAAAATAAAATGTCTTGCAATTTCAGTTCACGCTTGAGACACCAATGTTGTATCTTCAGACCCTCTCACTCACCTTTGCTCATTAGGCTCTCTAGCTTTGAGTAAGAGATTGTTTCCATTTGGATGTGGAACTGAAGCACTTCACAGCTAGGTCAGAAACTGAACTCAACTCTTTCGCCCAAATCCTGATTTGCTCTTACTCCCATATTTTCTAAGTTGGAGGTTCCAATATCTGCTAAGAAGTCATCCTGAATTTCTCATTCTCCAACTCACTCTCAATTCCATCCAATGAATCACCCAAATCTGCTGATTCCAATAAACATCTATTGACCCAGTTCCCAATTTTGGCCACTACTTTGATTCAGGCCCTTTATCATCTCCTGCTTGGATTAGGCAACCACCTCCTAAACTGGTCTCTCCTCTAGGATTCTTGGACTTTTCAATTCAAGAGTTCTCTTTTAAAGGCACAATTCTGATCATGTCTCTCTTTGGCTTAAATCATTTCTGTAATCTTCGGGAAACTTGGGACAAAGCCCAAACTCTACAGTAGTTTATACAAGGCCCTTTCTAAGCTGACCTGCCTCACCTCTATAACTGCATTCTTGCCCCTCACCTACTCACATTCTGACCAGTGACCTGGAAGGCCATGAAGAAACCACCCACCTCTACCTGGAATGTCCCATAAGTGCCCTCACACCCCCTAGATTCTTTTGGCTGACTATCATCCTACAGGATGTAACCCAGGTATATCAGTTATACAATATGACAATTCATATTGGGTTCAAGTGACAGAAGATGAGCAAACCCTTGTCCGTGATAAACACAGTCAAGTAGGGGGTTATGTGATGTTTGACTTAATTTCCCCAGCATCTACGACAGTTCCTAGCATGCAATAGAAACTCAATCAATGCAAATTGAATACAAGTAGTAAAAAGTGGTGAAAAGCACAACTAGAATGAATAGGATCTTGATTTTACAGGAAAACTTATCTTAGAGCAGCTTAGGAATACTTTAAAGGAACGTGTCCTTAAAATTAGTGAGATAGGGAAGGGGGAGGGGGATTTGCTTCTGTGCACTGACGGGGAAGGTGAGGAAAACTAAGGCAATCTGTGGGATCCAAATTCACATAACTGTGGGCAGAAGAGGCTGGGCTCCTTCAGCTAAATTCTGGAGCAAGGAGAAGCTTCAGCATCTGGTTAGCATGTCAGCCAGGTAAAGGCACTTTGCATATACTATCATTTTATCCTTACAAAGGTTCTACCATGAAGATGAGAAATAAAGGATTTCCAACATGGCTTACTAGACTCTCCATAAATGGGCTGGGCTTCTTACCTCTGACTTCTCTGCCTGCCACAGCCCTGAACACTCCTACTTCACCTTACCTGGTACCTTGAACCCAGATAGAAGGCATTAAATGTTTGTTTATAGCCAGGGAGACTCAGATGAGAGCTGAAATTATAGTTGGGATTTCACTGAATTTCCTCATCTTGTTTCTCTAATGACAGACCAGCTGACATACCTTTCCTAGTGTGGATGGCCACATCCTCTTCGGTGACAGCCACCAGACCATGCTTTCTTATCCTGTTCTCCTCACATGGCCTAGCCCAGGGTTTCTCAACCTCAGCACTACCAGCATTTTGGTCCATATAATTCTATGTTGTGGAGGCTGTCCTGTGCACTGCAGGATGTTTAGTAGCATCCTTTGCCTCTCCCTGCTAGTTGCTGGCAGTACCCTTGCCCACCCACCCAACTGTGCCAAAACTGTCTCTAGACGTTGCTAAGTGCCCCCTGTGGTAAATTCTTCCACCAGTTTGAGAACCATGGGCCTTAAGTGCCAATCGCATAGACAATGTAAACATACTTCTTAAGCAAATTCCCAAAGACCTCCTGTGTAAGCTGATTCTGCTGGATCAACCTCCCAGCTTGTTAGGTCATGGCTCTTTTGGCCAGAGTTAGCAAGCTCTCGATTCTCTCTGTGCTCCTTTGCATCTTCTTTACATCTGCCTCATCCCCATGCCCTATATCTCACCATCTTTGTCAGGGTTGAAATCTAGAAGATGCAGCCACCTGCACATTCCACACATGTTAAATGTGGGGCAAGGTGCACTTCGTGGTACACAAGCAATAAGGTGCGTCGACAATTGGAGGTTTGACTCCTGACTGGTTGGAATGACTGACATGCTCATTGTTCACAGGTATGGGAGAGGAGGTAATGATTCCTTTTGCCTCATGAGCAAGACTTGGGAATTGAGCAGCCCACAAGCAGCTTTTTATGTAACCAGCCCACCTTTTCTGCAGGAGATGCAAAGAATTTCAAAATCTGTTTTCCTTCCTATTCCCTCCTGCAGTTTCCTCTTCATGGTGGGTGACTGAGCAAAGGGTCACTCACCACTGAGCCACAGATTTCTCTAATTTCCACCTTTGCCCTTGGCCACTCTGACCTTCTGCTTCTTTTGGTTCAAGGCCTACTAGATTCTAGGGCTGTCTCTGCTTCGTGGATCCATACAATTTATTTCTCTTCTCTCTACTTCTTTTCTCCTTCCTAAAGTGAAGATAACAAATATGCACCTCTAAACAGGGCCAGGGACTGACTCAACTCTTTTCTGACAGGGACACTGCTTCACACACCACAGTCATTTAGGTATTCCTGAAACCTTCATGCACACAAGACCTTGTGTGGAAGCGATAGAGCCCTTGTGAAGATCAGTAAAATGGACCTGTCTTGGGGGTCTGGATTCGACTGAGGAGGTAGCCTGTGAATCAAGCTAAGGATAGGTTTCCTGATGCAGTTGGCAGTAAGATGTCTGCCAAACACGTTATGGAGAGTCTGAGATAAAGGCCAAGAAGGCATGCCTGCCCCATTGTCTCTTCAGAGCAGTAATTAACACTTTTATCTACCCAGATACTTAAGACAGAAACAGGGAAGAGCTGTGAAACCTCCCCACTCCATAGTTGCTCTCCACCTATACTCAGACCATCAATGAGTCTTTTTTTAAGTATCTATTTTTGAGAGATAGAGACATAGCATTAGTGGGCAAGGGGTAGAGAGAGAGGGAGACACAGAATCCAAAGCAGACTTCAGGCTCTGAGCTCTCAGCACAGAGCCCAACGCGGGGCTTGAACTCATGAACAGTGACATCGTGACCTGAGCTGAAGTTGGATGCCTAACTGACTGAGCCACCCAGGTCCCCCTAATGTTTTAATTATTTTTGAGAGAGAGAGAGAGAGAGAGAGAGAGAGAGAGAGAGAGAGAGAGAAAGAAAGAAAGAAAGAAAGAAAGAAAGAAAGAAAGAAAGAAAGAAAGAAAGAAAGAAAGAAAGAATATGAATGAGCAGAGGAAGGACACAAAGAGGGGGACAGAGGATCCAAAGTGGGCTCTGTGCTGACAGCAGCCAGCCTGATGCAGAGCTCGAACCCATGAACCATGAGATCATAACCTGAGCCAAAGTTGGAGGCCCAACTGACTGAGCCACCCAGGCACCCCTATCAACGAATCTTTTGAACTTCTCTGAAATATACCTTGGAATTACTTTCTTACCTCTATCTCCATGCCTACCACCTTAGCCCAGGCCACCATCATCTACTGCTTGCACCAGTGTATCAGCCTCCTAACTGGTCTCCCCAATCCCACTCTGAAGCCATTCTAACCTGCTCTGGTTTCAGCAATGGAGATCATCTTAAAAGTAATTCAGATCGGTGCATGGTATTGCTTTAAGTGTTTCAGTGCTTTCTCTTTTTAACTAAGCTAAAGTCCAAACCCCTTCCCCTGATATAAGAACTGGCATGATTTGACCCTGCTCATGTTACTAACATCATCTTCTGCCATTTTCCCCCTCACTTCTCTCTGGCCAAAGCAGTCTTGGTTTCTCTTCCTTGAGTAAGCCCAGCTCTTTTTCTTGTCTTGAGTCTTCTGCCCCCTCTTCCAGTTTACTCTCTTCCACACTTTCATATGGCTACTTCCTTCCCATCATGTAGTTGCAACCTAAATTGGTCATTCTCAAACATGAGTGGGCATCAGAATCATCTGGAGGGCTTGTTAAAGCACAGACTGCTGCTCCCCCCCCCCCCCCCCCACCCAGAGTCTCTGATTCAGGGGAAAGGGGAACAGTCTGAGAATCTGCATTTCTGATAGGTTTGCAGGTGCTGCTGCTGGTGCTGTTCTAAGAAGCACAGCTTTCTCCAAGCACGCTCTTCAAACTAAGGCTTGCCAGCCCTAGCGATTCTGTCTCTGCCCCTTTTTTGTTTACTTCATGGCAGTTCTTACACTTGAGACCATTTTGCCTTGTTTACTCCTTTGTTTTGTTTTTGCTTGTCTCCCTTGCTAAAATGTGAACTCCACGGGGCGAGAACCATTACTCTTTGGTTCAGCATTGCGTCCACAGGGATTGGTGCAGGGTCTGGCACATAGTACGTGCTCAATATGTATTTGTTGAAAGAATAACTAAATAAAGGGGGGATTTAAAGGCGGAGCAAGGGAGTCTGAACTCAAAGACCCATATATAGAAGTTAGAAAGTGGATTGAAGAAGGAAATGGTTAGGAACCAGGGAGTCTGGGCACCAGAAGGATGTCCCCAGATGAGGGGTAGTGACTGGTGAACAGGTGTGTATTACTGGCAAACCCACAACATACAGATGCTCAGTCTCATGCCAAGGACCGTCTCTACCCCTGGGGGCTGCCATCTGGCTCAGTGTAGAACACGGATCCTGAGAAGAAGTTCCCAGAGGATCTGGGCAGATTTGAAAGGAAATCAGTCAAAGAGGCCATCAGAGGGCCTTTAATTAAATGTTCTGCTCGGTAACCTCTTAGTGATCTTTCGTGTCCCCAGGGAGTCAAACACAGCACCTGGCCACGGGAGGTAAGAGAGAGTGATGGCGCTGGCCACCAAAGTGTCAGTGGAATTTTAATGAATGCCGCAGACAGTGAGCAGAATGGGTAGACAAGAGCAGTGAAAGATGACACTAATGAATCTTATCCAGCTGTGCAGGTTTATATGATTAATGCCCAGCACAGAGGAAACGTTTGATTAATAAGACAGCACCTCCATATCATCGCTCTCACCTTCGAGGTCCCTAGGTTACAGGGGCTGTTGTAAAGGAGCTGAGGCACTTTCAAGCAAAGTTCAAAGAAAAAGCAATCACTCTAGACTCAGTTACGAAAATGAATAGAAGGAAAGTGGGGATTGTGATGGTATTCTTAAAGAGAGAGAGAGAAAAAGAGAGAGAAAAGACAACACATTCTTTTCTATCACAGAGAGCCTCGAGAGAGGTCCACTTACATAAGAGAAATTCTACTGGTGTGTGAATAGATGGGGAAGAAATTAATACAGACAGCATAGGAGTACCAAAGTTGCTTCTGTTCCTTCTGTTCTTGGAGGAGACAAATCTCCTTGTTACCCCCACAGTACAGCTTAGGGGACCCACAGGAAGATGGTAAGACTCCCATGACATTTCAGTATAATGAGGACACGGTGTCCAATGGAAGAAGATACTGCCTTCTTGACATAAAGATGGGCATCATACAAAAGCCTCAAACTAGCTGCACAAATATTTTTTAACGCTGAAGTTAATGTCTGAAAGCCCCAACTGTTTCAATTGGTTAGATATATTTATTACGCTAGTGTATTAAATTCAATCTAATTAAGTTAGAAAGAATGAATAAACAATATTTAAAAAAATGATCTCCAATCCTATCCCCAAAAAGCACTGTTAAAAATTTCGATGCATATCTCTCTAGAAATTTTTATAAGAATAGTTTTAGTATAATATTGTATAATGTGTATTAAAACCTTTTACATACAACAAATAAACACATTTTCTATATAAATAAATATGCTAACACACCACCATCTTTAAGGAAAGCACAGTTTTCTATTTATTTAACTTTGCTCCTATTGCTGAACATGTAGATTATGTCTAATTTTAGCCTATACAACACGGGCCCACTGAGAGTCTGGCACCTCATGGGTGTATATGTTGGATGTTGCTAAACAAATGACTGGGGTACCCTATTTCTTGCTCCAGTACTGGTATAGTATGTAGGGTGTGTGTGTGTGTGTACGTACACATACGCACATATGTGTGTATACGTGTTTTGTCACTTCAAGGAGAATTTTGGAAAAAAGGAGAATTAAATGTTTTTTTTTTAAATTGTTTTTAATGTTGATTTATTTTTGAGAGAGAGAGAGACACAGTGCGACAGGTGGGGCAGAGAGAGAAGGAGACACAGAATCCGAAGCAGTTTCCAGTCTCTGAGCTGTCAGCACAGAGCCCGACATGGGGCT
This sequence comes from Leopardus geoffroyi, assembly GCF_018350155.1. NCBI lineage: Eukaryota > Metazoa > Chordata > Mammalia > Carnivora > Felidae > Leopardus > Leopardus geoffroyi. Next base: position 127,546,036 of record NC_059331.1, read on the forward strand.
CAAACTCATGGACCACGAGATCATGACCTGAGCCGAAGTCGGACGCTTAACCGACTGAGCCACCTAGGTGCCCTGAACATTAAATGTTTTAATCCAAAATTACCAACTTTATGGCCAACAAACACATGAAAAGACACTCAGTGTCACTAGTCATCAGGGAAATACAACTTAAAACCACAATGAGAAATACCTTACACCAGTCAGTATGGGTAGTATTAAAAAACCAAGAAATAACAAGTGTTGGTGAGTATGTGGAGAAAAAGGAAACTTCATGCACTGTAGGTGGGAATGCAAATTGGTGCAGCCATTATAGAAATAGTTTAGGGGTTCTCCCTAAAATTAAAAATAGAACTACCACATGATCCAATAATTCCACTACTAGGTATTTACCCAAAGAAAATGAAAACACTAATTTGAAAAGATACATGCACCCTTATGTTTACCACAGCATAATTTACAATGGCCAAGATATGGAGGCAACCCAAGATTCCACTGATAGAAGAATGGATAAAGACATCATACATGTTCATGCACGCATGTGCACGCACATACACAGACACACACACACATATACACACAGGGGAATATCATGCAGCCATAAAAAAGGATGCAATCTTGCCATTTGTGACAACATGGATGAACCCAGAGGGTATTATGCTAAATGAAATAAGTTAGTGAAAGACAAATATCATATGATTTGACTTATGTGTGGAATCTAAAAAATAAAACAAATGAATAAACAAAAAGCAGAATCAGACCTATAAATACAGAGAGCAAACTGATGGTTGCCAGAGGGGAGTGGGGGTAGGGGATGGGCAAGATAGGTGAAGAGGAATGGGAGGTACAGGCTATTATGGAATGAATAGTCACAGGAATAAAAGGCACAGTACAGGGAATACAGTCAATGGTACTGTAATAGCGTTGTATGGTGCCAGATAGTAGCTACAACTTGCGAGCTGACCAAAACATATAGACTCATCCAATCACTATGCTCTGTACCTGAATCCAGTGTAACACTGTGTGTCAGCTATACTCAAATAGCAACACCCCAAATTATCATCTTTATTCAGAAGCCAACAGACTTCAGGTGAAAATTTTAGAGGCATTTTCTGCTTTTGACTCCATGCCTAAAGCTCGGAACCTTGCTCGGACTCCTAGGCAGCCTTGTCACATTGTTGTTGCTCAGAAGAGCGTAAACACACAAGTTGCTGTGAGGCACAAGCCCATCATGGTCTGGATGGCGAAGCCCACACAGCAGGTTCACAGGGAGCATTAAGCACATCTCACTGCATCTCCTAGCTAGCAGTGCTGCAAGCTAGGTTATGTCATCCTCATTTATGGTTGAGAAATGGACACTGGGAACGTAAATGAACTGATGGAAGTCACAGAACTGCTGAGTATCAAAGTGAGGGTTCAGGCCAAATGCTTAGAGTACCTTCCTGATGGCAGATGCCCTTGGAGAAGGGCTGGTGGAGAGGCAGGGGAAGGAGGGGCACCCCCAGAAGGCAGACTGATACTCAGCAAGGGACAATGCAGCCCCAAGAAGGATTAGGGCAAGAGCTGAAGTTGCTGAGGGCCACAGTCTGTGCTCTTCAATCCTCACTCCAAACACAATCACTGTGCTTCAAAAAGGTCATCACTTCCTTGATTTGGCTCAAGGTAGCCAGGCAAACTTAAGCTAGGACACCTTGGTCAAAGAGGATCTGCAGAAGCTCAACAGAGTACCTTACCTTCTCTCAGGAGGTAAGGACCCAAGGCTTTGTTAATAGGCTGGGCACTTTCTGGCCCGATTTTGCTGGATGCATCTATCTTTTAAGATTTTTTGACACAGTTTCTCTAAAAATGGTCTCCTTGGATTACTTTCTTTGGAATCACATGGGCTATTTGTTTAGAAAGCAGATTCCTAAGCTACGTCCCTATTCAGTCCTACTGGATTGGAAATTCTGGAGGAGGTTCCCAAGATTTGATGTTTTTACAAATATACTAGGTTAGAAATGTTTGGGGACGTCCCCAAAGTTTGAGAACCATTCTCTAGGTTCATCCTATAATTTATGACCCTGGAGCCTTAACAAAGCCAAGTTTACAACTGAGAGATTAGTATCACCACCAACTCTCAAGGCTGTTGTGCTAAAGGGCTTTCCTGTTACCCCATACATGCTGTAATATGTCTCAGAACAACATACCAGTTGTCCCTCTACAGAGGAAGGCATCAACTCCAGGAGGTCAGGTGACTTTAGGGCCATCTGGTTCATAACTGTTCCCACTAGGGAATAAACACTCCTCCTCTACTTGAACTCTTGTTCTTTCTCTACACCACCTCATCCTTCATAATTCTCATCACTATGCCCCTTGGTTCCCATTCACCAAAAGATGGAGAATCCCTTCTTAAGAACAAATTCCCAAGTAGAACAATGCGCTGAGTAGGTGCAAAGCCTTCCTTTATGAAAGCACCCACCAAATGAATTATTTAGATTCATTGTAGAAAAATTATCCAATTTCATATCATTTCAGTTCACTTCTAAAAGTCTCCAGGTAACAAATAAAAGTGAGTGTTTTCCATAATGTTTTAGAAACATGTATACATCTTTTTATTTTCTCTAAAGCTGTCAAAGGTAGGGAGCCAGGAATCTGTCAGAGGCCCTTTGCTGACCCCTGAGGGTCGCAAAAGCTATCCTATTCATGCCTTCATCTTTTGCTCAGGCTGTTGTCTCCTCTCTGAATTCCCTCTCAGATGACCCCTACTCCACTCCTGTCCAAAATGTTTGGCAAATTCTTAATTATCTTCCAAAGTCTAATTCAAATATCTTCTGTTCTTGGTAGGTTCCCAGCTCCTCACCCTCTAACACCTACCTATTATCTTTCCTCCCTCATGAGGACCCCACACCCCTCACTTAAGTCTAATGGAACTCAACAGTTATTGGTTTATGTGTTTGTCTCCACTGCTAAACCATTTGATACTTGAGATGAGATCCTTTTTCATTTTTATATCTCCCTCTTAGTCAGTACCTGACACATAAATAGGTGCCTGATCCAAATTTATCTATCTCAATATCTATTTCCTTTCTAAAAATTTCTCTTGTCTAGAGTGTCCTTAAGGCCATAAACATTTTGATTGAGGAATAGGCTAAAGAAAAAATCTATAATTCTCTTCAAATTCTGAATTTGCCTTCTCTTTTGTGAAGGAAAATAATTAAGTCAGAAGCTTCCAAAACAAGATCATGTTCTCTTCTATATCTAAGAAGTAATTTTAGACCCAAATGCCATCAGATCAATCAATGTATTATAGGTTTGTAAAGGACAGTTCTGAAATCGGCTAGACTGCATGTAGGAAAAAAGGTCACTTTATCCAATGAGTTTTATTTTACAGCTCAGAAATGCACCCAGGCGTATAAGAAAACTAATTAGACTTTAAGACTACCAAGTGAGGCCATCTTGCAACAGCCTGTAGTGACAAAGCTTTATAGCAGTTGTTGGAAAGACTATCATCAAAAATATGTTTTCCCTACAAAAAAATCATCAGTTGGGCAATTTTTCAATGACTACTTTGAAACAGGAAAAGTAAGAAAGCTGAACTTATAATAGGTAAATAATAAGCAGTCTATAGATTTGATTATAATGCAGGAAAAGATGGCAAGAAATCATTATTTGAAGTAAGTGCCCATTGTTCTTACACATTAATTACTTCTTGGGTAATCTGCATTTCCGAAGACAAAAATGCCTAGTGGTGAGCAAAGAAAAATATCATTTCCAAGTTATGTTCCATGGTAATGTTGTCGATTTCCCACCAACTGTGATCTCCCCAAGAGATAGCCAAAGCTATTTAGGTGCTGTCAGCCTCATTTCTGTGGAGAGGAATAGCACCAGCTCTTTTCCAATGTAAATTTGAAGTGCTCTCCATGAAAATAATATTTGTTGAAGCATTCAACCAACCTAGTAATTCTGAAATACATTCAGGCAAAGACTTCAATCACTAAATGACAATTTTCCTATCTAGAGAAGTTAATGGACAATTGAAGGAGTATGGTTTTTGGAAACTTTGAGGCTGTCCTTGACAAGATTGAGGCTAAAGCCCTAGGGCTCTACAGCCCCTGACAGACTACTCTCCTTTGTATCCAAGGAGTCCTCAACAATGCCCCTGCCTTCTGGTGCAATTTCCATTCTCTCCGATCCAGTTCTTCCACCTCACCATGAGAACCACCAAAGAGACCAGTCCCAACAAGTAACAACTTTTAGTATTGAGTATCCCACTGTCTCTAAGACTCCACCAAATCAGCCTGTATACCTCAGTCATGAGCACACACCCAGGACTCCAGCTCATCCTCCATCACCAAGACTCTCACAGATCTATATTCCCAAAGGTTCTCCTTAAAATGCTTGAAGCTCTGGCCACCCCTGCCCCCATCTCCAAATCTTTCTACTGCATCCTCTGAAACTCATCGTCTGTCATCAGTAAATTCTCCTGTATCTTCTCCAAGCATTTGTTTCTCTTTCCTGCCCTGATGGAAATTTGGCTGACTTTCTTTTGAAAGTTTCTCTTAAAGCCTTGTCAAGTTTTTTGTCCCACACTTGATACCACTGATTTTGGAGACTGGATAAGGTTGTCCTTCCTGCTCTTTGTTGCTGCTTCCAGACCACTGTCTTTTCTACTGCTTAAGTCCTGCCCAGTTCCCCTGAGTTGCCTGCCATCAGACTGTAGTACCCACTATCTCTCCTTATGCTATTAGCTCTCCTCCTGGTCATATCCACAATTTATTGAAGATTTTCTTACCTTCTTTATCTTTGCCATCATTCTGTTATCATTCTTAGTAATATCAATATCCACCCAACCTCTAGTCTCCTAGTTCCATGGTCACCTCAATTCAATGATCTCAACCATTATACTCCCCTGAACTACCTTTCACAGTGATACTCTCCCTTACATTCACTCTCAAATCCCTAGAACCTCTTCCTGCATTATGTTTGCCTAGCAAAACACTGATTTCCCTTAAATCTTGTTCTCTGCCTCCACTCACCTGAACGTGGCTGGAGAAAAGCATACAGTGGTGCTCATCTTAAACTTATGGCCTTAACTAACAAATGAGTTCTTAGTTCTGTTTGGCAATCTTGCTGTTATTTCCCCAGTTGATTCACTCTTCACAGCTTCTCCTCCATTAGCAAACCTTTGGGGCCCACCCCTACTTCCTCAGTTTTCATCAAATAACTTTGATTCTCATTTCACTAAGAAACTAAAACCAATCACGAGGTAACTTCTTTAATCAGGCAGCGAATTAGAGCTGAAACTGCTCTAATCATGGGCAGTGACCTCCATTAGACCCAATCTGATAGATAATGTATAGTCTTTACTTTACAATAGCATTTGAAACAGATGATTACTGCCTCTTTCTAAGAATGTCTTTCTTCTCCCAGTATTCATAATATCACCTTTTTGTTGTTGTTTGTATACTTCCTACCCTCCAGTATTTATTTCTTCATCTCCTTTACTGAATTTTTCATCATCTTCCCTACCTCTAGCTGTTAGAGTGCCATGGGTTTGGTCTTTGGACCTCTTTTATGTCTTTACTCACTCACTAGAGATGATCTGATCTAGTGCCGTCTATGTGTGGACAACTCCCAAATTATATCTCTTCCTTGGACTCAGATGCATCTATTGCAATGCCTCTCCACATCTGCACTTTTAAGTTTATCAGGCATCTCACATCCAACAGGTCCAAACTCAACTCTTTCTTCTTCCCTTACCTCAGTCTGTTCCTCCCAAGTGTTCCTCATCTCTGTAAATGGTGCCATCAAAACCCAGAATCATACTGTTGGCTCTGCCTTGAAAACAAATTCAGAACATGACTGCTCTTTCCCATCCCCAACCCTTCCCAACCCTTTGTCTAAGCCATCAGTCAGCCCTTGGCTAATCTGCAGCAAGCAACAGCCTTCTCATCTGCTTCATTTCACCCTTACTCCCCAGCAGTCACAGTGACCCTTTAAAACCTGTCATATGTCACTCCTTTGCTCACAACCCTCCAAAAGTTCCCAGTCTCACTCAGAACAAAAGCCAAGGTGCTAACCATGGCCTATCAGGCCCTGCAAAGTCTGACACCTGGTTGGCTCTTGGGACCCATTCTCCTACCACTCTCCTTCTTTCCCTCCAGGCAAACTGTCCTGCTGGTTTTTTTTAAAAATGTTTATTTATTTGAGGGAGGGGGGAGGCAGAGAGTGAAGTGGATAGAGGATCCAAAGCGGGCTCTGCACTGACAACAGTGAGCCTGATGTGGGGGCTCAAAATCACGAACCATGAGATCATGACCTGAGTCGAAGTCAGGATGCTTAACTGACTGAGCCACTCTAGGTGCCCCTGCCCTGCTGTTTTTAAACACACCAAACTTATTCCCACCTCAAGCCCTTTGAGTTTTCTCTCTTCCTGGAATGCTCTTTCCCAGCTATCATTATGAAACTTTCTCTTCTCAGTGTCACCTCCTCACAGAAACCATCCATGAGCACTCTGACCAAAAAAGCAGCTCCTATCCTTCTCTAACCCTTAACCTTGTTTAATTTTTTTTTCCGTAGCATTGCTACTACTTGACATAACATTATCTAAATAATTATGTGATTTCTATTAATTATTATTATATAAGTATTTATTAAAGAAATAACCATTTAACAAACTGAAATGATGCTTTTAAGAGGCAGTTTGGAGATTTTTTTTAAGTAAGCAAGATGTTGATGGAGACCAGTGCTATTCAATGTGTGGTAGTGCAAGTCAACGAACTGTTTTAGAGCTGTCCAGAACAAGATAAAGAGCTTGCATGAGAATGAACGTCAACACCCTGCTTCCTTCATTGAGAAAGTCTTATCAGGAAAAAGATATGAACTGAACTAAACTGTACTCAATGACATAATTGATTTGCATTTTATTTTAGTACAAGCTCCTGTTGCAGATCAGTTATAAAGAGCTCGCTGACCAGCATTTTGAATAACACTGATATAGATTATCTAGCTTAGTGTCTCCTGCAATTTCTTGCCTATCGTTTTGAAAATGATTTTTTAATCTATTGACCTATCTGGAGATCGGGGAATGTGTTGTGAGGATGTTACCCCTACCACATACATATAAAGTACACATTGATGACAATTTCAGAATATATGTATTGACAATGTGTTACAAGGGTGATAAGATAGGATAGATAACTGATACAGAAGAAGACAAAATAGACTTTCTACTGAGAATCAAGATGCAATGTACACAGCATGATAATAATTTGATAAATCAGACAGATTTGAAGAAAAGGTATTCTGTACTATTATAAGCTTCCTTCAGGTTGAGGATCAAACTTCTCTCTCCTCTTATATCTCCTCAGAGGAGTATGCTACACAAAATCTTCATTCTTTGGCATGCAAACATAACTCAGCAGATATTTAGTCCATGCCTACCATGAACCAGGGCTGCAGACACATTGTGAACAAGACAAAGACTCTGGCTTTGTGAAAATTACATTTTAGTGGAGGAGACGAAAAGAAAAGTAACCAAAATTGTTTTAAATCCCAACTCTGCATCTTTCAGGAGTAATATTAATGATATTAATGATCATATTAACAATGGGTATTCACATTACCTGCTAGGAAAATTAGGGATTTTAGTCCATCAAACTCCTTAAGGATTAGCAAAAGATGAGATAAAATAGCCCACTATTATTGTAATATTGTCTTCAGTTTCACAAATGTAGTTTTTTTTTTTAAACTTCACCATTAATCCCAAGGAAACACAGAACTTCTCAAAAATTTTTTTCTTTTCTTTTTTTTAACAATTTGATGATATGAATACCCTTTCCTATTAGAAATACAAAGAACCAAATGGCTTCTAAGTATTTTTCTAAGGAACCTAAAATTTAAATGTCTTCATTGAAAAAAACAAAGTTTAACACAGTGCTTTATAAGATCTAAACAAAATCTCCTCCTGCCCTTCTGTCCCATAGAGCAATACCTGATGCTCTGAACTTTGATACAGTCAAGCACGTGGTAGTATCTGGGGCCAGTCTTTAATTTCAACTACCTGCTTTGCATTAGCCTCGAGTAGAAAATCCTGACTCAGCAGGAAAAGCTTTCATAGCTTAACAATTGTCACTTAAGTAATTAGGCTTCCTAAATGGAAATGATTTTCTAATCTATACTTGCAAACATGTTGCTCTTTGGTAGAATGCTTTTGAAATTTTTCCTAAAATAATCACAGTGTGCTGGGTCATTTTAAGCTGTGGCTGAGGGAAATTCCTAGCTGCAGCTGGCCTCTGCTCTGGAATGGGTTCCAAGCAGACGAGCACTTCCTAAGTGCCCATCTCGGGACTTGTGAAGGGCTGGGCTGCTCCCACTGAAATCAAAGGGAAGGTTTAAAACATATAGATTCTCAGGACTCAGTCCAGGTGACTTGATCCAGAAATAAAGGCCTGTATGCCAAGCCGTGAGTTTGAATTTAATCTAGAAAGCGATATGGAGTCATTGCAAAGTTTGAGGCAGATTTACATTAAAATGAAATTTACATGGGGTGAGCCAAACCCAATAAGATAAGAGCATGTAGGAAACTCTATAGGGACCCAGGATTATTGGTCATGGCCTAAGTTGGAGGAGGGTGGCATACAGATTCAGGACACTTTTTAGGAGGCAGAATTTAAGGAATTTGGTAACTAATTGGATGCCATCCATGCTCTGGCTTACGCTATTGATTTAAAGCAATCAGTGGGGTTGAAGTGGGAAGAAAGGAATAACAAATGACAATCTAAAATTCAGGGACGTGTTCGGTGCTTTGAAGCCTGCCTCCCCCCACCCAGTTCTGTAAAAAGGATAGCTTAGCATTGTCTGTTGTTAGAGCCAGTGAGTAAAAAAGTTTTAAGCAAAAGCTTTGGGTATTTGTGTGACTCGGTTAGAAGTAGGACAGTTACCAAAAATCACTGTTGTCTCCACTTCTAGAAAAGTATTACAGAAAATTGGAAAGTGTGAAAAAATGTATTTCAAGGAATGTTCGCCTCAGTGTTGATTCTAGTGGTGAAAAATTGGGGACAAGTTAAGTATCAACTCCAGAAAATTGGTTAAGTAATTTATGATGCAATTATACACCACAGTGCCATGAGGCAATTACTAATGATATCAATAATTACATGTCTTGAAGTTTAAGGAGGCTAGAAAAGGGGGCCACAGAATGGTTTGGATGGTGTGATTCTCTCCCTATCCACATTCATAGAAAAGTGTCTGAGAGGACATAGACAAAAATATCAACAAAGTATCCCTCTGGACAGGTGGATTATAGGCATCTTTTTTTTTTTTTTTTCTTTTTATGATGCCTACAGTTTCTAATTTCACTTAATTTTCATAACAAAGCCAATTGGTCACATACACATTGGACATCCAAAGTATGGATGTCTCCAAATTAGTAAGGCAGAACACCTCCCTCAGGCTCCTGACAAAGAATCACCTTTGGACTGAATGAGGACCAGCTCCTGCCTATGAGAGGAGACAGCGGAGGAAGACAGCCTGAAGACTGCCCTGGGCACTGCATGGGAAATCCTTGGATTATGGAAAAGCTATAAGCCTGACTGGTTACTTTAACTCTTTCTTTTAACTCTTAAATGCTTCCAGTCATGTTTTCATGTTATAACTGTTATGCCCATTTCTAGGTACTCCAAAAAGTAAGATTTATATCTCCTGCCTTGTAGTATAGTTACTTGTGTACGTTTGTTACATACCGCATTAAACTACAAGCCCCTGGAAGGCAGAATTTGTTTGATTAAGGTTTATATTCCCTAGAGTGTCAACAGTTTGCATGTATTAGGTATTCAATATTCATAAAGGGAATTATTGATGTTTCTTGTATATGCCCAATGGAATACATCATGTTTAGAATTTATTTTAGAAGTTTCTTCCCTTAAGAACAGATATAGCCTTACCTTTTAACAAAACAGAATTACATAAGCCATCATTTTCTTTCTTTCCTTGTTTTTTTCTTTTGCCCTGGTTCTGATGGAACACAGAACTACCTTTTTAATTCTCAATCCCACTATCTATTACTTCATTCACCTGCTACATGGTCTTGAGCTTTTATTTGAATGGACGAGTATTAAGGCATCATGTATGTGAATTAACTCAAAGCCATCTTGGAAGTTGGTGGAATAAAAATATAAAGAGCTTAATCACAAGTAGTTTAAAAGTAAGTAATTAAACCATGATTGAAAATGAATTTAAAATAAAATGTAAAAATGGAACTTCCATCATGGCTTACTACACATCTTGTAAAGGAGTTTGCTTACCTCTGACCTCTCCCACAGCCACCAAAACTCCCACATCCTCTCTGTGACACTGAATGTGACTTGAATACCCCTGCCTTAGGGATTTCAGGGGCTTTCTTTGCCTGAAACACTCCCAAGCTCTGGATATGGCCACTCTTCCTCAGCACCCAGGTTTCTTGGACAGACGTTACCATTCTCCCTGTTGACTCTCTCACTAGGACCCCTCTCCTTGTCCCTCCTTCCTTGTCTTCTCCATAGCACCAGACATGTCCTGGATGCCCCACTGTCTCCCTTGCTGCCTCCCTGAGAACAGGCTGTTGATCTTTCCTATTCACTGCTCCATCCCCGGTGTCTAGAAGAGGGCCTGACTTATCACAGGCATTGAATACACACTTGTCCCATCAAAAAGTGAATGAATAATTAAAAGCATTTCCTCCCACCCCTAGAGATTGTGGAGAAGAAATCTTGTTTTTTCTCCCAGAAGACTATTTTCAAGCCCTGCCATGGGGAGAAGTGGGAGAGGCACTGGAATAAAAGCTCAGGGGCAGGGGTGGGGCAGGGAATCTCTGAGATGTGCAACCTGGTTTCCATCATAGAGTTGGACTTTCATGTGTTTACATGTAAGGGTCCACTCTGTTGAAAATAAGGGTTCTGTGGCTAAAATAAAGTGTGGAAAGCAATGATTAACACAAATGATATGCCTGCAAAAGAATCCTGCCTCTAGTTAGCACTGAAAATTGCAATCGAGTTGCTGTAAGAAACCTAATCCCAGTCACTGTCTGTGCCATGTACAGATGACAGTGAAAAGGCTCAAATGCTGAAGCCCATTCAGAACAACATTTCCTCTGCACTACCTAGTAGATCATTAGCACCTCTCTGAAGCATCGCATTTGCCTATGTGATACGATCTTAATTGGAAGCAGGCACATCTATCCACATAAGGAGTGCTGGGCTATTAAATAGATACTGTCGGATAGAATGCTTACATTTTCATGTCTTGATCCCCCCCATACTGTCTGTGTTAGTTTTTCTTTCTTTTTTTTTTTCCTTACAGAATGCCTTCAAAGCAAAGCTCTGAAGGAAAAATGAATACGGCTCATTTATTTTTAAACTCTGCCAAATCATTTCAGTCAGGCAATAGAAAGGAAAAGAAGAAAATGCTTGGTGTAATAGAGCCATATTTTTTTTCTGCAGCTCCTCCATTAATTCTCAGGACCTCTGGCTGCCTTCCTTTCAGAATGCAACCCCATTCAAATCTTACATTATCTTGCCTACTTTCAGACATTCATTATTGCAGAAGTCATGCCATAATGGCATTTTGCCAACATGACTTTTAATGTCACTTTTATACAACCTAACTGTATACTTTGGAAACCATTTGTGAAATGGGAATCAGACCTAAATCTGTGGGTCAGCTCAAAGGTTATTTATATTTGGAATCCTTTGCATAGCACTGAATATTAAGACCACAGGATTTTCAAGTAAGACTCCTGAAAACTCGATCCATATACACTGCTCCCCAAATAGTGCTGTTTCATATGACAAGAACACTCCTTCTTGAAGCAGACACAGCAATGGGAACCACCAGTCTGTGGTTCCACAAGAAGGCTCTCTCTCCTCTGTCAATCAATAATGATGACGAACCTATGCTCTAAAACTGTGTATGTAAATGATAAATGATTTGGGAAGCATGTTGATATTAATATGAACAAGTCTCCTCTCCCCTGCATGTACAATGAACATTAGTGGATTGAATTAATGTGCCATTGGACAGTTCTGAACAAAGAAGTGGTAAAAAGGGATCACCAAAGACCACAGAGAAATAACAAAAAGAAAGTTTGGCCATGAAACAAACTATTCTACAAAAGGGATCAGAATAGAAGCACCAGTTAGAATTAGGGCCAGTTTTATTTAAGAGACCCATTAACCATCTGGAAAACATGATAAGCAGCATGTTGATTAAATCGGCGAGCTGTTCCAAATGGTCTGGCTGTCTAGAAACTGGAGAGAAAATCTAAGGTGTGGAAGATGTCTAGAAATACGAATGGAGAATAATAAAGCAACAATAACCAGGTATAACCCATTTGTTTGTAATTTACACTCCCATATATTTGTAGATAGCATAAGGAATAAAAGCAGAAGCTAGTGTTCTCACAAGTGTTCACTGTAGGAAATTAATACAAACACCTCTGACCTCTATTCTTTTTTGGAAATTAATACTAGGTTAGGTTACAAGAATTTCTTTCTTCTCACATTGCCTCTCTTTTCTACAACATTCAGGAATATATGATCTAGGTCAATAGATTCCACGCTTGAATATCTTAATCAACCAGGCTGCTTGTTAACAAAAGGAATACATATTTCTGAGCCATACTCTTGAGGTGGAGCCCAGCATTACGTTTCATTAACAAGTGCCTCAATTAACTGAGGCTGACATCAGTTTTCAGCCCTGGCTCTTTGGGCAAGTTATTTTAGGAGATTTGTTAAATTGCCACTAGGGGGAGTGTTGACCAAACTTTATGTATCTGGTAAAGGGAGGGTGCTAAGCGCACCCTCACTATCACTGGTGATACCAAAGACCTCAGGTTTTGGAAGAACATGTCCTCACTAGTACCTTCTCCCTCCACCTCTCATACATAACCTCTTCCAGGCAATGGAAAAGTATACTAACTACTCACTGAACATTGAGGGTTTTGTGGCATTCTCAGTCTTGATAGGCTATGAACATCATGCTTTTTGTATGTGCTTTTCCTATTAAATGTTTTCCTATGATTTTATATTAAAATTTATCCTTTTAATTTAGTAATTTTATGGTCTAATTACAAAATATTGCAGTCTCATTGAAGAATGAAAGTACCCCAAAATACATAGAAGATAAAGATCACCTGTAAACCCTACACTCAAAAGATGAGTGTTATTAACATTGTAGTGCAGTCTTCTAGAATTATTTCAGTTCATAATTACATGTTTTTTTCTAGATGAAATCATTCTATATTTGCATTTTCCCACACAAACAGTAATATCAGCATACTCCCATGATATTAGTCTTCTTAAACTGTCTCCTATTAAAGAAATTTTTTCCACATTTCTGATTTCCTTATGATAAACTACTTGATTTAGAATAAGAGGGTCAAGGATCATATAAAATTTTAAGTTCTCAATACACATTGCAATTTTCAGGAAGATCACACAAATATATATCTCAACCAACAAAGTAATAGAATTTGCTTTGCTAGCAATCTGTATATTATTTCCCAAATATGCATACATAGTGGCTTATAATTATTTTGTTTGTGCATGTCTGTGTGTGTGGGTACATACTGAGCTTTTCCAGTATATTGACATATTGCCACCCATCAAATTCATCAATAATATTTTAGTCATCTCTATGCCTATTTTAATATCATTTTCAATTATAAATTTATTAATTCATGCTTCCTTCATATTTTCTTTGACAAAATTGACAATGGTTATTAGTTATTTAATAGAAGTAGTTCTTGGATTCACTTTAAGATTCCATTATTTTTCTGTTTCTTAGTTTATTATTTTTATTATACCTTTCCTCTTGCCTTATTTGTTCTTTGATTTTTATTTTCTTTCTTTTTTTAATGTTTACTTATTTATTTTTGAGAAAGAAAGAGCAGATGGGGAAGGGGAAGAGAGAGAGGGAGACAAATAATCCCAAAGCAGGCTCTGCATTGTTAACTCAGAGCCTGATGCAGGGCTTGAACTTACGAACTGTGAGATCATGACGTGAGCCAAAATCAAGAGTCAGATTCAATTGCTGGGGCCATCCAGGTGCTCCTTTATTTTTATTTTCTAACTTAATTTAAATCCTTCCTTCATTTTTTCTTCTTTCTATAAAATAACACTTGTAAAATAATGATTTTTAGAGGTCTTCCATTTGAAGACAGCTTTGCCTGTATCTTGTAAGTTTTGTCATGCCATATTTTCATGGTCATCATTTTCTAAATAGTCTCTAACAGTAGTTTTGATTTTCTCTTTGATTCAGTAGTTATTTATAAGACTGTTCCTTTAAGAATGTATTAAGGACTTTTGGTCATGTAAGTGACACATTTATTTTAAAGTTCCATGGGTACTTGGAAAAGAAGGCATACTTTCAGCGGAAGATGCCAATTCAATATGTACCTATTGGTTAACACTTATTAATTATATTATTAAAACATTTTATAGGTTTCATTTGAAATAGAAAAATAATTCAATGATGTTTTCTCAAAGCTGTATTTTTGTCCATTTCTTCTTGTATTTCTAGTTCTTTCTTCTTATTTTGGTGATACTGATATGTTGTGAATAAAGATTCATGACTGCTCTCATTGTCTTTCAGTTTGGATGCTTTATCTATGAAATGATTCTCCTTCCCATATAAAGTTTTTTGGCTTAATTTCTTCTATGATGTTTATATTGCCATTCCTATTTTCTTTTTCTCCCCCATTTGTGTGTTACATTTCTCATTTTAAATTTTTTTCTATCGTTTACTTGGGTTGTTATTTGGTGAGTAGAACATGATTGTATATTGTTTTTCAATCCAATTTAAAATTATTATCTTTTCACAGGTGTAACCTAGTATGTTCATGGGCACAATGGATAGTTTTTGTCATCTTTCATTTCCTCTCTAGTTCTGTACTTCAACTTGGGGCATCAGAACCACCTAGGGAAGTGGTGGTGGCAAGGTGTGTGTGTGTTGTTTTTAAGTACACTTAACTAAACCTCACTTGAAATTCTGTTTTATAAAATTGGGGTAGTTCTGGGGCTGGGTGTTTCAATTTTAAAAGAATCAACAGGTAAGAATCACCACAGGATGAGAATCAATGCTCTTAGTATTTACGAAACAAATTCTAAACTGTTTTTCTCCAATAACTAAAGTCAAGAACATACACACTTTCCTATGTTATAATATTGTATGGCATTTTAATTTTTATTAATATTTTATCAATATATTTTAAGAATCCATTATCATGGTTAAATTAAAAATAGATAAATATAGGGGCGCCTGGGTGGCTCAGTTGGCTAGGTGACTAACTCTTAATTTTGGCTCGGGTCATGGTCTCTCAGTTCGAGAGTTAGAGCCACGTGTTGGGTTCTGCACTGACAGCAAGAAGCCTGCTTGGGATTCTGCCTCCCTCTCCCTCCAACCATCCCCCACTTGCTCTCTATCTTTCCTTCTCAAAATAAATAAAAATAAACTTAAAAAATTATTTAAAAATAGATAAATATGAATATAAAATTTTCAGTAAAAATAGTTATAGGAGAATATCATATTAAAAATAATGGTCCTCTTTCTGGGTTCCCCAGCCTCATTTTCCAGAGTTACCCATTGTTGTATTAATTTATTATTCATTTTCCCACATATATGCAAACACACACAAATCTATTCAGACACTCAAAACATACAAGTGCACACACACACCCCATGGATCATATTCTGTGTATCCTACTACCTTCTTTGTTCACTGAGAAATGTTTCTTGGTCATTTTTGCTTTTCAAATACATATACAGTTAATTCTGTATAATAAACTCGTATTATCATAATTCATTTAGACAGATGCCACTTGGTATCAGACACGATATCTTGGTTTGGGAAAGCCCACGCAAGTGTAACATATGGTGCTCTTCACCATGGGATATTTTTTCAAACGAACTAGTTACAGAATAGTGGCCTAGGACTTGGTTCACTTGAAGCTTACAATTCTGTTATTAACCAGATAATGCTATTCAATATTGTTTACTGTCTTATAAGCTTTTCACTGTTTTCTAAGATCCCTGAGAGCAAAGTTTAGATTATAGTCTCTTTGGATTCTTCCTATTTACCAAAGCACAGTGCTAGGCATTTAGTATTCACGTCACAAATGTTTTTTGTCAATGGATATTGATGACAATGCAAAACAACTACACTTCTACTCTTCTGAAAGAAGAGCTAAACCATTTCCTGTTTTCTGTTTTCTTGAATGCATGAATGAAAATGAAACCCTAATGAGCAGGTATGTGGTTGTGCAATGTCAGAACTGACACTCAATCTGGAATCCCTTTTCCTCCAGAAATCTGCCCTGTGGCATGGGGAAGAAGCAGTGATCACTCAGAAGATCATGGATGCACAGCATAAGACTGCCCATGCAAGGAGACATTAGAGGAGACCAGGAGCCTGCCCAATAGAGCGGGACACCAGGATAGGCATACCAATCCAGCTGCCCATACCAAGGGGATGGTTGGCCCCAGGGAAAGACTCCCCCTGCAATTCCCTTACAATTCATTGGTGAGGTTGTGCCTATTACAGTGTAAGAATAATTTCAACTAACAGGAGACTACTTGGAGAGGTCTTATTTAGCAAAAAATGAAAGGTCTAAAAATACTGAGTTTCACCAAACATTGCCTAAGAGGATATGATAATTATCTACAAGTACTTAACAGGCCTTAGCACCAAGGTGAGGCATGAACTGTTTAAGGTGATTTAAGGAGGTGTGACAAAGTCTTGGCAGGTAGTGATAATTAAAGTAAGCAAAATTACATTTCAGCTGGGGATCTAGGAAAGTCTCCCTTGTCGTTAAACAAGGGTCCCAAAGGATATGCTTAAGTCATTTAAAGTCAAACTGGGCCAGTTATTAGAGAACATCAGAGAAAGAATCATCTTAAATGGTGGTGGTGGGGGGTTAAGTAGGGAGGAGATAGCCGGTTTAATTAGTCACATTTTCTCTTTTGCTTCGAAGGGTTGTAAACACCTCACTTCCAACTCTGGCTCAGAAGGAAAGATCATCGAGATTCCAATGAGTCAGAAAAGCAATATTACTGAGAGATCTAAGCTTGGCATTATTTACCCACCAAATTTACTCTTTGAAATGTGTTTGGTCAGCTGTGTTTGGCTTCTGTGACTAGCTGTATTTGTCCAAAGGCTAATTAGCTCGAAGGGTAAAAAGATCAGTGAGTTAATCCATAATCTCGAGTGACTGATGAAATCTAACTGCCAACTGGTACTGGAGCAGATACTTTTTAAAGGATTAATAAAGCATGCTAGCTATTCTCAAATATGAGACTTTGTAAGAATAAGACAGGATAACACAAGAGAAAAGACAATCTGAGAATTAAAATAAAAAACCCTTCTAACATTTATATGGCAATTTCACAAACAAGGATTTAAGAATTTTAGGGGAACATGTGGGTAGTACTTGCTAGGTGATTCATGGGTATGGGTAGATCTTAGGCAGAGGCTGTTCTTTTTGGTCCTCCAATAATACAATGAATATTTTATTGTTGAACAATTACTATGCACCAAGCACTGAGTTTTATATGTTATTAACTCAGTAGGTCCCACAATAACCTTACAAGGCAGGTGCTGTTATTCTTCCATTTAACAAGTGAGGCCATACAGGCCCCAAAGTCACATAGCTAGTAAAATTTAAACCTAAGAGCTCTGGCTCCAGAGCTTTTGATCTTAACTGCTCTGCTGAACTGCTCTAAGGGGAAGGAAGGAGACTAGGGGCCAGGATCAAAGTCTCCCTGGTTCCAGTTCTCGGTCTTTAGATGCATCCTGAAAAAAAAAAGTAGTTGTGTTCTGATGGACCATGTCATGTAATAATTTCAAAACATAGCTAAACATAAAAATCACTGAGCTTTGGAAAGTCCGTTAAGAGAAGCTATGCTTTTGAGTATATGGTACCACAGCCTGGGTCCAGCTTAAACAACAGAAACTTACTGCCTCCTAGTGTTGGAGGTCAGAAGTATGAAACCAAAATGTCTACAGGGTTGGCTCCTCCTGAGGGCTGTGAGGGGGGGATTTGTCCCAGTCCTTTAGCTTTGGCCTGTAGGTATCTGTCTTCTCCCTATGTCTTTTATTATTTTTTTAATTTTTAATGTTTATTTATTTTTGAGAGAGAGAGACAGAGAGTGAGTGGGGGAGGAGCAGAGAGAGAGAGACACACACAGAATCCAAAGCAGGCTCCAGGCTCCAAGCTGTCAGTACAGAGCCTGACGTGGGGCTGGAACCCACAAACTGCGAGATTGTGACCTGAATTGAAGCTGGATGCTTAACTGACTGAGTCACCCTGTGCCTTTTCATTTTCTTAAAGTATGTCTTTCCGTGGGTCCAAATTTCTTCTTTTTATAGGGACACAAACAGATTAGAGCCTATTCTAATGACTTCACTTTAATGTGATTACCACTGTAAAGACCCAATCTCCAAACAAGGTCATAGCCTGAAGTATTTATGATTAAGACCAGTATCTCATTTCTGGAGGAAGACGGAATTCAACCCAAAGCATGCATCAAGGTTGCTAAGCGGGTTTAAACATCCATCTGTGTGGTGCAATCCACCATCAGTGTGGCTGGAGGATAGCATAGGCTCTCATCAATTCTACAGGTACATCCTAAAAAGCCCAGCCTCTACCTCCTGGAATGGCATTGCTGTTCTTTCTTCCTCCTAGTTGGCCAATAGAAGGGCCAACACAGGGACTTGCAAAGGATTTTTCTGATCTTTAAGACAGCCCAGACATTTAAGAGACTGCTCTTTGACATCATCCTGTTAAACTCCAACATTTCCATCAGGTACCCATCAAGGTTGTGGAAGATCAGCTGGAGTGAAGGCTGAGGTATTCACATGGGGCTCGATTTGCTCCATATAAAAAAAGACAAGCTCCCATCCATCATACGATAGCCTTAAATTATGGAAAGTCACACCCTTGATCCTGTCTTTAAGGGCAGTGGTCTCTTAATTCTCTGTTTTGAAAAAATCTATGTACCCCCCTCTATGTACACATTTTTAAGTTGATGGCTGGACTTTTTTTTATCACAATTGAAATAGCTGCAAAGAATATAATTTTCAGTGTATTAAAATATTGTTGTAAAAAAATAAAACCGTTACATCACTCTTTTAAATGTATCCTTGGATATACATACATCAGGGACTTTATACCCATAATTACTCACTTAAACATACATGAAAAAACTCTTCTTTATAGTTGGAGATTTTACATCATTTTTCTCCTTTAATAACAGGTCCTCAAACTTTCTATGTAAAAGGCCAAATACTATTTTAAGCTTTCCAAGCAGTATCTGTCATAGCTACTCAACAATGCCACTGGAGCACGAAAGCAGTCCTAAACAATACGTAGATGAATAGACGTGGCTGTGCTGCAGTACATTTTATATACAAGAATGGGCAGCAGACTGGATGTGGCCCATGGGTCACTGCCACCCTCTGTCTTAGAACTCAAATTCCCATACCACTTCTCACTTTTCCCATTCTTTTTTTTTTTTAATGTTTTATTTTATTTTTTGAGAGACAGCATGCGCACAGGGGAGAGGCAGAGAGAGAGGGAGACACAGAATCCAAAGCAGACTCCAGGCTCTGAGCTGTCAGCACAGAGTCTGATGCAGGGCTCGAATCCAGGATTGCGAGATCATGACCTGAGCCGAAGTCACAAGCTCGACCGTCTGAGCCACCCAGGCACCTCCCCCTCCATTTTTCCCATTCTATCTCAATTCTACTCATACAATTTTATCATGATAGAATGTTATGCTTAAAATTCAACTCTTAATCATACTACTATACTTCTCTGAAAGAAAAACATATATATACCAAAATTTAATTTAAAATATATTCTCTGTGAACAGAGGGCTATAATAAAAATATTCTTCCGCATTGAGTTTAACAGTACAATTATTAATATAAACTAATTAGAATAAACATATTACAAATGTTGATGATTATTAAGCCCAAAGAAAAAGATTTTATTGGGACTCCATCTCTTATTGAGATGGGAACCCATTTTATGGATCTTTATTTAAGGGAACTGACACATGTCTCTGGCTCTCAGAGAAGGTTTCCACGCTTTGGGCCACACACCATTGTAGGACCTAATGGAGGCGAAAGGAGGCCTTTCTTTCATCAAGAGGGAGCAGGATGCTGGGAGGGTCACAGGTGCCATCTCAAGATGGTCTGTTTTAAGGTACATGTGGAAACTGAGAATATGGAAATGGATTACCTTAAAACTAGTCACACCTGCCTTTCCCTTGAAGAGTCTTCATGCCCCTTAGGGGAGTGAGCACCCCACAATGAAGACTACTTTTCTAATGCATTGGTTATAAATCAATATACAGGTGGTAAGACCGAAATGAAAGTATTAGACGTCAGTAGAAGGAACATGGGCTTGTGAATCAGACAGACCTGGATTTGAATTCCACTCTACCACTTACTGGAAGGATAATAAGCTAACTTCTTCACATCTGTTTCCTTATCTGTAAAAGGGGATACAATGCCTTTTAACATTGCTCTGAATGCTGTAAGGAAATGTGTTAGGAAAAAGGACGGAGACTGATAATTGGCATTAAAGCCTCCCTGAATCCTGTTTTCTGTCCTGTGAGGCTGGGGGATGCACTCTTTGATAAAAACTTGTATCCTAAGAAGGGATGATATATATGTACAATTAATATTATTCAGCCATAAAAAAATGAGGAAATCTTATCATTTGTGACATGGATGGACCTTTAAGCCATTATGCTAAGTGACCTAAGGTAGACAGACACACATAGTGTATGATCTTACTTATATCTGGAATCTAAACAAATAAACAACAACAAAATACCAAACTCATTAAAAAAAAAGAGAGAGAGAGATCGGGTTAGTGGTTACCAGAGGTGGGGGTTGGAAGGAAGGGGAACTGGAGGAAGGTGGTATGAGGTACAAACTTCTAGTCACAAGATAAATCAATACTAGTGTGTGATGCACAACATGATGACACAAGTAACCTGCTGTGCAGTGTATAGGAGAGTCAAGAAAGTCAATCGTAAGTGTTCTCATCCGATGAGAATTTTTTTCTTTTATTTTTATTGTATCTATGAGATAATGGATGTTAACTAAATCTATCGTGGCAATCATTTCACAATATATGTAAACCAAACCATCATGCTGTACTCCGTAAACTTACACGGTGATGTACGTCAATTATTTTGCAATAAAACCAGGAAAAAATTGTACCTTGATGGACCACTGCAAGTAGTAATTTCAAAATAATATCTACGTTAAGAATAACGATTACAAAAAAAAGGTTTGGAAAATTCCATTAAAAGAACCTATGCATGTGTAAAGTGCCTCGTGCATAGAAGGCACAATTCTCATAACCATCAGACAAGTGATTCTGACATTGCTCTGGCCTTGAAGCAGGTGACCGAGGGTGAGTCCATACAACTACACCAGGGATGGGAGAGACAGACGGTGCTACACAAATTATTATGCTTATTGTTACTACGGTGCTCAGAGGACTAAGACATTTTCTCACCCACTGCTTCTTACAGCACCACCTCTCCCCAGGTGACATGAAATTACAGCAGCTCTCCATAATTGCCAATTCTCTCTCCCTTGACAATTCTAACAGTTCAGAAACCTTTGGTTAAATGGAAAATTTTCAGTTCACCTACGTTTCATCTTCTAGGTTGCTTTGCAAAGTAGGATAGTGTACGGCTCTTGAGTTTGCTTTTAGGGTTCAATTTTTCTTCATTGTTCATTTTCACCTCTGTGCCAGCAAGGCCATATAAAGTAGCAGATCAAGGGGAACAAAGGCAAAAATCAAGGACAGTTACTGGCCAATTTGTTTTTTATCAGTTACTTTCAAGTTGTTTTCAAAGAAGTCTTACAAAAGTCCAAGTTTTGAAAAGTGGGGATTTATTCTTTACGTAAATGGGCAGGAAAATGAACGCATAAGGGAACGCACAAATGAGTGAATACAGTTGACCCTTGAACAATGTGGGGGTTAGAGGCGTCAACCTGGTTGAAAACCTGCATATAATTTTGACTCCCCACAAAACTTAACTACTAATAGCCTTACTGATAACATAGTCAATTAACACATATTTCATACATTATATGTGTTATATACTGTATTCTTACAATAAATAAGCTGGAGGAAAGAAAATGTTATTAAGGAAATCACAAGGAAGAGAAAATACATTTATAGTACTGTATTATAAAAAATCCACTTATAAGTGGATTCAAACCTGCATTGTTCAAAGGTCAACTTGTATAAATAACTAGTTTGTTGGGAATTTTATTATCATAGCCTCAATATTCTAGGCAACTTTGAGGCTAATGATTGCATGAAAAATAAGCTTCCATGCAGGTTAATCCATTAATGTTTACAGATTATTTATGTTCATAGATAATATCAAGGCCTAGAACTGATACACAGGCATTGGACAAATAGTGGTTGTTGACTAAATTGAGAGAGCAAGGAAATATAAATGTTGTCCCTTGTTAACAGACATATTAACAAGTCGACTAATTTCTCTAAGCCTTACTCTCTTCACTTGTAATAAGGTAACTGTACCCTGTCACCCTTCCCTCCCCACCCAAGGGCCCCCTGGCCCCAGATGAGGGCCCCACGCTGCCACCACTCAAGTACCTAAGTTGTCACCAGATGGAATCTATTTGCCATCCCTGGACTCCAGTTTCTTTAAGATCTGGGAAGTGATTGGTTTATAGTAAATAGATAACCAGATGCAACAAAGGAAGACATCACCCTTTCTTCTTTTTGACAGAATACATAATCCAAGGGTGTAAAGTGCGTGGCTATGGGGGAGGAGGCAGAGAATAAAGCTACCAAGAAGTGGCTAGGAACCTCCATATGGATGAACCAAAACCAAGCATGTTTTCCAATGCTTTATTATGTCTTCATGAAGAAGAAGGACAGAGTTGGGGCAGGATGGCTAAAACCCGGAAATCCAGAAAGATTTGTGGGCCATATGCAGAAACCAAGAACATCTTGACTTAACAAATGTAAAAGCCACCATTTATCTATGACAGGTCACAGCCTTCCTGAATGCCACAAGGGACCTGCCAAGAAGCACAATATCGTTTGAACTTGACTGGCTTCCAAAATCAGGAAAACATACATCACTATCCTGGAGCTTCTGGGACTCTGGCTCCAGAAACATGTTTCCAATGATTCTTCCTCTATAAACAAGGTTGAATTGTTAAGAGATATTAGATTTGAAATAATAATAGTAATACCTTATGTATTACCTTATGCACAATCCACAGAGCATATGGGATATGTTAATTTTTTTGTTCTCTAAACATTTTTATGTATATGATGGGGTAGATATTATCTATATTTTGTACATGACAAAAAAGGATTATAAAGATTGGAAAGGTAATATGGCAAGATCTAAATCTTATTAGTGACTAAGCTCAGGCTTTGTTCTAAGGGCAGTGGTCTGTACTCTCTGGGTGGCCTCCAGTGCCAGCAGGGCTGGGGTAGTCTCTGAGGATCCAGGAGAGTAATCTGAGAGCAGACAGCAGGTGCCCTCCTAGCACTCTGGTTGCCCAATTAGAGATTCTTCCACAGCCAAAGAGCTGAGCTAGACATTCTGCAAGATACAAAAAGTAAATGGCTTCTACCCAAGGAACATAATCATACTATTTTCTCCTTGCATAGTGCATTATGGTGCACTAATCACTTATGCAGACACCATAGTTTAATTTTCATTCATCCACAGCCTTGTTAAAAAAAGCCCCTTCCATTTTTACAGATGAGGAAACTAAGCTTCAGAGAGGTTAAGTAGTCATCTACCTAGTCCTTAAGAAATTTTAAGGGAAGAGAGAAGGATCTCCCATAAGGTGGTTTTTACAAAGCTTCTTGGGTCTACTCTGCAGAGATGTTTGAGCCTGGCTTATGGAATCCACAATGAGGACTTTTTCCCATTGACCCCAACTGTTCTCTAAAGCTGGAAGGGTGTGAGCACTAGAAAGAGTGCCAATGGACCGTACCAACATAACATCCCCAGAGCCCAAGCCTTGGATTAAACCCTTAATATTAAGTAGTCTAGATCTATGTGCAGTAGCAGTGTTGGTAGCTTTCAGACCAGTTCTTGCTTTGATATCACTCTTTGTATATGATAAAGCTTCTGTAATGCATATTGTACATTGTTGGTCCGTTAGACATTAAGTGAGCTCCATCTCAGCTGCTGGGACCTGTGGCCTGGCTGGCTCTACTTAGAAACGATTTGCCCAAAGGGCAAGTCTATCAGTATGGGCTGCCAGTATGAAGGCCTGAGTCCATTAGCTGATGGGTGCTTCATTCCAACCAGGCAAGTGGATGTTAGAACTGCCCCAGATGCTATCTCAAATGTTCAGCCATAAAAATTCCAACCAAGTCAGAATGAAACTTTATTTCATTATGCTTCCAGGTCTGGGAATGATGCCAGTGAACTGCTCTCCTTGACAGGTCTCTCATCACTTATAGCTCAAAGGAAAGGAAAAGTGAGCTCCCAAAGTGCCAGGCTGCAGCCCTCCTTGTCAGATGGCAACACCTCCATGGAACAGCTGAGCAAGAAGATGAGTAAAGAACTGTCGTTCCATTATCCCCGAAACCCTGCATACTGATAATTCCCTGTATGTTCCTTTTCAAAGTCTTGCACAATGCAGAGCTGAGAAAAGGACATAGGAGAGGGATGAAAAATCAGTTTCAGCTGTAAGCCAATTCTGACTGCTTGGTAGTGGCTGACTTAGTGCTGTGTTAAGAAGGATTCTGAGGCTCCATCTGGGTACAGTGGGAAAGACTGATATGATCAATGAAATATGGGCCCTAGAGAATAGATTGTTTGGAAGCTTGATCTTGGAAATCACCAGGTCTAAACTTGTCTTTACCCATGTGTAGGTGCTGTGGAGCATAAAGGTTAAATTACTTATAAAATTTAGTTGCTAAACTATACACGATAATTCAAAGTCTTAGATTCTAGATTACTGCTCTGTCATCTATACAAGTACTTTTCTAGTCCTGAATTTCTAGAATATCATAGATTTAAATTAGCTAGCAAATTAGTGGACTTCAAAATCCTGTGGTAATGCAAAGACAATTACTGTAATGCTGATTTCACCAATGCAATATAAAGCTATTTCCCAGCGTCTCTGTGCTCACTGAAATCCCACAGCACGTCTTTCCACTCGTGACAGTCTTTTGCTTGGCCAAACATCAGCAGATTCACAAAACAAGTCATCTCGCTCTTGGATTCAACCCTGCCTGTGGTTTAATCTACTTGGTCTGTCAGTGTTGCCTCAGCAAAGATGATAAAGTCCTGCCATGAAGAGAAAGAAGTTGTAAAGGGGCCACACAATTTAATCCAACACATATTTGTTGAGTACATATGTGCACAAGGCATCCTCCTTGGGCATTCTGTCCAACACGCAGGAAACAAGTATAGTTGGGCCAGGAGGCATCACTGACATTAGAGATCATATTGAACTACATGGATTTTCCCCACCTTTCTCAATGTTTTGTGAGATTTCTAAAAGACCTCTTTATTAACTGAATGTTTAAGAGGACCAAGCTTAGGGGCATCTGGGTGGCTCAGTTGGTTAAGCATCCGATTTTGGCTCAGGTTATGATCTTGCAGTTTGTGAGTTCAAGCCCCACATCGGGCTCTCTGCTGTTAGCGCAGAGCCCACTTAGGATCCTCTGTTTCCCTCTTTCTGCCCCTCCCTAGCCCATCCTCTGTCTCTGTCCCTCAAACATAAATAAACATTAAAAAAAAAAAAACAAAAAAAAAAAACCAAAACCTCAACAAGAAGACCAGGCCTAGAGGGAGCTTTATCACTTCTACTTGCAGATTTGGCTGAAATTATCAATGTCAGGACATCTCTAGGAGGCTGGGACCAGATGCCTCTAAGAAGGCTTTGCAGCATGATTTTGATCTAGTTTACTTAAAAGGTTGATTACATTCCCATAATTGGTTTTACATTAAAAGAAAAGAAAAAACAACCTTGGGGAGTGGATAAATAGAATAGCATATGATGTTGAAGGTAAGGGTTTTAAGACCAAATTAACTGTAAGAACTACTTAGTCAATATTTTCCAACTAAACAACATTTGGAGAATTGAATAAGATGACAGCAATTAAATCATCCCTTACCCTCAATTTACACTTGTCTTCATAAAGAATAATGTTTGCAGCAGAGTTATCTTCTCAATCAAGGTTTGCGTAGCTTATTATTAAAACTAAACTCGTGTCTTCTGAACATACTGAGTTGAAGGTGGGGGCCCAAAGTACAGTGAATGGTAAGGCCACAATATCTGGGGACAGAAAAATGCCATAGAAGGTGGATGCTGACTTTCCGCGATAGGAAATGGCACACCTTTTAATTCCCTCTTGCCTAACAGAGAAATGGAAAAACCAAGATTTAGCTACATGTTGAGTTTTCTATGTACAATGGTTAAGGGCAAAAGTAAACGAGTTTGGGAATGCTAATGTTCTGTGCCTCTCTCTGTTGCCTGAGCAACAAGTCTTGCAGGTACTTCATGGAGGTAAGAGAGATGACAGTGCCATGGCAGGATGAGGTAGTGAGAGGAGTCACCGGCCTGTTGTATCGGGAGGGTTCTTTGAGAATCCAGCACTATACTGTCTAGCAGAATAATCACTAACCACACATGGCTACAGAAACCTTGAAATACGTGGCTAGTAGGACTGCACAATTGAGTTACAAAGTTTATTCAATTTTAGCTAGCTTCAGCTATTGAAAAACTTTCATGTATGTTCTAAACAAGTTTGGTATGTGACTCTACTTTTTTAACTATACATTTTGTGAAATCTAAAAACAGATTTCCTGTGAAAATTCAGTATCCAAACTGAGTTGTGCTGTAAGTATAAATTATATGTTGGATTTCAAAGACTTAACATAAAAAAACTGAATATAAATATTTTGTTAATAATTTTGTAGTTGCATGTTCAAATATTTTGGGCATACTGGGTTAAATACATATATTATTAAAATTTGTAGACCCACTTTTTTTTTTACTTTTTAAATGTGATTACTAAAAAAATGGAAATTACATACATAACTTGCATTATATTTCCACTAGACAGTGCTGATCTAGAAAGAAATCTGCCATATTATCCCTGTAGGGCATTATTTTTTTGAATAGCTATTGAAATTGTCTTTTACACATTCACATACCTAGTGTTAATAGTAGAAAGTGCATAATATCAGGCATGCATAGCAAATAATCCGTTTTTAAAACCTGCTACTAAGACCCCTACAGATTCCTTTTCCATCTAGCAATGTGATCTTGCTTATATGCTCTGGTCTGCTATTTCTGTATATGTCAAACTGGATATTTTAGGACATCAATAGTTTTTCTTCTTCCTTCTCGTGGCCTAACTCCTTCCACTTCATTTTAATTAGTAAGTCTTCCATGGAAATGCTGGTTGGTAAAACAGATAGAAATGGAGGGGCGCCTGGGTGGCTCAGTTGGTTGAGTGTCCGACTTCAACTCAGGTCATCATCTCACACTCATGGGTTTGAGCCCTGCGATGGGCTCTGTGCTGACAGTTCAGAGCCTAGAGCCTTGCTTCGGATTCTGTGTCTCCCTCCCTCTCTGTCCCTCCCTCCCTCTCTCTCTCTCTCTCTCTCAAAATAAACAAACATAATAATAATAAAAAAAAATTTGGGGAGGGCGCCTAGGTGGCTCAGTTGGTTAAGTAGCCGACTTCAGCTCAGGTCATGATCTCACAGTCTGTGAGTTTGAGCCCCACATTGGGCTTTGTGCTGGAGAGCCTGGAGCCTGCTTTGGATACTGTGTCTCTCTCTTTGTCTGTACCCCTTCCCCACTCACGTTCTGTCTCTCTCTCTCTCTCTCTCTCTCTCTCTCTCTCTCAAAAATAAATAAACATTTAAAAAAAACAGATAGAAATGGAGATGCTCTGAAGTGGGAGTGGAGGACTCACTCGCCTCCCACCCTGGTTCCACACTGCCCCAGTCCTGTCAATGTCCCCAACTCTGAGCGACTTGGTTTGAAAACTATGTCACATTCAAAGATTTTCAGGCCTAAACTTCTAAGTTTCCAGTTGTTCCATCAATGTATATCCTCTGGACCTACCTAAAATCTCTTTCTGAGCTCGGCCTATTCACAAGGTCTTCAGAAGACATGGTAGCCCTGGTGATTCCCACATCCACTGTGGTTGATGCACCCCCCAAACCAGCCGCACTGTTGTTCCTGACCCTTCATAACCCTCACTGTTGCTATGGCAATTGCAAATCATTCCTGGCAAATGTGAGCAAAGGGCAGCCATAGAACTGATGACCTTCCACCTCTTGCAGATGGCCCAGGAGGAGTTGGTCTCATGTAGAAACTGGCCTAGTTCTCATTAGTCAAATAAACGCTCCTCAGAATAAGGTAGCACATCATACAATAACACAAGGGGATAAACAAATGGGACATTTTGGTGACAAGGTTTTACTCAAACATCTTTTCCTAAATGGTACTATATATAACTCACCCAACCACCATAAAATGCCTTTCTAATTCGACTTTAATTAACACAATGATTGTTGAATTCAATTCCGTGTGGCCTGGTTCCACTACACAGACAGCCGAGGAGACCTCCTTCCCCTGTCCATTCACACTCCTTCCATCCATGGATGCAGAAAACAAGTAAATCAACATGTGTGAAAACCCAAACCCCTTGCCAGTTCCTAGCTTTGTAAACATGGTCAAGTTCCTCAATATTTTGGAGAGTCCATTTCTTCATCTAGAAAATAGGTATAAAAGGCATCCTTTTGGGGTGGTTGTAAAGATTCAGCAAGTTGTTACGTCTACATAAATTGTATTGAACAGTGTCTGGCACACAGTAAATGCTCAAGGCAGGTTAGCTTTTCCTGCTGTGATTGATTTTATTCCACTTGAGAGGAGAAATGAAGGATTCTACCCTTCCAACTCTCAGTGCTGAATTTCAGGGATTGGATTTAACATGTTTATGTTTACTTTGACGTATGAGGCAAGTCTGACGGTCACTTGAAAATCTGAGGGAATTCATTTTTACTTATCCTTACATTTATGTTTATAATATGTCCTACATCTTACAAATGCCATAAAGAGGCAGTACAGAGAAGCTTTCTTCTTTAGGAGTGAACAGAACAGGTATAAGACTGCAGAATTAATTCTGCATTTGGTATTAATTCTGGTATTTGAAAGAGCATGTTCATTTCAAGCCCAGTGATCCTAGTTACACCAACACTGCAAGCTGAGAAGTGAGAAAATCAAGATCTAGAATTATTTCCAAGACTTCTTAATTTAAACCTTAACCATTCTAACTTAGAATGCCCAGGACCTCACCAGTTACTGAAGCCACTGCATAAGTCAGCAGTTGATTGGCACAGGGCTGTGGCAGGATTTAGTGGTCCCTTCTCAAAAAGGAGATAATAAACTTGAGGGTATAATAAATTCTTGGCTATTCACCCAGGACAAAGATCCTACATGACTCTGAAATGGGCTGTCATCAGAGTATTATGTGATTATGCATTAATATATTTTCTTAGGGCAAGAGGAGAGTTTCATAGCTTTCAAATTCTTGGACTTCCACGATCCAAAAATAGGTTAATAACTACTCTTAGTTTAAAAAAAAAAAAACAAAACATTTTTACTGCCTCCATAAAAGGCTGTTTCTTCTCTCACTCTTGCCAACAGGTGCCAGTACCTCACTCATGTAAGTGACGCTACTTTGGGAGAGAAGAGACCAAAAGAGGACAGAGGGCCATTCTAATGAAATGACATCACTTAATGCACATCCACTAGCAACCAGACTGGCTCAAAATTATACATGCATCCAGGTGTGCCAAGGAACGACATGTAATAGGGAGACTTTACGTGCACACACTTGCCTCCGATCAAGTGGAATTCTCAATTTGGTACACCATCTCGAGCCTCTTGGGATCAAAGGACAGCCTACATTCCAGAGGGGCCTTCAGCTAGCAAACAGGTCTTTGACCTCGTCAAGTTACCAGGTTTCTCCTAGCTGTGACTGTTACCCACAGTGAGAAAACTTGGCCATCTCCTCCTGTGGTATCAGGTCACAAGAGCAGGTCTTTTCCAACTACCCTTGCCCTGCTTTTGGGTCTTCTGGAGACAAAACCTTCCTAGCTCTTTTGTTTCTTTACTCGCTCATCACAGATCACATTTAGGACACAGCCAATTCCATTCTACAGCCACATGAAGACCTGTAACACTCTCTTCAGTCAAAAGGACATTGTTATAAAGGACAAGCCAATAAGATTTCCCATGTTCAACTATTTCATGTGCATATATTTTTGAGCCAGATGATAATGATTTATCCTCTTTTCCTCTCTGTTGTTTGAACCCAAGTGAACTGTAAATAGAAGACATGCGGTATGCCTGTTTTCCTGGCACATAAGATAGGAAATTACATTTAAAACAAAGTAACAATGATGAAGCCTCAAAACCAGCAGAGACGCTGAGGAGAGGTTCTCAGGCAGAGATGGAAACCCCAAGTTCAGCCTCCGCTCTCTGCACCCACGCCAAAAGCGATGCTTCTCCTCTCCATGTTCAGAAAGATTATAGTTCCTCTGGAATCCTACACTGTGCTTGAGTTCTGTCTTGCTACATATATTTTTTAAGTTTGCAGCTAGAAGGCTCTCTAAAGGCAAAGAGTTTCCCCCTCCCCATACTGCCCCTCCATTGCCTGTTTACAGCACTGCTTTCTTATTTTTCCTGCTTCTACCCAAAGAAATCAAGAATTTCATCACCAGTGTCAGAAAATTAAACCCCAGGGAGCAAAGCAATAGCTCAGAGCATCCCTTCCCTGGCAAAGAGCCAAACCTTGAATATAACTTTGCAAACCCTCTCTGGTTTTCGGGGGTTTAAAGGGATTCAAAACAGAGTCATTTCGAAGCATGGTTTTTGACAGCTAAAATCTCTCTGTCTGCACTTCAATTCATCTTTGAAATTAATTTTCAAAAAGCGAGAGAACATATTTTGATTTAAAGACTGGTTTCATGAAAGAAGTGAGGGGCATGACCTAGCTCAGTTGCACACTTCCAAGCTGAGATCAGCAGTGCGTGCAGAAGAGATGCTTCCTTTTGTGGTTGGGGGTCTTAAGAAGTGTTTGACAGACCATTGTAATAACATCTCTCTTCACAATGCAAACACCAGTAACACGGTCAAGCAGCTCACCGCTCAGTTCCGTGCCTGCACCTTTCTCTCTCTTCCCAGCAATGCACAGGGTTGACTCCGCTTAATTTAGTTTTAAAAACACCTTCTTTTGAACTGGATCTATACCTAGGGAGATAAAGCAAAACTCCACTCCTCACACTAATCCTTATCCTTACTAGACAGACCAATGTTCCAGTATAATACACAGTCAACTACAAATCCAATCATACCCAAGCAATGCATGCAGGCTTTGGAATACAGAAGCTCACACATCACGGGAACCCCAGAACGCCTGTTCTTCCATGTGCTTGTTCCAATTCATAGTTTTCTCGGCAGACAATAGGACAAAGCTGCATTTTAGCTCAGGCTGCTAATACCGGCGGACAGATGTGTAAGACTGAGGTTTACTCACCAAGCTCCCGTAAGTCCATCTTTCCCAACTACAATACTGCTGCTAAGCCGCCACCAAATGACTTAGAGTCGTCCCCTAGAAGAACAATGTGCTGGAATACCAGATGGTTCCTGAGTAAGCTTGTTCATGAAATAGGTTTCCAGTTGAGCCATGTGAATGGAGACCTGCCGCACACCTTTGAATGCTACACACTTCGAGTCCAGAAGAATAAGCATGTAGCTTTGCTTATGTTTATGGAGCTGGAGCCCAGGGGTGCTCCGATTGGCAGGAATCGCAGAAAGATCAGCCAATCAAAGGGAGCCTCCATTTCAGGGAAACTCCTGCTCATTTATTTAGCATCTTCGGAGATCATCGGCTTTTCTAGGAAGAGCTTTTCTCTTATAGTATCACAAGAGAAAAAATAATAGCTTCATTTCAATTTTAGTGCCCTATGCTCTTTCATCAATATGTATTACATAGCTCCTCTTCTCGGTATTCCTCAATACCTCCACTTTTCCTATAAAGAACTTTTAAAAAAAAGAAAGAAAAAGAGGAAGAAGAAGAAAAAGAAAGAGCTGGTGATGGGCTAGAGATAGTTCATATTCATCAGCCTCCACCTTGTTGCAAGAAAGGAGGGGGGAGCGCCTGGGCTCAATAATTACTGATTCTGTTGCCATGGAAACAGACTGGCTGCAGCGAGTTGGATTCGTGTAGAACATCTGCTGCCAGACCCATAATCAACTGCAATCTCATCTCTCCCCCTCTCCCTACTTTTATTTGATTGTTAGTTTGCTTTCTCTCTTCTTGTCTTCACATTCAGTTTTTGTCCAGAAATGTCATGTAACTGCCTTACTTTGTACACATAGCACACACATGCCAGAGGTGCTCACATGCCCAGAAATGTGTGTACACAGGAGTGCATCCCAGCAGGATTCTTACGGAAGGATCTATACTCTGATTCCTATTCGGGATGTAAACGAGCATAAATACTGTGTCTCCACCCCTAATTAAAATTTACTAGAAGTTAACCTAAAGAGTTAGTGGGGCTCTTTAAAAATATTTGTCATCTAATGGCTCTGAAAGGCTCCAAATAAAAGTTTGCAATGGCATTTCTCAGGGGGCACTGTGAATTACACTGAGAAGCAATTAACCTGAGAAGCTTATAGAAGATTTTTAAGCACAAAATGTTTAGGCTTAGCTTCTTCTCTTGCCCTAGCAACTCACAAGGCACCCTGAACACTGGGGGTCTCCTTGGGGATTTCCTCAGTCCATTTACATCCCCCCTGACTCCTCTCCTGTTTTCTCCAAATTCTGCTAGTTACATGACCAGAGTTAATGTCGGACTCTGGATGTGCTATCTTTCTCATTAACAGCAGGGGCCACCACTGAGCAATAAATGGCTGCATGGCCAGGTCAGACCCAAGAGGGGACTGAGAGGGTGATAATCTCATCTGTGTGTCTGTGGAAGCCTTCAACTCTGTACAAAGACTGACTGAAGATGTCAAGTGTCAAAGAAGGCTATGATTCTGGCATAAGTTAGAGAATCCTTCAAGAATCCGAATCCTGGTTTTCCATTTTGTCTTTTTGCCCTTGTGATCTTGGGAAGGAATTCTCATCCATGTACTGACTCTCTGGCACCCAAATCCAACTCTGGCCATCTTTCTCAGCATTGTCCAGATGATCTCCACCCTCCAGGGCAGTGGATATTTTGGGGTTTTTTGACTACCTTTCTGGAACATCCCTAACCTCTTCTGCCTACTCTCCTCTACCATGAGGACACCTACCCCTTGCACTGTCACCCTCCTGAGACTGTTCAAATCACCACTTTTTAAATACAGAAACATGTCATTCCAACCTGGTCTTCCCTCAAGCAAATGTAATCAATTATTCCACCGTACACAGTGAGTGTTTATGTGCCAAGCACTGTGCTAGTGACAAAACTAACTGGCATGGTTTTTGCCCTATGGCAAAATAACTTTACTAGAGGAGGCAAAAAAAATATGAAAGTATAACTTTTATATGGGATATGAAGGAGAGCACAAAGGAAAAGTTTTAACCTAGTGAGGTTAGGAAAAGTATCTCAGAGGAAGAGATACTTGAGCTAAGATCTAAAGGAAGAGTAGAAGTTGAATTAAAAGTGAGGGGAATAGTGTCTCAGACATAAGGAATGGCACATGTGAAGGGCCTGTCTAGATGCACACTGCCTAGGAGGGAGTGTGTCCTCTTTGAAAACCTGAAAGAAGCCAAATGCAGCTGACTGCAGTGAGAATGACTGAAAGGATGGAGTGAGATGAGCCTGGACGGCAAGCAAAGGCCAGACCTGTAGGGTCCTAGACAATCACATTAAGGAGATTGTTTCTTATCCTATTAGCAATGACAAACCATTGTACGACTCCATTAAAATGATTCCCTGCCCCCCAAAATACCTATACAACTCAATTTATAAAATAATCTATTTCAAGGCATCCATAATTTGTTGGCCTGATCTACCTAACATTCATTGAGCAATTAAGAGTCCAGATAGCATACTAAGCACTTAATATGAATTAACTGATATAATCCTCACAAAAACTCTGTGAGGTATTATTATTATCCCTATTATACAGAAGGTGGAAACTGAGGCATAGGAGGTTAAATAACTTGACCTAGTTTACCAAGATAAAATGTGGCAGAGCTGGGATTCTGAACCAAGGGATTCTAGCTCCAGCTGTAGTGTGATCTACAGGGACTACCTGTGTCAGAACCATTTGGGATTCTCCTCAAAATAAAGATTACTGCGATCTGTCCGCAACCCTCCTAAACCAGAATCTCAGGGAATGGAGTCTAGGAACATTTCTCCAAGTTCTCCAGGGGATTCTCATTCACGCCACAGCTTGAGAATCACTCCTAAGAGACATTTGCATAAAGGAAATGAATTAATCTTCAATGTATAAAATGGAGAAAGTTTTTTTTTTAATTTTTTGAGAATGGGGGCAGGGTGTTTCACTACTGTAAGCCATCCCAAAGGATGCATCTCTATTAAGCCAAGTTTACCTCCCTTTGATTGACTGCAAACTCTCGAGTTGAGTGTGGGTACCATAGCACAGTGGGTACTGAGCATACATAGCTCAATAGCTTCTAGGAGTACGTATATGAAGAAAGAACATGGGAGTTATCATTTTTTAAATTTTTATTATTTATTTTCGAGAAAAACAGAACATGAGCTGGGGAGGGGCAGAGAGAGGGAGACATAGAATCTGAAGCTGAAGGCTCTAGGCTCTGAGCTGTCAGAGTCTGACAGAGAGTCTGATGCGAGGCTCAAACCCACGAACCATGATATTCATGAGCCAAAGTCGGACACTTCACTGACAGAGCCACTCAGACGCCCCAGAACATGGAAGTTCTTAAAGACCAGAGTCACCAGTGAGGTAGAGATGCTAGCAACAAGACAGGTAGGTCATGTAGTATTGTGGACACTAAGGAAGGTTGTAAGTTTTCTTTGGGTAATTTTTTTCCCAGAAAATTCACTTTGAAGACAAACTGCAAGGTGGACAGAATATTTCTTTGAGTCTGTTCCAACCCTCTTCTTCTATTCAAAAGCAAGTACGCAGGATCTCTGGTTCACCAAGCTAGTCACGGTTTTAGTTCTGAAAGATAAGCAGCCTCATCTACATTTCCATAAGGGGTCACTTTATACCAAACAGCCACATGGTCTTTGGAGAAACTTGCAAAGAATTTTTCCATAGAACCTTGTCCAGTAGTTGTGTTGCTGAGATCACAGACTGTCAGTTAATTTGGCCACTGCTGTGTATTCTTTCCTTTCTAGACTGGGCAATGAAAGAGTCTACACAAGCCTCAGAGCTGCCGATGAACCTCAAGAAAGAGAAACCTACATTTAGTTAATTGGTTTATACCTGAACAAGCACCCAAGAATTGGTACGAAGTGTAATGGACCTGCACTAGAGAGGCTCAAAATGTACTGTTGGTGGCATGTCATCAAGCTTCTGAACACCTTCGTATTTATCATGTGCTGTGCACAGATAGTAGAAGGGAATCAAAGCATCAAAACCTGGGAAATAGGGGAGGGGGAAATCATCCCTGGGCATCTGGATAAAAATCAGAAGAAATCTCTCCATTTCAACCCCCACATTATAGCCTGTATTCTCTGTTCCGTGCTTGCTAGGTATTTGCTAGTACCATTTACAATTATTATTAGCAAATTTAGTGTATAGTTCACATACCTTTGTAGTGCTTTTTAAATAAATTCACAAATCAAAAAAGAATTGCTGGGTGATTTGTATTTGGGGGTCAGAAAATATAGTGACTGCTGTAGAATGATTTCTAAACTAGCTGGCTAAATTTCTCTTAGTTTACCTACCAGTCTTAACTAAAATGAACACCATTTACAAGGAGTATTTAAAAAGGAGCTGAAGGGGATTCCATGTACTGGGCTATGGGAGGTGGCGCTAATAGCAAATCCTTCCATTTTCCAACTCCTGGTTCCAAACATTATTTCCACAATCTGCACCTTCATTTCATCAGGATGCATGTTCATCACTGGCAATAGATGTGATGGTGATGACTTCCTTAGTTCATGACATGGCTACACTGAATCCCATTTTTTCTTTGGTCAACTGATTCTTAAGGAGGTCATGAGGATCACATTGAGCCTCAAAAAAATTCTGAAGAAGTAGGGTGTATATTGTTGAAGGCTTACCTCTAAGTACATCTTAGCCTTCCTTTTTTTATTTAAAAATTTTTTTAACATTCATTTATTATTGAGGGACGGAGAAAGACAGAGTGTGAGCAGGAGAGGGGCAGAGAGAGGGAGACACGGGATCCAAAGCAGGCTCCTGGCTCTGAGCTGTCAGCACAAAGCCCGACATGGGGCTCAAACTCGCAAACCGCGAGATCATGACCTGAGCCAAAGTCGGATACTCAACCGACTGAGCCACGCAGGCACCCTTACTTCTTAGCCTTCTTAAGGCATATCCCCTCTCCTGACCATATATGCAAATATGCACATACATGAGCATACACACACACACACACACTCTGACTTTACTTCCACCCCGAACAGAAACAGGCCCAGTGCAGACCAATCCAGATCACATCTTCCAAGGATGTGAGGTCAGAAGTAGTGACTCTGCCCTAATAGGTCAGAAGTATAATTACTACCAGCTCAGTTCAACTGTTTTATTTTATTCAAGAGATGTATTTCTTTAGTTAGTTGGGTTAACTAGTAGATCGTTATCTCTGATTTTTTTTTTACATGATGCATTTTAAAATGAAAACATATGCAAAACTTCAACTAAACATGGCCAGAATACCTTTTACGTATCCTTTTATCCCCATGGGGAGATAATCATAACAATATTCCATAGAAAAATCCTCATACGAAAAGGTAGATGCTTCTCTTTCCCTCACCCTTATTGGGAGATGACCATAAGCAGAACTTACCAAGTCTGCTTAATGGCACTCTATCTTTAGGTCCCTGGATGCTAAAGATTGTATGATACAGTGATACAGTGCTGACATCTGTGGGAGGATGAGAGAAATAATAGCAAATGTATATGCAGTGCTTATGATGGGCCAATACCATTAAAAATGCCCATTTTCCAAAAAGGGAAACTGGGACCTACAACTTTTAAGTAGTGCATCTACAGTCACCATCCAGTAAGGGTGCAACTCAGGATTCAAACTCAGGTGTCTGTGAAGTACCACAAGCAGTTTACTACACCACAGGCTCAGAGCTCCTACAAGCGAGTTGCTGGAGCAGCTGGGATGATTCCAATAGCATCCTAAGGGAGAGTTCCATTTCGTAACTCATATTCATGAGACATTAATAGGAGTAGGTTTATTTCCCTGGACTTGGCCATTTTTGTATTCTCCTTCAAAATGCCTAAAATATAAACAAGACCTACAAACACCAAAATAAAACCAGATCTACAAAATGCAAACATGTCTATGAATAGATCTTCTATTCTTTCCTCTTCCAGACGTTGACCTAGGATGTGTGACCATGACAGGCATTCCTAGGGTTGGAGAGTTGAGGTTTGGAAGTCCTTGAGGTGTGATTAAAGTTGGGCAAATGGGGTGGGCTGACCTGAGAACAACACGGAGGCCAGAAGAGAAAGGCCCAATATCATGCATCTCTTATAATTCTGGAGTGCCTTCAAAGGAATAGTTGGTGAAATTCTGAAAGCTTATCATCTTGCCAGCTTGAATTTTCCAAATATACCAGGGAAAGGCATTCCAGAAATGCAGGCTGAT
This sequence comes from Leopardus geoffroyi, assembly GCF_018350155.1. Lineage (NCBI taxonomy): Eukaryota > Metazoa > Chordata > Mammalia > Carnivora > Felidae > Leopardus > Leopardus geoffroyi. Next base: position 127,583,883 of record NC_059331.1, read on the forward strand.
GAAAAATCATGCCAAAAGGAAAAATGAAAATGCCAAAATCCTTAACTCAGCTTTGCCAAGCATGTCCACTGGCAATATGGTGGCAAAAAGCTACTGAGCCAAAGGCAGGGTATTCTTTAGGTGACACAAAATGAGAAACAGCTTCTTCACCATCAGGAAAAGGGAAGCTTCGGGGCTGTTATCACATTCTTCTTGGTTTCCAGATCTAACGCATGAGTAAACCTCTTTCAATTCTGAAACACATATCAATTTCACACACAAGTAATCTACCTTTCGAGAAAAAAAATTAGTTTCTGATATTCTCAATAAGAGAACCAATTTCACAGCAGTTGGTAGAGATTAAATCTATGTTTTATAAAATAGTTAACATTTGATGCCGTTCCTTTCTCTGCTCTTTCTGCTCACAGATTCACGGATAATCTGTGGTCCTGGTCTCTTGTTACAACAGGGATTATATTGCAACAGAACAGGGCAAGCCAGACAAGAGGGGGAAGAATGGAGGGTTTGCTGTGCAAGAGAGAACCAAGATCAAGATGAGTAGATGCAGTACATCCAGGCAAGAATGTAGGAAATGGGGGTTCCAGAGATATAGGGAGTCAGTTCCTGAGGGTCACGCTCTGAGGTATGAAAGGGGAGAGAGGCAGAGCAGAATGAGTTTGAGGGCTTGAAAGGGGGCCCAACAGGTCTGAATGGGCCCAGATATGGAGCCACAAGGTGAGGACACCCACAGGACCAGAGGCGATCACCATACGGGATTCCATGGCAAGTCCTGCTTAAACCAGTTATTTTTACATTATCCATTGGTAAAGAAGTTGACTCTGGGGGCGCCTGGGTGGCTCAGTTGGTTAAGCATCCGACTTCAGCGCAGGTCATGATCTCACTGTTCGTGGGTTTGAGCCCCGTCTTGGGCTCTGTGCTGACAGCTCAGAGCCTGGAGCCTGCTTCAGATTCTGTGTCTCCCTCTCTCTCTCTGCCCCTCCCCTACTCATGCTCTGTTTCTCTCTCTCTAAAAAATAAACATAAAAAAATTAAAATCATTAAAAAAAAAAAAGGAAGTTGACCCTGGCAGAGCCAGTCAGTCACATCTCAACTATGTGCCCAGAGTTTCAATGAGTATCAGCAACAACCAAGCACCTCCCTAAGAAAACCCACTCGGACTGTGCCTGCTCCTGGCAAACCAGCATTGTCACCACAAGGACAGGTCTGTTCTTCAACTCATTTCTTCAAATCCTTCAGCTTGTAAGAGCCAGACCACTTCAAACTGCTCTCTATTGTACTTCCAATTAAATGAAGCTTTGAAATGTGAACCATAACCTCTAGACAAATGATATTGACAGGCTATTCCCAACTCTCACAAACAATGAGCCCTGAAACCTAATTTGTGCAGCAATTAATAATTTTATTTTATTGCTCAGTGCTTGCCTGTATCTTTAAGCTAGCAAACTGTAGGAAGGAGTTAACTTGATAATATAAATAAAAATTGCCCCCAAAAGGCAGTAACCAATCCATTTACATGCAAAAATGCTCCTCTTCCAAGTCATCCCAAGGCAAATATGAAACATGATTTCCGAAATGCATCGCCTACAATTCTCTCGACACAGTGACAGGCATGAGAATTGTGGAGCAAAATACTTCCAATAATCACATAGCTTCCACCATGAAAAAGTGCTGCTGCTTATATTTTGGGGGGGGGGGGGATCTATTGTGTGTTAGATGTCATGCTGCTGCTTATATTTGGGGGGATCTATTGTGTGTTAGACATCGCAGCAGTTCTTCGCATACACCGAAAAAAATATATTTTACCCACAAAGTTCAGTTTGGAAGTATGGAATTGGCCTCCAGTCATTCAATTAATGTTTAGGAAGTGCCAATAATGTGCTTTTCACATGTTGCCTCATGTTCCTTTCAAATCTCGGGAATCCAAGAATGCAGCCTTAATATCTTGAAAGTAATAAAGCACCACTTACTAAGTTTTCTCTTCATGTACTTCTTAAATTTCATGGTTTTGTTTGTTTGTTTGTTTCCTAGTGAACTCTGTTCTGCTCACCTGGTAAGTTTCTATTCATACATTAAAGTCTTCCAAAGTAAGGAATTCCCTCCTCTGAATTACTTCCATACAGTTCCATTGGACTTTTGCTATTGCACGTGTCATGTTATTTCATAATTATCTCTTTGGAGAGCTATCCCCAATACTGCGAATTCCTAAGAGTCAGATATTAACACAACACCAGGAATACTATCTCTAGGGATCTCTGATGCCTTAGCCAAAAATACAAAAGCTTATTGCAAACCTTTATACTTATGGAAGTTACAAAAGCCTTCTGAGCACTTGTCGGTCATTCTACCCAACATCATGGATAAAGTTAGGAGACAAGGATAGCTTTGAAAACAACTCAGTGAATCATCTCTTATGTCTCCCATTCCTCCCTCCTCCCAGCCCTGCAATCCCTAGCCTGAGAGGGAAAAGCATGCACTGGGAAGCACATCTGAAAACTCCCTTTCGGAAACCCATTTTATGTATGTATGTATGTATGTATGTATGTATGTATGTATGTATGTATTTACTTATTTATATTCTTTTTTTTCACAGTTTTATCTTTTTATTATTTTTTTTAAATATGAAGTTTATTGTCAAATTGGTTTCCATACAACACCCAGCGCTCATCCCAACAGGTGCCCTCCTCAATGCCCATCACCCACCCTCCCCTTCCCCCCACCCCCTATCAACCCATTTTATAGGAAGTCCAGGTGCAGGGCCCAGCCCTGTCTGTTATCTGGTTCATTTTTTCAAGGATGTCACATCTGTTCACTACTCCCTTCCAGTTAATGAGTCTTCCTTGAATAGAGCCTCAGAGGGCTTTTGATCTTTGTACCAATCAACTTCAGGATAAAGTACAGGACACTGACTGAGCTAGTACAGCTGGCTTAAAGCCATGCTTTATTTCAAGGAAGAATAAACAAAATTTAGCCTGACTTTATAACATGGGGTGTTGAGATCAAAGAATTCCCTCCAGACCAGAACTACTAATCGTACCAGATTTGGAACTTGGTGACCATTCTTCATCCCAGTATTTAAAATTTTTTTTTTAAACTATGACTGTAGGAACATGCATGCTCAGTAGAGAAAATGTATAATGTTAAAAACATAATAAAAGAGGGGGGCGCCTGGGTGGCTTAGTCAATTAAGCAGTCAAGAGTCTGATGTTTAACTTTGGCTCAGGTCATGATCTTGTGGTTTGTGAGTTTGAGCCCCCCATCAGGCTATGTGCTGACAATGCAAAGCCTTCTTGGGATTCTCTCTCTCTCCCTCTCTCTCTATCCCTCCCCTGCTTGTGTGCTCTCTGTCTCTCTCTCTCTCTCTCTCTCTCTCAAAATAAATAAAGTTAAAAATCACATAATAAAAAAGAAAAAAATTATAATTAATCACATCATGCAGAAGAAACCATTGTTAAAAAGAAGGTCTAAAACTTCTTAGTTTTGGGACCACCTGGGTGGCTCAGCCGGTTAAGCGTCGGACTTTTGATTTCAGCTCAGGTTGTGATCTCAGGGTCGTGGGATTAAGCCCTATGTTGGGCTCCGTGCTGAGAATGGGGCTTGCTGAAGATTCTCTCTCTCACTATCCCCCTCTTCCCCTCTCCCCAACTTGTGCATGCTCTCTCTTTCTAAAATAAAAATAAACAAATATTTTTTTAAAAAGCATATTAGTTTTTATTTGTATTTAGTAAGATAAAATTTTACATTTTGCTCCCCCACATTTAATATAATATAAAAATATTTTCTTATATTTAGATATCATTCACATATGTCATTTTCAATGACTGAAAAATTTAACATATTAATAAATGTGCCCATAAATGAATTTATCATATCCTCTTTGCTGAGTTGTGGGTTATTTTCCATTTTCTTGCTGTTATAAATAATAATGAAATGAACATCTACATACATAACTTTCTTTTTCTCCCCAGAACATCTATGATTCTAAACAGCCACATTGTATTGCGTGACTTTGTAAATGAAGTCATCAATTGTTGGTGAATTTCCCAAATGCACTTTGTCCTAATAGCTTTCTTTTTTTTTTTTTTAATTTTTTTTTTCAACGTTTATTCATTTTTGGGACAGAGAGAGACAGAGCATGAATGGGGGAGGGGCAGAGAGAGAGGGAGACACAGAATCGGAAACAGGCTCCAGGCTCTGAGCCATCAGCCCAGAGCCTGATGCGGGGCTCGAACTCACGGACCGCGAGATCGTGACCTGGCTGAAGTCGGACGCCTAACCGACTGCGCCACCCAGGCGCCCCTGTCCTAATAGCTTTCTTAAAATTCTATTGAAATGTCAAGGTTTCTACCAGCAAAGTGGTAGCAAGGGGCCCTTTAACGTCACTGTGGATGGCAAGTCTTCTGTTCCTTTTTATCGAAGGAGCTCCAGGGTCTCCTGCCCCATATAAACAAGGGAAGGGCAGAGAGGGGTAATTAACTTCACAAACAACCAGCAGCTGGTTGTCCCAGGCCCAGCCACAGCTTGGTCTGAGATGTGAAAGTTTCTTCAAGCATCTCAGCCCCTGGTCTATGTGCAGGAGTACATGCCAGCATGAAACATCAGTTAGCTTTTGTCAGGAAGTAAATGCCACCACAACAAAATCTAAAAGTGTTTTTAAGACACACACACACGCGCACACACACACACACACACACACACACACACACACACACACAATTCCCTTTTTTTTCTCTCTGTCTTCTGGAAATGCCTTATTCTTTTTTCCTGGTCCTAAAAGAAATCATCACACTGAAGAATCACTTCTCCTGCCATACCTTAGCCACACAATGCCCTTCACTTATGGCCTAAATTTGTTGTATAATTTGCAAAGTTTGTTCTAGAATGTGATTTTTCCTTTTAAAACACTATCAGCTTAGTAAAAAGAAAGACATTATTATCTTCTTCCTTTTCTCCATTAATGGCTGGGTAAAGATTCAATCCAGGTCACATGTGTTGAGCACGTATATAATTTTTTTGGTAGGCACCCTGGGGTAGAGGGGTGAGGAAGAATTTGTCCTTGTTCTGAGGAATAAGTGTGATAGAGTGTGGATAACTAAGTCTATGACCATGGTTTTCAATGGGTTTATCTAAGATTCTGCAGTATTGTCTCAAAACAGCCATGAGGTGGGCCAGGGACCCATTTTAGCAGGCTAATTTGCTAAAATAAGTTTTCAAACTCAGTGTATGGCTGAGTACGTTAAAGTGCTACAAGAGATGGGGCGCCTGGGTGGCGCAGTCGGTTAAGCGTCTGACTTCAGCCAGGTCACGATCTCGCGGTCCGTGAGTTCGAGCCCCGCGTCGGGCTCTGGGCTGATGGCTCAGAGCCTGGAGCCTGTTTCGGATTCTGTGTCTCCCTCTCTCTCTGCCCCTCCCCCGTTCATGCTCTGTCTCTCTCTGTCCCCAAAATAAATAAACGTTGAAAAAAAAAAAAGTGCTACAAGAGAGGTACAAAGAAAGTGTGCCTGAGAGGAAACAGTTAATTCTGCTTCCATGGAGGGGTTCCACAGGGCCCATGAGCTGGACGTTGAAGGATGGGCAGAATTTCAACCAAAGGGAGAAGGGTCTTCCTTGCGAGGGAACGTGGGTGAGGACAGAGACTTGGAAGTACAAGGTATGCTCAGGGAGCCATCAATATGATTAATTAGAGGTTAGTAGGGGTGTGTTGAAGAGTTCAATAGGCATTTTGTTTGTAAAAGTGGTTCGCAATAGAATGAAAAGGTTCAGTTACCATGCTTGAGAAGAGGGAGGCAAAGGTTTTTGAGTGTGGATGCATTATGAGAAGAATTATATTCTAGAAAGGTGTTTCTGGTAGGGGGAAGAGAACTTACACATGGGTTGAGTCCGGATTCAGGGAAAACAATAAAAGGACAGACAGAGTCCATGTAAGAGATGACGGTGTCAGGAAACAGGGCCATAACAGTAAAAGCCAGATGGCTCCTTCTTACACACGGTTGGATCCACAGGACGTGGGGACCTGGCAGGAGAGGATAGGAAGCCAGGGATCACTCAGAGTTCCACGTCTAAGAGATGAGGTGAGACGCCATGCATCTCCTGGAGTTGAAGGATGGTTGAAGATGAGACACTGTGGGTGGAGGGGAGGAGGTGGGAGAGAAATGAGAAGGGCTTGAGAAATGGGCAAGTTGAAGGGTCAGTGAGAAGTGGCAGTGGTGCCTCAGGAGTCAGGGAATAGACCGGATTCTAGGAAGCACAGGCAGGGCACACAGTGCTTCAGGGAGACGGAGCAGGATGAGCACTGGGAAGAGACCTGACACTCGGGAGGTAACTGCTGACCTAAATAAAGCAGTTTTAGTGGGTGGGCGTGGGTGAGCATCAGACCACAGTGAGTGGAGGAGGCAGGCAAGTGGAGACGGCATTCTCTCTTGGAAAATTTGGCAGTGCAGGGAAGGAAAGAGATTGGGTAAGAACTTGAAAGAGGAACGGGGGTGAAAAAAAATTTTTATGGATAGGAGAGATTTGGGTAGCTTTTTAGGTTGAAGAGACAAAATTGAGGGGGAGGAAAGGAGGATGCCAATAAGCATAAAAATGTAAGGGATAAAAGATTTATTTTTACAAATTTTTTGATGTCTATCTTTCTCATCAGAGCAGGGAGTCATAACAATGTGACTTCTTTCCAGTCTTAAATTAGAACAACTCAACAATTCCTCTCAATCTCCACTTGTCTCTTAGAAATCATGTCTTTTGTGGCTGAAGAGGTTTTTGAATATTCAAAATACGTATTAGTGCATTTTAGAGGCAGGTTTCTTTTCTTGAGCTTAGTTATATATTTTAGTTACCTTTTAATTTTTTTTCTAAAAATATCACTGTAAATGGAACTATGATTATTATCTTATTTCTTCCTTTAATATAGATAGCATATCATGTATCTATTTTGTGTGTGTGTGTGTGTTGTGTGTTTATTTGCAAAGCCACAGGAAGATGTCGTTTAAGAAGGAGAGAATCAAGGGCTGCAAAGAAGGCAAACAAGACAGATTTTAAAATGTCCACCAGAGGCCATTCTTGACTTCGTCAAAACCAATGGCTTTTGTGGCTAAAGAGGTTTTCAAGTATTGACAGCATAAATTAGTGCCTTTTAGAGTCTTATCGCTCTTTTTCTGCTTTAGTTATATTTTTAGGAGGGCAGAAGACAGGTTGCAGTGGATTAATAAATTATTGAGACGTGAAAACAAGAGATGGCAAACTGAGGCAAGTATGTGAGGAAATGCGGCTTGGGGTGAGAGCTGGATGGAAGATCAAGAAGGTGTTATTTGTTTTTTCAAATGCAGGAGATGTGAGTACATTTATATGCTGGTAAGAAGACAGCATCAAGAGGACAAGATTGATGATGTAAGACTGTATTAAATGATCAAGTGGTAGCCCAGAGAAGATGAGAAGAGAGAAAATTCAAAGGAGGAATTCAAAGGCCTCCACCTCAGTGGCTTCCAGGAACATCTTCGTCCAGAAAAAAAAAAGGGGGGGTGTGGTGAGGGAAGATGAGGGACAAGAGCCCAGGGTTGTGTGGTCAGCTCCAGGCAGAGCTGGAACAGAATCCACGCCTCCCCACACCTCGTCTGGAGCATTATGCCATCCTTCTTGTACTTTTCTTCGTGGAAATGGCCCAAGTGCTTTATATATACTAAGATGAACCATAAAGAATATTTAATTTTCCAATTCAGAAATGGATCAAGTATTGTCCATTTCATATTATCATCCTAATACTGGCTCATTTAACCCTCACAACAGCATATATTAAATTCCATATTTCACAGATGAAAAGGCTGAAAAAAGGGGGTAAGGATATTAATGTGCCCAAGGTCACCCAGCAAGGAAATAATGGAGCTCGGGTCTGAAGCCCAGTCCTTGAGTCCAGGGTCAATGCTCCTGACTTACTGAATCTATTGACTGAATGTACTGAACTTATTGATTGAACTTATTCTTCTTTGTGAATTTCCAAGTCCTTCTCTTGATTCCTCAGGCACAGGAGGCAGTTGGGGAGGGCAGGGGTAGGGAGGGATGTGGAGTGAGGGGTGAAGGTGGGGAGCCGAGGCTCAGGCTGTGTCTGTGGCAGCTTTGGTTCCCCATTATCATCCAACTCTGTCCTAAAGCGTTTTGTAACTTGAAAATTCAATGAATACAAAATGCTGGTAAACTGCATCCAAAAACCACTGATATCTTCTACTCACAGTCTTATTTTTCTGGTATGTGCACAAGTGAATTCTTATCTATCTGAAAAAATTCAAAACCAACTCTACATCCCTGACTGACCAGTGTGTGCTTAGTTAAGGCTTGGAAGCAAAAAGCCAGGATCGCCCATTCCCCTGACCACAATAAAAGAAGTCAACAAGCCAAGCAGCTTTTTCCAACACACTCGAGAGCAAGAGCATCTCCATTTTATATGCACTTTTTATCATGATCGACACATTGTAATAGGAACAGTATCTCTGAGGCATGGGTCTTACCCTTTTCTGCTTCTGCTTGAAGGACTCCCAGTGGCCTGGGAGCTTTCGGACAGAATCTCATGGCTCTGTGATTCACAAAATGGAAATCTGGCATTATATGCCAGTGACATTCACTTCTGTGGCAGCTCAAGCAGCAAAAAGCCATATGCCACACACCTCAGATCCAGCCAAGCCACGCAAACGGAAATGTGAAAGAGAAATAAGGAAATTGGGACCAGAAACGCTCTCGGGAGCTGACTGCCTCCAGCACCTAAAACACATAATCACTGTGGCAAGAACCAAATCTTCCTACTCTTACGACACTCTTGGGAAATGTAATTTTTTTTTTTTACTAATTTAAGAGAACTTTGGGAGATAAAGGTAAAATACAAAAGACAGTTTTTTGTGAATGACACGGGGAGCTCACATTTACCATTTAACATGACTGCTACACAGGTACATGTCTGCCGGGTATGCAGTCACCTAAATGGGTGGACCTGCCAGCAGGCACGTTTGTCTTCTGCACTGAAGGTCTCTCAGCAGCCATCCTGTGAAACGATGAGCACCATTATTGACGTTATTTTCCCTACTGGCCTGGAAATAAGACTAGTGGGAAACACAGTACTCCCCAAATGGCCACCGTATGTGGTTTAAGATCAAGGAAAAAAATTAAACAGAGGGATTTCTTTTTTTAACTAGGGGCTCTAACCACTCTCCTTGGAAAAAAGAAATTCAGTTTATTTTGTGACTGTTCAATGTCTTTGAGGCTCTCATTCACCTTATATAAAGCTACATAGGTGGAAAAATAATTACTACCACTTTTGTTAAGAAAGGAATGGCAGGTTTCTTGGGTGGCTCAGTTGCTTAAGCATCTGACTCTTGATTTTGGCTCAGGTCATGATCTCCTGGTTTGTGGGTTCAAGCTCTGTGTCAGATTCTGCACTGACAGTGCGGAGCCTGCTTGGGATTCCTTGTCTCCTGTCTCCCTCTCTTTCTGCCCCTCCCCTGTTTGCTCAAAAATAAATAAATAAAACATTTTAAAAAATAATGAAATGGCAAAATAATTTTATAATTCCCTCCAAGTATTGGCATCTGAAGAAGAGGGTCTGACTGAAGGATCTAGAAATGTTTCTCAGTAAGGCCTACTGGCATTTGGGGTAAGAAAATTCTTTACTTGGTAGAACTGCAGAATACTTAGTACCTATGGTCTCCAGGAATTGAACAAGAGTGACCATTCCATATTAAAACAGTGTAAATTAATTCATCTTCTTGGCTAGGTGGACTGTTTTAAATAATGTGTGACTTAAACATTTCTGGCCACTTATTCATTCAACATTCAACCCAAAGTAATTGGGCAGATACTATTTCAAAAATACCTGGAGAATATTAGGATTTAAAGTTATAGTTCTTGCTCTCAATGCTATATTGACTTAATTTAGAAAGGTAAGTTTGTAACTAAATAACTACTGCTATATAGCTAGAAGATATTTTCCAAAAGAAGTTCACGCTTCCATGTCATGGGGGCAGAGTGACAGAATTTCGTTCTGAATGAAAAGGAGATGGTAATCATCCAAGGTGGTATCCCTGAGGTGGCAATGTGTAAATTCCTAAAACAGAATTTCAACAAGCAGATGAGGGAAGGGTGGCAGAAGGAATGAGGGTGAGTACATATCTGAAACATGAAAGTACCATGGCATACACAAGGAACTGTGGGCAGTTCAGAATATTACAGAGCTTAGAGCAGGTGCAACGTGAAGATATGAGGACGAAGCAAGAAAAGTACATTAGGTTAATTAAAGAGATATCTAAACATCTTGCTAAGGCCATGAAAATTTATGAGGCAGGTAATGGATAGCCATGATGGATTAAAAGCAAGAATGATATAGTCAGATCCATGTTGGAGGACATTTGGAAAGTAGGAAGGTTTCAAAGCTGGAAGATAAGTTACTGCAATAGCTGGTGTCTCAGTCAGCTACTGCCATAGTCTGTGTAACAAATAATACCAATAGCTAAGAATTTCTTCTCATACTCACAGGTCTATAGATCAGCCAAGGTTATAGTTTTAAGCTGTAATTCTATGGGATGATTGGGGAAACTGTACTCATATGCCTCATTCTGAGACCTACACTGAAGGAGGAGTGGCTGCCCAGGGAGTATACTTCATATCATGATGAAGGCAGAAGTGCAAGAGCCCACGCCAACCACACATGCAATATTCAGGCCTCTGCTTGCTTCATATTTGTGATCATTTCACTGGCCAATGTGAAAAGTTAAAGGGTAGGGGAAATGCGATTCACTCCCCATCAGACTGTGGCAAGGATGTATAGATATATATCACCCCTATGGATCAGTAAAGGACTGCAACCAGACATCCCATCTATCAGATTTGGAGAAAAGAGGAAGATCTGAGCTAAGGCAATGATGAGAAGGCAGAGGACCTTAGTTATTGTAGCGGCTTTGGCCACCAATTGGCTTCACAAAGAGGAACTTGTCCATAAACTTCCAAATAGAAACTCATTAGATTGCCAGCTCCAGGAAGTCAGAAACCACCTATCTAGTTCACCTCTGTATTCCCAGTGCCTAGCACCATGCCTTCTGTGTTGTGGACACAAAGTAGTATTTGTTGAAAGAATACACAGCATTTGAAGTGTAGGTGAAATAGTGACACTATTTACCAAGATATGGAACACTAATGTGGCCATGCTGTGTGTATGATGGTTGTGGGATAGTAACACTGAATACTGTCTACATCCGAGGCACTGAGTAGATCCTGAGAATACAGAAAAAGCAAGGAACTGCTCTCAAGAAGACTATTAAATAGACAACTGCAGTTCACGGTGGTTAAGTTCTAAGGTAATGGTATTATTAGGGCAAAAGCAAGGGGATCACTTGAGGGTCATCTGAGTATGTCGTTGGCACAAGTGACAGCGGCTGGCTTGAGAACTTCCCCAAGGAAGATGTACACCTAGTGCGGGAACAATATCTGACTTAACTACCTATCTAAATGACTTCTTCCCACATAGTTTCACTGAGCACCTACTATTATTTATAATTTCAACAGAACTGTGTGGAAAACACAGAAATAATAAAAGGAAGGGGAAAGGGAAGGAGAGGAGAAGAAGAAACTAGCAGTTTAGAGTTCTCATCTCTCTGATTCAAGTATTCATGTTTACTTTTCTTCCTATAACAAATTTAGTCTTGCTTTGGTACCCTCTTCCTTTGTTCCTGCTTTTGACCTGTTTGTTCCTCTCCCCCTTTGTTCCTGCTTTTGACCTGTTTGACCTGGTGGCTTAGCTCTATGCTGGACATGGAGAGAGCAGCTAGCATCTGGCGTTGAACCAGCAGGTAAGGGTTTTAGTTTCTATTTGGTAAAATAAAAGTGGACTGCTTGACCCATCATTCACTGCTGCTCAGATATAAAAGCACGGTTTTGAAAACCCTGCATAGACATATAAGCAATTTAAATCAGCAGGTGAATTGTACACATTTAAATAATTAACTCTATTTTAAAACTTCTGACCCCTTAGATCTGGTATTTCTGCAGGAGATACTTAGAAATTTCACTTGGGATCTTCAGCTTCTCCCGGCTCTTATACTGGAGTCTTAACAAACGGCTTCTGACACCACTCTCTTGTTCTGACTCCCTGTCTCATCTTATCTAGGGCACCTCTTTGCCTTCCATCCCTTGCCTCCTCCTAACCTCTGGCACCGTGAGTTGGCAAAAAGAGCATGTAAATGACAGTACCTTTACGATCTTCTGTTCTACCTTAGGAAACACATCCCTTTGTAGAACTGTGTTCTCAACTCCCATATTACATATAAACACTCACCTTCTTTGCAATTACAAGATAAATATTTTCTTTTAAATCAAGGGGGACTCATATTTCATGAGAAATTCGCATCTAATGGTACTCTTCTTAGCTGTCCAACTCTGATTCCTACCTGCCCTTTAATTTAAAATGCCTAAATCTCATTATGCCTTACTTAAAATGTAGGTAACTTCTTTTTAATTGGACATATACTAACAAAATGATTTCTGTGCCATTATCAAATCCCTAACACAATCCACAATGGAATATGGAATCCAGGTCATAGGAACCAGTTAACAATTCATTCAGCACCCCAAAGTGTAGTTAACAAAAGGGAGAGAAGTTTCAGAAGTCGTTGAGCAGAGTTACGTAGAGCAGTTAACTTAGAGTCACTATTATATTCATGTTCAGAGATGATCTGCAGATGAACCAAGGGACTGATGTATCTTACTGCTGTCCAGTGGAAGAACCTATAAATTTTTTTGTCTCCTAATTAGCAAGTGTCAGTTTAGCACATGTTATACATATAAAGAGACACTGGCTCCAGGAAGACTGGAAACTAGGAGAACTCAAAGCTAGACCTTGCACCTAAAGGAACCTCTAAGATGCAGATTTACTATTGTCAGGCTTATCCAAAATTACTCATCAGACTCAATCATGGTAATTATCATTTTTATAAATGCTCCAGTTAACGTTAAGAAAGAGAACATCAAGAAAGAAAAACACATTAGCAATGTTTCAGCCAACTAAACCTAACAGTTAATTCTTAAACAAATTTTAAACAGTTTAACCATTTCTTAGGGAAATTACACAAACAAAGTCAACAAAATCTAACTCTTTCTGGATGACTCAGGATATAACCCCTTCAGAAGGAGATACCCTGCGCTATTAATGGCACGACTTGGGACAATCCCTAGAAATGGACCACTTTATGAACACTCTCACATTTCTCATAAAAGTCATACAGACCCTGTGCAGCTGGGACCACGAGGACAATATGGTGGGATGGGTATTCTATTACCTTAATCACTAAATCCACAGGAAAAGCTTGTTTTTTTTTTTTTTTTTTTTTTTTTTTTCTGGAAATGTCTGCTATTAGTGTTGCCATAACTATCCTTTTCCTTTTCAGAGGCATCTAGAAACATGTGTCACCTAGTGGTTGCTTCAGGCCAGACTGAGCCAAGTAGTTTATCTGCCCGATGTGGTCCAGAGAGCTCAGAGCCCGCCTAGGGGCAGTGATTTCCCATTCTCATCTCACAGATGAGCAATCTGGAGCTCACAGGGCTGAATCCCTTGCACAAGGCTATGCAGCTGGCTGGGGAGAGAATGACAAGTGTGCTGTGCCTCTGAGATTTGGCTAAGCTCCTCAGTCACTTGCAGGGTATCTGTGGGCAGGCTGGGGAGGGGCATCCCTTGTGATCAGAAACACACAGAGAGGACTTCCTCCTTGCTCAGGAATCTGTCCTCATTGCAGTCAACATCTCCAAACCAAAGTTCAATGGATTTTCACACAGAGGTATGGAAAAATCTGTATTTATAGGTATTTGAACAAACTACCTTGGAAAATCAAAGCAGGTCAACTATACTACACAACCAAGTGCAAATGACTGTCAATTTAGGTTCTGACTGTTGAGACCAGCACAGGGTCCCATTTGTTTGGGCCAATTTACAAAGCCAAGCTTTAAGGGCCTCATCTTCACTGTGATTTGGGGAAATATCATTGTTATTATTACTATTGTCGTTATTGTTATTTTTGCTACTGCCAGTTTAAAGATGAGAAGGAATCTAGGGGCTAAAGGACATTCTCAAGGACACACTGCCAGTGGGGAGCCACTTGGCCAGGATTGCCACCAGATACTCCAGCTGCATTCAGCCTTGGTTCTCTCCTCTCCAACCTTGCATTCTCAATGGGTCAGGGAATCGTGCCCCCAGAGGGAGAAATTTGGTTCTTGGAGGAGCAAAAAAATCTTACTTGGTCTCTTTCTCAGTCTTCCTGCTGCCTCTAGACAGCACAATTCATATTGATGAGGACAGTAGAAGACATATCTTGATTACTGTCCAAATGGAAGAGGCAAATTCCATAAAAAAGAGTAACACTACCTTAAGTGAATAACTTAAAAGCATTCATTTAAGCACACACACACACACACACACACACACACACACACACACTCAAAACCTTTTGCTACCTACCCACCAGGAAGCCTCAAAGGAAAAAATAAATCTATTCATATAATGCATTTGCTTCTACAGGAAGTGCGATTTCCTTTGTGTCAAACCTTAAAGACCTTTGTGAAACACGAGAAGCTTTTTGAATAAATACTTGTAAATGGCCTAGACAGCTGAAAAATGGATAGCCTCCTTGTACATCAGGGCCCTTTAAAAGAATTCTCCTCTACTTAAATATTCATGTTTCAATTAAAACATACACCTACTTTATTAGCTAGCCCAGGCCTGGTTCAGATCAATAACAGCAGCCCTAGATAGAATTCTAATGAAGATAAACAACTCCGAGTCCTCCCCAGCTTCCCCTGGGCACAGATGCACAAAGCCTCCTTTCACAACTTGCTCCAAGATATTTTACAGTCACCTGCCTCATGCAAATGAGGAGATTCATGTTTATTCATGGCGAGAGTTACAGACCACCTTTCATTCCCTAGGCCAGCTTAGCTAACCAACAAGAGCGCTGTCTGCACCACTATGAAGTTGAGCTGGCCTAGGAAGGGGACTCCTGAATATATAATTGCCCCCTGAAAAGCATGCACAGAAAGTCAGTAAACTGGAAACAGTTCGGGGAGTGAACATACTTCCCTTTCTTATTCATGCCATCACTGCCTTTAAGCTTTCAAACAATCCCTTTTCTACACCACACCGTAATCCATTAGATGTGACTAGTTAGTGGCTATTTTCCATGGATAATCTTCCAGAGGACTTCCCAGGATATTTCCTCTGTTGTGCTCTCCAATCCTTCCTAATTGAGATTTTCTCCCACTGACTCAGACGGAGCTCGTAGCCTAGCCAGGGGCAGCTGCGGCTTTGTCTGAAGGCCCTGGGTTCTCTCTGTGCACAGCCTCTCCTATTTTAAGGGGTGATTTCTCATCTGCAAGCCTGAGATCCTAACCTCTATCGCATGTGCTTTGCATATTATGCTGCTGGGTAAAGTTTTAAAATAGTGCTTTTGCTCTAGAGTGACTGCATTTTTCAAATCATTAATTTCTTCCATTTTGGCAATTTGAAAGCATGGCAAAGTCATTTGATCTCATTTTTAGTGCTGATTTGGATAACATCTAAAGTAACCCCAATGCCATGAACAAATATTTGGATGGTATCTAGAAGGTGCAGACATCCCCAGAGAGGTCTGGGCTGCTAGGTAATGGCTAGAGAGGCCTTAACTCTCTCCAGCTATTAAACACCTGATCTTTGTGAAACCTGAGTTTTAGCCTGCTGCTCAAGGCCCGTCACATGGAAAACTAAGGGAGCGAAATTGTTTCTGCCCAAATCCATGAGATTTTCAGTTTAAACCCTATTTCTGCCAAAGTTAAATGAACTTCATGCCATTCATTCCGTTCAGAACTCAATCTGTGGCACATACGCAGCTTCACTTTTCTCATTGTTTCCTTCTTTGTTTGTTTAACATAATGGCCAAAAAAAACCATTTTCTTTTGAAAAGGACAATTTGTTCATTTCTCATAGACAGGATTTATCTTATTACATACCAAAAGAATACAACTGCATATGACATTTTACTTCCTTGAAGCATTTTTACATTTAATACTTCAATTTAGTATCATAGCACCACAAGAGAGGGCAATGGGATACTGGTATTCCTGCCTCCTCCCACCCCCTGGCCTTTTTATTTTCAGGCACAGAGCTCCTGAGTAGCACAACCAGGTCTTACAAACCAATGGGCATACTACTTCATCGATGTATACAATATGTACTAGTTGGTGATTTGTGTTACATGTATCCACTAATGGTCATTCCACAGATGTGATTCACCTTTAGCGATCAAATCCACCTTAATGAAAAATCTTCATGAGAGCTTTGGCCCCACCCCAAAGATGTAATTGTTATGTTGTGCAATTGGGCACTGGGATAACAGAAGTTTCAAAAGCCCTGCAGGTGATTCTAATGTTCAGGCAAGGCTGAAAAACACTGCTACACATAAATATCAATTTTGAAGTGTATTATACTCTTGTTAGAATTTTTAAAGTGGCATGGTCGGCAACAAATGCTTTAAATAAGATTCCCAGACCTGAACTACCCAAATCACTTATGTCTTCTTTCCTACTCTGCTTAAAAAATGAGGGCTTCAATGAAATGATTATGGGGCACTTGCGTGCCGAGGTATTCAGCTGCATTTTGAGCTCTTCTCTAATGCTCATAAAAATGAACAATGCATGCTCTAAAATATTGGTAACAAAAGGCAAAAACAGAATACAAACTCAATGGCCTGAATCAATGGATTATTCTGCAGGGACTGCTATATTAGGAAACTGAAAGAAAGTACTTTTCAAACCATAAATATTTTAATCACTCTCTAATTCTACTTCTTTCATATAAATAAAAAACATCCCATCTTCTGCTTCCCAAGTCTGGAGCAGCAAGAAGAGTGATGCTTTTCCAAACATTTGCTTCCAGCAGAAGCAGTAACCACTAAGCACGAGATATCTATAAACTAGTGTCCCAAGCAAGGTGGGTTGTAGGAGAAATTCCTGCATCTGCTGGAATCCAGTATTGTTTGTAAAATCAGAATTTTGGATTGAGGAATACTGCTTCTCCAGTAATGAGCTAAAGAAGGCAGATAGCTAAGTCCTTCTTACAGAACTGGGGGTCACAGGTTGACAAGCAAATCCGCCGTCCATGCCTCTGTTCAAAGTGGCAACAGTCTGAGATGGTGGCCAAGAAAGTTCAAAAGAAAGTGTGTCTCATGAAGGGCTCTTTTAAGATATTCGGAATTCGCATTTGGGGAATCTTTGGAAACAAGAAAAGCATTAAACCTACCAATAACCCCAAATCCATGTGTGTTCCTAAATTCAATAGCTTCTGCTACAAAGTTAATAGCAAGAAGAAAAGTGAATTGATTAAAATTTCAGCCCTTCTCTCTTTTCCAACTTATTATTTGGCAAAGTAGAGCAGTGGTTGATAGACAAGCAGCAGGAAAAAAATCAGGAAGACACTGACCTAGAGGCCCTCATACAGAGCCCATCTTTTTTCACAAGGCTGGTAGAAGCAGAACAGAGACATAAAAGAAAAGGGACGTAGTTAAATCTGTACTTGAGCAACCACTAGCAGAACTCTGACTGATATTATGCTGGTCTACCAGCAAATAGAATAACAACAACAAAAAGCTCATCCGTCCATGTTTCAATATTTTAAATTGATATGCATAAATACGGATACAAATTTAATATACCTACAAATTAAACATATATTATGGTAGGCAGAAAAATATCCCCCTGCCCCACACTGATGTCCATGTTCCAATCCCTAGAATCTGTGAACATGTCACTTTACATGGCAAAGGCGAATTCAGGTTGCAGATGGAACTGAAGTTCCTAATCAGCTGACCTTAAAATAGGGAAGATTATCCTGGATTACCCAGGTGGTACAATGTAATCACAGGGGTCCATAAGAGTGAAAGATCCAAGCCAAAGAGGGATCAGAGTGATGAGATGTGATGTGGGAAGGATAGAACCTGTAGTCGGCTGGCTTTGAAGATAAAAAGGGCAACCAGCCAAGGAATGCAGGTTGGCTTCTAGAACATGGAAAACACTAGATGGATCCCCCCCTCCTCCCCGCCCCCAGAGCAGCCAAAAAGGAACACAGCTCTGCTGACTCCTTAATTTTAACCCATGAATCCCACTTCTGGCTTCTGTCCTATGGAACTATACATAAGATAGTACATTTGTATTGTTTAAACTATGAGGTCTATAGCAATTTGTTGCAGCAACCATAGAAAACTAGTACACACATGACAAAAGAGTACATTGACTGATACACTCTTCCGTTTACAAAACTAAGGCATGTGTAACACTAAAAAGAAAAAAGCAACCATAGCAAAAACATTTAATATGTAAAATTTAGATCCCTGGTCATTTCCATCACTGGTATTCACTCTTGACCAATGGATATGTGTGCATAGGATGAGACCCTCTGGCTCTCAGGCTTCCAGCTGCCTACTCGCAGCCATAAACCACCATCACTACTTGGCAGCACATATGTGACACTGAACATCTACGATCGGCAGATGATGCAAAAAGACGGCACTAGGGCCATGATGAAACACTATCCCCCAAACCTGCTGAAGACATCTTGCTGAAGACAGTTTTTACAGCCATATAAGTTAACTATAAAAAGTTGCAGAGTTGACACATCAGGGACCTCGCCCTGCACAGGCAGGATATCATTACCACTGACCCAAGCACATGGCCACGATGAACCACAGGGACCTGAGAGCCATGCTCACTTCCTAAAGACAGAGGCTTCTGGTCACCTTTGCCAACAATGTATTCTTGGGGCTCCATTTTGTAAACTACATGTTCTGTAGGATTTAAGCATCTAAGTGCTAACCGTCTTGAGTGATTCCTCTGCAGTAATTTGGTAATATTTTCCAAATATCTCATCTGTGCATATGTCAACAACAATAATATATACATCATTATCATTGACAAAAATGCCAATTTCTGTAATTCAGAAGAAGCAGAGTGAATGAAATCCTCTCAGAAAGCAGACAGACAGGATGCCGGGGTCCAACCCTTGATTTTGGCTTAGGTTATTATCTAATAGTTCCTGAGATGGAGCCCTGTGTTGGGCTCTGCACCGACAGCATGGAGCCTGTTTGGGATTCACTTTCTCCCTCTCTCTTTGCCCCTCTTCTGCTCCTGCTCTGTCTCCCTCTCAAAAATAAACTTAAAAAAAAGAAAAAGCAAGCAAGCAGACACCTGATGGCAGAACACAGGCCAGCCAGTGGATTCCCTTCTCCTGAAGGGACAGGTGGCCCATGAACATAGAAGCTGAAGACCAGATGGCTTTCAGAAACACTGTAGTACATGAAGAGTTGCTCTGATCCAGGGGCAGAGTAGCCTTGGCCATTTCAGAGACTTTTTAACTGTCTCTCTCTCTCTCTCTCTCTTTTTTTTTTGGCTTGATTTGTACGAACGTCTCCCTGCTCCTTCATTCCTCTTTCCAGAGGATGATTTGTACCTGAATTGCAACGTCCCTCCTAATCAAGTGAAGTACACTCAAGAGGCTACAGAATTACTGGGTTTCTCTCCTTCACCTCCCTTCTTCAATCATACCTGTGCCTGTGCATGGCTGCTGAGACCCTTGGCAGCTCCAGTTGTAGCTTATGCATCAGGGCTCTCCATGTCACTGGGGCCTATTTCAATGGATTAAATAGATGGCCCAAGGTGACCAAGATAGAATGGCATTTGTCTGCTACAACTGCAGGTGAAATCATTATGCTGATGGGGACAGTCAGGTTAGAACCTAACTGAGGCTCAGCAAAGAGTATCATTTCCTCTTCATGGTTTCCTTTCTTTTCAACTGCTATCAGTTCCAGGTGCCACAAACCAGAAACATGGTGGTAAAGAAGGATGGGCTGTAAGTTCAGAGGAAAGGTGACAGGGAGGTAAAGACCAATAAGAACATGAAGCACAGTTGGAATTCTGACATTATATTATGCCCCAAGCACAAGCTATGAAGTCCCCATAGGATGATGATGAGGTCAGACCCTTCGACTCTTAGCGACAACACTTACGTGCCCAGTACCAGGTCAGCAGGTATGGGTGATGGAGCCAAGCAAACCCAGATCCATAAACAGTAGCAAATTAAAAGTACTGAAGACCTCTCCCAATATACCTGTCCTGAATACACCTGTCTCAACCATCAGTTATCATTAGCGATGTAATTACTGTTAACAAGGCCTTTATCTAAGGATAAAGATTTTGTTTATCGTGAAAAGTTTACATGATACTTCTGCCTTCTCTAAGTTGGTCAACACTCTTCTTGGTACCCAACATTCACTCACAAACAGAAATGGGAAATTTACACTCTTATAGAAAACCAAAGAAGACGTCCGTTCAAAGAATCAAATGCTTTCTGCAAACTAAAAAAATGTTCCATATAAATTTACTAAACTCCCTGAAAGAGATTTTGCATTTTAATAAAAACTCTTTTTGACACAGCAAAGGGCAGATCATCTCAACACATCCATAATTCACAAAGAAACCAAGTTACCTAGAAAGAGCCGCCTTCCTGATCTCATTCTTTCTCCAACAGCCACTGCACAGGGGGAGAGAGAGGCATCCAATGGGCGTTGCAATAACAAGGCATCTGGACTCATGCCGGAATAAGTTACTCTAGATAATATTTTTCAAGAAAGGGTCTCTGCTGGTGGCTCCAGCTTAGTTAGTCAAAAGGAACAAAACTGCTCCAGGCTTATCGCTAGAGAGATGAGAACATTGCCAACACAAGCTTCCCATCTATACAGGTATGTCTTCCTTTTTTCATTTGCAAGGCAACCTATAAATCACAGTTGTCCCCATTCTCCTGATCTGCCTTCCACACACAGTTAAGGAACCATGCAAAGGTGAGGCTCCTTGGGAGACAAAGGAAGCTGCCTTTGCCTCAGATTCACCTTACCTTGTTGAAGTCTTCAGAAGTTGCCCTCATTTCCTTCCATGTCTTGTTCAGGAGCTGGATACAGATGCAGAAAAACTCCTCAAAGGATCTGTCATGGGTGAAGAACATTGGGTGGAAGTCGTTGCAGGTCTCACTAGCTGGAAGAAAGAGAAGGGAAATAAGAGAAAGTTTGCAGAGTGAAATGAGAGAACACAGCCACATGTAGGTGTCCCAAAGAGAGATGATGGGAGGCACGTTTGGCTCAAGCCACGGTGGAAGTAAGGCATTTTGAAAAAGAAACCTAATGATAGTGTCCATGGGCAACTGTGAAGTTGAAGGTCAGACGGTCAGACCTATCCCAAGGGACATATTTTGACTGAAAGAAGTCAGCTCCTAACCCACCCTAAGACATGAACTTATAGCTTTTGTTCCAGGATCCCTGGTGTTGAATATGGGCTCTGTATCTGCCTTTTTGACGTTATAAAGATGATTCAAACTGCCTTCAGTCATAGCTCCATCACTCTTAATTTCTCCTTTCTCACCAGAATAACTGGCAGAGGATAAGCTTTCCCAAGCACACAATTAATTGCAATTTTGAAAATAGCATCCTCGATTATTTCTCCAGGGGGCTCTTTTCCCTCTTATGGCAGTAAGCAGGGGGACATTTAAGATCATATACCATCTGATGCCATTAACCATTTGTTTTACATTTCCAGACACAGATGGCTGGAGGTCAAAGCAACCCAAATGGCTCTGAAGGCTGTGAATGGTCCAGTCCCGGACCAAACCGTGAAATCAGCCAGACTGCCTTCCTGCCTCCCCGTTGCAGGGTTTCTGCACATCAGACCCAGTGCTCTGAGCTCGAGCTGTGCCTATTCCTCTCCTTCTTCCCAGAACAGTACCACAGCCATTCCCTTCTTCCCTGCTAACTGTCAAGCTTACATTTTTGTAGTCCTTTTACATACGTCTCATTTGATCTTTACAATGCCTCTTATGGTTCGTGCCTTATGGATGAGGATACTAGAAAGAGCCAGATTTTGTGATTCCCCCCAAAAACAGTACCATAAGTTTTTTTTAAATATAAGCTGTTATGTATAGCGAAATAGTTCCTATTTTAATCAGAATCTCTTTAAATGCCATTAGTCTTCAGGGTTCCAAATGGTAGAATTTCAAGCCCTAGAAGCCCGGGAGAGGAGTGGCTGCAGGGCATGAACAGGGCTTACAGCAAAGACCTTCTGTACTTGTGGAAAGCCCTGCGCCTGCCATGTGGTTGATTCTGCTTGGAGAGAATCCTCCGGTGCAGGCCCAGCAATTGAACCCTAATGAAACCTAAGCAAACACACTCTGCCCTGGCAAGGCCACAAGCTCTTATGTCCCAAGCTCCTCTATCTTAGTGGATTCCAGACCTCTATAAGGGTAGATATAAAGCTACACAGAGGCTATTTTATTCCAGACAAGGTAAGGGCACAGGCTAGCAGCAACTTGTAGTCATGTAGAAAAGGTCTGGGTCTGAGGGCAGAAGAAGATGTGGGTTTAAGTCCAGCCCATGCCAATCAGGAGCAAGCCACTTCCTGAGCCTCAATTTTCTTTTCTTTTCTTTTTAATGTTTATTTATTTATTTTGAGAGAGAAAGAGAGAGAACTCTCGGCAAGCAGGGGAGGGGCAGAGAGAGAGGGAGAAAGAGAGAATTCTAAGCAGGCTTCCGAGCCGTCAGCGTGGAGCCCAATTCAGGGCTCCATCTCACCAACCGTGAGTGAGGTCATGACCTGAGCTGAGATCAAGAGTCGGAGGCTTACCCAACTGAGCCACCCAGGCACCCCATGAGCCTTGATTTTCTTAACTAAAAAAATGGAAATGAAATCTCCTTGTCCTTCTCCACCGGTTTCAGAGAGATCAAATGACATGACTCATGGGCAAGTGCTTTGAAAGGATAAAAGTTGTCACCAACATGGAGCAAGGTGGTGGTGGTGATAAAGAATGTTGTGCCAGCGTATCATTTCCAGGAACATGGGTTGTTCTTTGATTTCCCCCCAGCTCCTAGTCAAGCCTGTTCACATCTGAGAAATCAGCAGCAAGAACATATGTCACCCCAACCCCCAGCCTGTGTTACTGGCAGAAAAATGGCAAGAGTGAAGTTCTGACCTGGGACACAAAGCTATTTAAAGAACTTGGAATGTAAACACAGGTGGATTGTGTGTTTGCTGCCCTGGGCAATGAGCTGTCAGTTTCACTTTCCCAACCACTGAAGCCAATGGAATTTACAAGTCCACAGAAGCACTCTAAAATACTACTGCCATCCAAGTACTCATTATTAATCACATTATCACAGTATCTTTTGGACCCAGCGCGATTATGTGTGTACTTTATGCCCTAGTTAAAGTTTTTATGGGATTACTGAAGCTGAGATAACCAAACAAAACTGAGACCAACAAACCCTGCACTTGCTTAGGTGAAGAGGGAGGGAAGGAACGTCATTAATAATAAAGAATATTTATTGGGTGCATATAATGCACCGGGAGCTCTACTGGTATTCCCCTCCCAATGACCTGGTAGGTAGGCATGATGGTTATCCTCATTTTATATATAAGGAAGGTAAATCTTGGAGAAATTACACCTTCCATCATGAGCTTTCTTTAGGTGGCCCTAAATGAGCATTTGAAACCTGCAGTTTAGTTGACCCAGCAGGCTTCCTGCATTAGTTGACAAGAGCTCAGGACATTTCCTTATGACTGCTGCTTTGAAAATTAACTTCTCCACCCACTCTCCCAGATCTTCTTGCACTGCTCCTTCAACAGAAACCAGGATCCTGACCCCCCAGTCCAGTGGGACTCACAGCAAGTGTACAGCCAGCACCTGCTGATGGACAACATCTAGCAATGTGACAGTACCAACAACAGCCACTGCCAGACAACAGCCATACCACTGCCACAGCCATATGTCAGGCACTAGGTCTACATTGTTGTTAGTTGCTACAACAAGCACATGAGGAAGATATTATCAATTTCTTTTTTCTTTAAATTAGAAATAGAGTTAGATGGATGGGGAAGAGAAAAAAGAAATAAAGAGTTAGAAAGGTTAGGTGACTTGTCCAAGGTCACAGGTCACAAGGCTTGCAAGTGGTGGAGCTGGGATTCCAACTGCCATAATCAAAGCCCATCATTGTCTGTTGTTCTCATTTTCTCATTCTGTTTCCCAATTAACTCTTCCTCTGTTGTGCCTCCCCCAGCAATACAAATATTAAAGTACTGCTTTTATATCCAGAGAAGATATTTATGAAGTAAAATCTTACAAGTAGCATCACCTTAACTATTAATGCTTAGAGTATATTTAGAGTCTAGGATTCCTCTGCTTTCTTCCTACTAGTCCTGATCCAAGTAGAGTTGGATTCAAATCACTGGGTCACACTCCTCTTCTAGATCTTACCTTTCTTTTCCCTCAGTCAGGTCAAGCTGCACTCCTGACAACTCTTTTTTTTTAATTTTTTTTAATGTTCATTTTTGAGACAGAGTATGAGCAGGGAGGGGCAGAGAGGGAGAAATAGAATCTGAAGCAGGCTCCAGGCTCTGAGCTGTCAGCACAGAGCCCGACATGGGGCTCAAACCCATGAACCGTGAGATCATGACCTGAGTCGAAGTCAGACGCTCAATTGACTGAGCCACTCAGGTGCCCCCTGACAACTCTCTTGAATACACGACATAGTCTACCTGGTTCTAGCTTTTAGTCAACCAACTCTTTCATCTTCTCAAGATATTCTCAGCCTCTGGAACACACCAAGTTTCCCCTAGATAGTCAGTCCCTGGGGAAGAGTCACAGTGGATGAATTTATTTGACCTACTTCAAGAAATTAACAGGTTGGGTTCCATGTTAACAAACCCCAAATTTGTTCATTGCAATGCACCCACCTAAAAAAAAGTACAATTTCCAGTCTCTCTTAAGAGTGACCATTATGTCCCAATAACAACCAATGATAGATACAGGGAAAGTGCTGGGTAGAGTTTCCAGGAAAGACCTTTACAAGAGGAAGGACACTTGACTGGCTTGTTCATTTTTCCTCTGCCTTCACACCTCAACTTCTTCAGGTTCAGAACACAACTTCATGTCCAGCACAAAAATGAAGGCTATGCCTTAGAGTAGACAATTAGAAGGAGCTCCTGATGGCACTGGGGAATCACCATATCAATCCTGAATTGAACTCCTAAGGAATTCCTTGTATATGATTTGTTTAAGTCACTGTTTCCAGGCTTTCTATTACTCTTAGACACATGAAATTACTGATATGGAAACCTAAACTCATGCAAGCACACGGATATTAGCATAAGAGAACACATGCTCAAGATTACCAGAGGCTGGGGAGAAAGGAGAAAGTAAGAATGAGGAGGCAGGATGGTATAATGGTTACAGTCAAACAGAACTACATTCAAAGACCAGATTTGATGCTCCCTAGCATACTATGTAGCCTCAGACAACAAAACTCCCTGAATCTGTAAAATATATGACCTTATAAGATTTATAACCATCAAATTAGATTATGTTTATAAAATATGTGATAAGATACCTAGCACATAGATAGGTTTAGTAAACAATGGCTATTAAGTATTATTTTTGTCATCATTATCATTGCACTATATGGCTTCTTAAAGACTTTAACATTTCTAGGAGATAAGGAAGGGAAGAAGAAAAATCTGGTGAATGGTCTTTGGGATCCTATTGATAGGGAGGGGTTGGGGCCAATCAATCATTCTTGTTGATTAGGTCAAAATCCAGTGGGAAGTTCAGATCCTTAAGCTGAAATGTCACATGCTGAGTGTACATGCACCCATCAACACTGGCCAATCAACACTGTCTCCAGAGAAAAATAGCACCTGACTCTTTCCCACTGGGTTGTATTATGAAAAGAATATAAATTTCAGAATCAGGTAAGCACTGATTTGAATTCTCATTAGGGTTGGTGATACAAGCATCTCTCTCCTTGGCTTCCTCATCAGTAAGATAAACATGCTACTCGTTACCTCCTAGGGCTATAGAGGGTGAAGTGTCTGGCAGAGGCTGGGCCTTAACACACAGTAAGTCTTTCAAACCTCCAAATAATATGCAAGTCTCATAGGTTCTTTTAAGCTAGTAATATAAGAAATGCTGCTAATGCTCATTAAATAGTACAGGAGGGGCGCCTGGGTGGCTCAGAGGTTAAAAGTCCTGCTCTTGATTTAGGCTCAGGTCATGATCTCATGATTCATGTGTTCAAGCCCAATATGAGGCTCGGCACTGACAGCGCTGAGCCTGCTTGGGATTGTCTCTCTCCCTCTCTCTGACCCTCCTCCCCCTACCTCAAAAATAAATAAATAAACATTAAAAAGAAAAAAAAAAAAAAAAAAACAAGTACAGGAAACAGTGAGATTGTCCCCAGGCAGAGGGCCACACCCCTGAAGTCAATGCATTAGGGCACAATTCCCTCTCCATTCCAGCGAGGGAGGAAGGAAGAGGCAAGTGGTGGAGGCTGGGCGAATGGAAGCCACACAGTAAGGATCCTGGGGAAAGTACTCTATTTTATTCTTTTGTGTTTTGAAACCACAGGCCTAAGTGACTAAAGAACACTGAGACAAGACAGCCATTGCTAACAGCAGGATCAAGTTAGCATCAGAACACATTCCCTGCAGGAGTGATTCTCCAGACTGACTAGCAGTCATGTCTGTGCTCCTAGTTAGGAATGGCAGCACTGGAAAACACAACTTAAATGGATATATCATGGGGGGATAAAGGGGATTCGAAGAGCAGAAATAGAAGAAGGGCACTTGCCAGCAATTACCTAAAGTTATGTGCTGGCCAGGGGTGCCTGGGTGGCTCAGTTGGTTAAGTGTCTGACTTTGGCTCAGGTCATGATCTCGTGGTCCATGAATTCAAGCCCCGTGTCGGGCTCTGTGCTGACAGCTCAGAGCCTGAAACCTGCTTCAGATTCTGTTTCCCTCTCTCTCTGCCCCTCCCCCACTCATGCTCTGTCTCTCAAAAATAAATAAAAACATTAAAAAATTTTTTTAAAGTTATGTGCTGGCTATTGTTGTAAGAGTTTTACTTGTCCTAACTCTGAATCCTCAATAACAACAAGGTCACTGTTATCACCCATATTTCACAGAGGAGAAAAGTGAGAGCAGTGAAATTAAGTAACTTGCAGTGATAGTCAGGCTTAGAATCAAACCCAGCATTCTCTCACCAGAGATAGTGTTTGCATCCTCCACAAGAAGACACGGGCTTGCCATCATCTAATACTTATTTTTTTTTTTTTAATTTTTAATGTGTATTTATTTTTGAAAGAGAGACAGTGCAAGCAGGGGAGTGGCATAGAGAGGGGGACAGAGGACCCGAAGTGGGCTCTGCGCTGACAGCAACAAGCCTGATGTGGGGTTTGAACTCACAAACTTTGAGACCATGACCTTAGCCAAAGTCGGATGCTCAACCAACAGAGCCACCCAGGCGCCCCCATCCTACACCCCTTGAAAAGACTCATCCCTTGCAGTGAGGAATGGGCAAACAGCTCTCAACTATAAAATAAATAAGGCTAGGGGATGCAACGTACATCATAGGGCATACAGTTAATAGTATGTCACAACTTTGTATGGTGACAGATGGTAGCTAGATTTATCACAGTGATCACTTTGCAATGTGTATAAATGTTGAATCACTACGTTGTACATCTGAAATTAATATAATATTGTGTCAACTGCACTTCAATAAAAATAAATCAAAAACAATTTGTTCCTTGATATGTCATACAGGGAACGAGGAAAAGATTCTGATGTGTTTTGGGATTCATGACTCCTTGTTTAAGGGTATTCCAGTATGAGAGGTAAGGATAAAGCATTAAGTATTCATATGTTTTTCTTCTAAAATGTTCAAATTGCAGATATTCAAGACCAAGGATTATCAGGCAGGAAAAACCCATCCAGGTTGCCTGATCTGCTTTCCTTTCTTGTCATTAAGAGCAGTGAGAAAGGCACATCGGGTTGCCCAGAGTTCACCAAGGCAGAAAGGGGGTGAAGACGCTGGGAGCAGACCGCCAGGTTCCAATCCTGGTTTCTTTGCTATTGCTGAGTCACCTGGGCAAGTCATTTCACCTGGCCATACCTCAGTCTTTTTATCTGTTCACCGGGGCAACAACAGTATAAACTCCATTAGTTTGCTGTGAGGATTCAGTGGAAACAGTGACTACAAGAGGCAAGGTCAGTGCAGGGGTGAACCAAAAGAACGATGATGCTTATCGGATATCACGTGGACCCTCGGCCAGGCGATCCCACTGAGAAGTGGGGGCTTGCATCAGCATATAGGGATGGCCTGAGTCTCCAGAATAGAGTTCTTCATTCAGAGATTTAAACAAACAAACAAACAAACAAAACACAGAGGGTGAGGCTTATTCTGTTGTTCTTTTAAATAAAAACACTAAAGAAAAAAATATTTAGCTACTAGGCAATGCTTTTATAAATGAAATTTAGAGAGAAACTTTCAATGGGACAAAAATAGTAAGACTTTTTAAAAACCAAATTGTTTTCAAGCACACTATTTTTAACACAATGAGATTCTACTTTGTAAAAAAGAATCAACTTAATGGTCTTTTAAATCTGGAATATTAAGGTATTTTCAGGGCTGAGGGTAAAATGGGTTCTTATTAATTCGCTGACATCTAATTCACTTATAAATAGGCCAGCTTTGACAGCAGCTATAATCCATGCACGTAAGTTTTAAAAATAAAAATAAGAATGCTGTACACACTTTTGTCACACTTTGCCTTTCAAAGTAGATTTGTTCCTATTTTCCGCTAGATAATGTGAGATGAGGTGCGTATTGTCACTGGAGTGTCAGAGGTCAAGGGCTACCACTGAACAGGAAGTAAACAATGAAAGATGAGTACAGAGGATGGGTTTTAGCGCTACTTGTAACCTCCAGAAGGTCAGGTTAGCTCCCTGGGTTCCACAGTTTTTACCTGTGAATGAAATGGGCCGGTAAAATTCCTGCCAAGTCTAAAATTCTAAAACTACACGTACACTCACACACACACACACACACACACACACACACACACACACACACCAGATAATGTATTTTCAACTCCCTGATGCCCAACAACAATTATACACCTTGCAGACTGCACCTGCACTGAACTTACAATTATTTCCTAAATTATTATTTCCTTGAATGACAGGATGGCTACACATTTCATTTAGGGTGTTAAGGCATCAAAATGACATTTGCTAGGCTTCGGAAATGTTTGATGAGCTAGTACTTAACTCTTTTTTCATAAGAAAATTGTTAGATGTTTTTATACCCTTTCAGACCTATTAATATCACCTAATGCAGACCATTACATAAGAAAATTACCTGACTGAAGATAGAATGGCAAGACAACACAGGCAAATGCACAAAATTTCTGCTATTTCATAGGAGTTTTGTAAGATAAATATAATTTTTGAGATGCCAAAAAGCTCTGTTCCATGCTGTCTATGACCCTTGTTATGTGAATCCATTTGCGGGTACTAGAGGGACACAGATTCGGGAAGCACTAGGCAAATTCTGATTATTTTTACCAAAAAAGAAATAAGCTCTGGCTTAACACAAAATGCATTTTGTTTTAAAATTATGAGCTGCAGGAAGAAAGGGATAAATCATATACACACAAAAGCGTTTAATACCTCAAAACTGCCAGAGCAGTTATACAATCTTACTAGCTATCTGCAGCATGAAAATTCAAATCAGACCTATTTGTGGCTCTAGGGTCAGTCTAGATAATATATTTATGAATTCTCAGATGCAAATGTATACTTCTACCTTTATACCTTTGTAGAAATTCTTACCCTTGTAGCCTTTGAGTTTTCTATTTTTAGACCTGGTATTCTGTAATGGCTTGGTTTTGGGGCTTTGGTACTGTGTGGGAAGATGTTGAAAGTTCAGAACCTTTTGTAGGAGGGAGAAGTGAACAAAGGAGAGTAAGGGCAAAGAATTTGAAGTTCCCCAACTGCTGCTGAGTTCCACCAATATAGAAGCTAACACCCCCCCTATTTCAGGACAGGGGATCAGAGGCTTGAAACCCTGCTCAGTTCTTTCCAGCTCCTGAAGCCTGGTTTAACAGAACTCTAGATATTCTTTTCTCTCCTCTATCATGCCTAAAAATAGTATGAAATCCACACTGAAAAGACACACAGTAGCTAATCCAATGCTTCATTGTTCATTTTCCCTATGGGCTTTTTTTAAGGACATGGAGAGAGGAAAAAAAAAAAACTGACTGTAGTGTTAGGGCTGAAAATCAGACTCTAGCACCAAAAGGCGGCCAATTCAGCAAGAAGGACCCAAGGCCTTCCAGGCAACGCAGTGTGCGGTAATAAAAGAGCAGAAATTCTGGAGCGAGGTTGGCCGGTGCAAAACTTGGTGTCACTGCTTAACAGTAACATGACCTTGATCAACTTCTACTACCTCTGAACCCCAATTTCCTCATTATAAGAAAGACAATGCCTCCTATCTCATCAGATTTTTGCAAGAATTAAATGTATAGTGATACATGATTCATATATTAACTGGGATAAAATGAGCACTTAATGAATGCCAGTTGTTACCAGATTTAATAGCAAAATAATTATTATTGTATGTAGCTAAAATGACCAATTTGGAGAAATTATACTTTCAGATGCAAAGACATTATAAAGCTACAGTAATTAAAACAGCTTGATGTTAGTCTATGGATGGAAAAACAGAAAAATGGAATAGAACAGTGATTTCGGATACAGACCTGTATATACAGACACTAGATTTATGAAAAAGGGGACACTGTAGTGGATTTTCAAAAGCTTTTGCTGGGCCAATTGTATATGCATCTGGAAAAAAAAAATTACGATTCCCTACCTCACACTATCTACAACAATCAACTCTAAGTGGATTACAGTTCTGAATATGAAAGGAAAGACAATGAATCTTCTACATAATATAAAATACATTCATGACTTTGAGGTGACCAAACTTTTCTTAAACTGGACCAAAAAATCATTAATCTGAATGAAAATGTTTGATTGGATTATATTAAAACCAAGGACTTCTATTTATCAAAAGATATAGTAGGATGGCAACCACAGGAGAACATTTTCAACATTATCTGACAAAGACCTGGTATCCATGATATATAAATACCTGTGTAAGTCAGTATGAAAAAGACAGACATTGAGAAATGGACAAAATGTAAACAGGCACTCCATGCAATAGGGTATCTAAGTGGCCAATGAACATATGAAAAAGTGCTCAGCTTTTTCAGTCATCAGGAAAATGTAAATATAAATGAATAAACTTTCAAACATCCACTAGAAGGGCTACAATGAAAAGGTAGAAAATACTAGGTGTGGATACAAATGTGGAACAAGAGGAATTCTCGTAGAGTGTTGATGCAAGCGTAAAGTGGCTCAACCACTTTAAAAACCAGCTTAGTAATATTTAGCAGAGGTAAAATTTCATACTCTATGACACAGCAATTCTCCCCAAACATATAATAGAAATGCATACAATAGAAATGCATACATATATGCCCCAAAAGAAATGTACATGAAATTTCAGAGCAGCGCTATTTGCTATAGCCCTAAACTTGAAACAACCCAAATGTCCATCCAAGAGATTAGATAAATGATAGCTTATTCCTACAGCAGCATATTTACCACAAAAAAATGATTTTTGAAAAATTATACTATCCATAATAACACGAACGAAAACATAATGTTGAACATTACAAAAGAGAACATACTATATGATCCTGTTCATCTAAAGCTAAAAACAGGTAAAATTCACCTACGGTAGTGGAAATAGGTTATTTTTCCAGATAAAAATCGGGGTGGGGGGCAACCCAGAAGGGTCTCTGATGGTTGTATAATACTCTCTATCTTGATCTAGATAGAAATTAGCTAACTAGCTAGTTAGTTGGTAGTTGGAAAATTCATTGAGCTGTGTTGTGCTTTTAGGATTCGAACACTTCTATGCATTTAAGTTACGCTCATAAAAAGTTAACTTTAAAAAATAGAATGTGAGCTTTCTAGGTGATCAAAAAGGGACAATAACATTTTAGATGATAAAACTCCTGCAGATAACTTAGATGGGCTTCTCAAAAGTAGGGCTGTGTTTGCCCTACTCACCATCTCTGGAACCAGGGATTTGGCACTTTACCTAGCCAGGTTGACTAACTGGATAAAAAAGCATATAACCTGTCTGTTTAGGCATCCTAGTCCAACTACCTAAAGTGGTATTAGCTTCTGAAGTTGGTCAGGTACATCTCTCTACACCCAGACTTCAGTATAATGTCACCTGTTGGATAGGTAAGTATATGCTTGCTGTTTTGCAAATGAAGATCCTGACCTCAGTGAAGAGTACTGCAGGTGCTGAAAAGCTATCACAGGTTTGGCTGGTTCCTTCATTCACTCACTCATTCACAAATCTTCCTTCCTTGCCCTTTCCTTCCTTCCTTCCTTGCCCTTTCCTTCCTTCTTTCCTTCCTTCCTTCCTTCCTTCCTTCCTTCCTTCCTTCCTTCCCTCCTACCTTCCTTCCTTCCTTCCTTCCTTCCTTCCTTCCTTCCTTCCTCCCTCCCTCCCTCCCTCCCTCCCTTCCTTCTGTCCATCCATGTGTCCCTGTCCACCTGTTTTCTATCCATTCTACTAGCAAGGTGGTTAAGAACATAGTGCTAGAGCCCATCTGTCTAAGCTTGGATCCTGGCTCTGCCGCTCATTATCTATGTGACCTTGACCACATAAGCAAGGATAGATGAATAAAAGATGAGGCTGAAGGAGCAGGCAGGAAACAGATCATCTAATTCTTTGGAGACCTCATTGAAGACCTCAGCATTGGAGACTCAGGGTGATGAAGTAACGCCTTCCCTTCTCCTTTCTTACTCTATTTTTTCTCTTTTTGATGGAATTAAAATTCAGGTACTTTGAGGGTTGCTGTTATTCTGGAATCCACTTACTTGATATTTTAGTGCATTAAGGACAAGTGGTAAACCAGATAAGAACTTTAGAGCTAAAGTGGCTAGGAACGTCAGTTGTGGAGTTAGGACTAGGGCTAGAATTCTCCCTCTGCACCTTCACTGTGTATCTCAACCAAGCTCTTTAATGTCTTTGAGTCCTTTATTATGATGACAATAACAGTAACTCATAGTTTGTAGAACTGGGTGAAGACATAGTGAAAGGATTCTCATAAAACACTTAGCACAGTGCCTGTCATATAATAAGCACGCAACAAATGTTAATCATAAAACCTCGTGCAGAATACAAATATGATGTGTAATTCTCCCCTCCAAATGTTGAATTGAATACAAGGGTTAGCTTGCGGTGAAATCTTATTTATTTTTAATTAAAAAAAAATCTTTTTGAGAGACAGAGAGAGAGAGGGGTGCGAGGAGAGGGAGGGGCAGAGAGAGGGAGACACAGAATCTGAAGCAGGCTCCAGGCTCCAAACCGTCAGCACAGAGTCCAACCCGGGGCCTGAACCCACGAACCATGAGATCATGACCTGAGCTGAATTCGGACGCTCAACTGACTAAGCCACCCAGGCGCCCCTCTTATTTATTTTAAAATCTTATTTTAACTTGCCTTCGTGAAGGTACTCAGTTCCTGTGGAAAGTTATAGAGCAGCAGTACGATCCTCATCTTGTGAGACATTTAACAAAAAGAAAAAATGCACAGAAATTCCATTAAATTAAGATTTCTGATAAGAGCAAGCTAAGCGACCCCTGGAAGTTTGCTTATAATTAAAAAATCGTCTTGCTGATATGCTCTGCATGCACATTTCCTTTGTCCTCTGGCTGAAACAACTAAGACATCCAGGAAAAGGGAACCTGGGTCCTTGACACCTTATCTCTTCATCTGTTGGCAAAATAATCATTTCTGGATCCACGTACAGGTCTAAGAAAGGGTTTTCTTCTTGGGCCAAAAAGGAAAAAAAAGAGGAGAAAAAAAATGAATTCTCTGGGAAGGAGTATCAAGTTTGTGGTGTGAGTTAGCAATGCAAAAACCAAGGGCAAAGCATACTTACCTTGCTAAATATATTTTACCTACTTTTCTGGGGATGGTGTGGCTGCAGCATTGTGGGGGGGGTGGTGCAGTGGAGGGTTGGGAAATAGGAAAATTCTGGTTGAATGGTCAATAATCCAGGGCAGGGCAAAGAAGAACATATTCAAAAAGCAAATTTCTGCCTGCCTTTGTTAAAACTTCCTTTATAAGGAAAATTATTCTGAGAAGCGGCACA
Source organism: Leopardus geoffroyi (assembly GCF_018350155.1). Taxonomy (NCBI): domain Eukaryota; kingdom Metazoa; phylum Chordata; class Mammalia; order Carnivora; family Felidae; genus Leopardus; species Leopardus geoffroyi. Next base: position 127,618,040 of record NC_059331.1, read on the forward strand.
TTAAGAGACTGTCATACAGCAAATTTAGCATGGATATAAATAATTGCCTGTCCAACCATGTGAGATGGGCACTCAAAGGTTATGCTGGGATAGAGGCAGATTCAGGAGCAGCTAGGATGTGCCTCACTGAAAGTCCAGCAAGAAGCGGGCACGCCATTGCGTGGCCACGGATTATACCTTGACCTGAGGCTCAGAGCCTTTGCCAGAGCCAGAGAGCTGGCAAAAGGGGCCGAAAATAAGCAATCCTGAATTCATTAAATGCGAAATTAAGGGAAGGGGACATGCCAGGGCTTGCTCCTCATACCATTCTTTCTGCTCTCTGTTGCTCAGTAAATGACTCTCCTTAAGATCTCAGAGACCACCTGTAGCTCTTCACATAAAACGCACTTGCTTTAGCAAGACATTCAGCACTTGTCAGCCTGACCCTACTTCCCCACCTCTAACTTTTCTCTGGCCTCTGAAGGAAGCCTAAAATCAAGCACAGTTTCTACCTCTTTGCCTACCAAGTTAACCACCCCTGCTTGTATTTCTACGTGTTAAATTTTGGAGTTTTCTCTTCATGGAGCCCATGGAGTTGTCCTCCAAAGCCCATCCCTTTGCTAAGGGCACTTCACTCAAGCCTTGCCAGTCTGCCCCTTCCCTTGTGCCTCTACAGACCTTCAGTTTTCTCCACCTGGTTGGATTCCCCCTCCTGACTGCTGCAGAAACAGGAACCTCTAGTAATATCTGCATTCCCACATGGCCAGCCTCCCATTAACACCTACCTGCACGTCCCCCCCTTGTGCCTCCAGCGACATGCTTTTCTTCCCTATGGTTTCCATTATGTCCCACTTCATGCACTGCTTAAAGAACAGGATGAGGGATGTCCCCGACTTTTGTACAACACACATCTCAGCACTTGTGCTGTGATAAGGGCACTTGGAAGGCTCCACTCAGGCTTCCCTCTCTGCTTTAAAACTGTCAGACCCGCAAAAGGACCCAGTCCTCCTCTTTCTCTCCCCCAATTTTCTGAAACCCAAGCATAGGTGTTCTCTTAGGAGAACAATAAGGAACCATATAAAGAAGGCAAATTAATTACACAAATTCAACAGGGAAGAAAACCAAATCTGATGACGTTCCTAAACTACAGAGATGTAACCTTCCTCTGCAGATCAACAGCCAGCGCCGAGGCCCTGGCAGGGGGTTTGCCCTTGCCATTCCCATCCCGCCTCATTTACCACACACCCATTCAGACCAGGAACACTAGGTCCAGTGCTTGTCTTGGGCCCTTCTGGGACTCTGTCACAAGGAACATAAGGCCTCAAGGATTGCATAACAGTGTTAACAATGCGTTCACCCTGGGTGGTGGAATTAAGGGAGATACGGGGGATATTAAGGGAATAATCCACTGACAATCATGCTTTTGCCAATGTGGGATCTGAGAAGATGGAGATTTATATCAGTGAACAAAACCAGAGTTAAGTCCCTAATATTTTTGCCTGTATATAGTTCCATTCAGTCCTCTTAAAAAAGAAAGCATGATAAAAAGCACATCTCTCTGTTGCCCAGGATTATGTGGGCAGGCCTGTGTGGAGGGACAGAGAAGCCCTCAGTGTATGAACAGAACACCAGGCCCTAAGAAGCACATCCTCAAGCACTGTGCTAGTAATTTAGGAAAAGGTCAAACTTCACACAGGCACTTGACTGAGATTTACCAAAAAAGAGGAAACAAAAGGAAAAAGCATTAAATACCAAACCAGAAACAGCTGGCTGGAAAACTTGAAAAGGACATAATCTGAATAACAAGACACCTTGGGGAATCTGCTTCAGCAAATCAGAAGGTGAGCAGCCTAGAACAGGGTGTTACTTACTTGAGAATACTGCAGTGAGCATGTGCCAAGAGCTGTTGTAAGCTCCTGGCAAGTATTTGCTCATTTAATTATCATAACATTTCCATGAGGTTGGTGCAGCTGCTATCATCCCCACTGTACAGATGAGAAAACTGAGGCCCAGACGAGTGACATGGCTTGGCTCACAGAGCTTACAGGAGGTACAGCCAGGGTTTAACAAGGGTTTGGGTCCAGAGTCCTTGTCCTGTCACTCACTGGGCAGCAATTACCCTCCAATGGAAGATTTTTAAAGCAGAAAGTGAATACTTCCTAGAATTCCTCTTTACTGTGATTTAAAAATAAATCTGATTCTATTTCCTTCTTCTCAGACCCACCATTTTAATGAAGACTTGCTATTGCTAACTAAGATAATTTTTGGATATGCAATTCTTACAGTTGGTATAAGATGGTATTCCTTTTGCCAATTTAACTATAGCAGACATGTATTCCCATTGAAATGTTACTCTTCAGTGCTGGGGGGAAATCAACAATTTGTAGACTCTTAATTTCATGGGCATCGATTTGCTCATTGGCTTAATAGATCCTTATCCTGATAAAGAAGATACAAAATTTATCTTTTTTAATGAAAGGCTAATATCCTGAAAGATTAAGAAATAAAGCTAGCCAGACCAATATTTTTTTGTCATCAAACAATTATATAGTGCTTCATATATACCAGCCACCATTCTCAGTGCTTTAAAATTATAAAATGATTTAATTATATGAAAATTAAGTGTGAGCCAGGTTCAATTTTCATCTCTATTTCACAGGTGAGAAAACCAATGCACAGAGAGGCTAAGTGACTTTGTCTGAGTCACACAGCCAGAATGTGCTTGCAGGAGGCAATCAGCCTACAGAAGCTATGCTCTGAACCAAATATATGCATAACCAGTGTACTCACTCAGAGGTCTCCTTGCCCCGGTAGCTTTTTACCTACGTAGTTGCTGCTGCTGCAGCCCTAATCATTACACGGTTATATAAGAATTTACATAATAAATTCTTATTCACAACCTAAGGCCGCTGGGCCCCTTTGACCATGACGGATCACACACAGATCCATGACTACCCCAGGTATATCAGATCTTAGAATCTCTCTCAATCGGGGCGCCTGGGTGGCTCAGTCGGTTAAGCGGCTGACTTTGGCTCAGGTCATGATCTCACGGTCCATGAGTTCGAGCCCTGCATCGGGCTCTGTGCTGACAGCTCAGAACCTGGAGCCTGCTACAGATTCTGTGTCTCCCTCTCTCTCTGACCCTCCCCGTTCATGCTCTGTCTCTCTCTGTCTCAAAAATAAATAAACATTAAAAAAAAATTAAAAAAAAAATCTCTCGTCAATAAAGAGCCAAATTATATCAAATCTACTCATTTAAAAAATCCCACCCGCTCTGATTTTTTTCAAAAAAAGATTATGTTAGGATTGAATCTCTTTATTTCACAGAAACAAACTCATAAGCAAACAAACAAACAAACAAACAAACAAAAAACCAGCTGTCAGTGTCTTGGTGGTATCTTGAAACATAAATTTGAGTAGCATGTGGCACATTCACTAGGAATGCTCCCAGAATGCTCCCAGTTTTGCAGTTGATAAAAACTATTTTACTATTAAAAAGCACTAATAGAATTAGGTTGAAGCTCTTGTTACTGCTTTAATGAGACTATTTTTTTCATCCTACACAGCATTGTGGACTAATTGGTATTCCAGTGAATTGAACATTGTTTGATTTTTTAAATTTTTTTTAAGTATTTATTTATTTTGAGAGAGAACATGCACACAAGTAGGGAAGGGGCAGAGAAAGAGGGGGAGAGAATCCTGCACTGTCAGTGCAGAGCCTGATGTGGGACTCGAACTCATAAAACACAAGATCGTGACCTGAGCCGAAACCAAGAGTCGGACGCCTAACCGACTGAGCCATCCAGGTGTCCCGACATTAGTTTCTTGTTCCTGGACCAATGGGATGGATGCATGCATAGATTCTACCTTAGGAATGTGTGTTTCTGAAGAATTCAGCCCTAAACTGATGGGTGATGATACATTTTAACCCTTCGTTAATTATCTAAGTTCTTCTTATACTGAATATCTGCTACTCCCCCTCCTCCTACCCTGCCTTGCCGATATAAAATGATAATTAACCCCTGCAATATATACAATATAGTCCTTGCATATTTTTGGGTGATTGTTATGCAATTGCAGACTTTGCTCCAGTTGAATTTGCCTTAAACCAAATTCAGTAAGAGTTATTTTGGCCTCCAGCTTCTTGGCCATCATCTTTCTCAATCTCTCTCTTTTTAAACCCTCACCAAAAGGAGGTCATTTTAGATAAGGACACATCTTAATGAAAAACCCAAATAAGGATAAGACTAAAATTAAGGTGCTTTTCACCCCAGTAGGAAGATTCTGATGGAAATTCTCAGAACTTCCTTCTACATGATATAACAGTTAATGCTCTCAGGCACTTTAATTCTCATTTTTTGTAGACAGCTATTTTATTTTAATTTTTGGTCATTCAATTTTGTTCTTCATAGTTTGAAAGCATTCTCTCCTTCTCCCCTGGTAAATGTACTCAGGAACTTCCATTTTATAAAAATTTTCCAATTCTCTAAAAACAGAGACCATTTCTGTTATTAGGGCTATTCTCTTACACATACAAATGACCGGGACACCACGTATGGTCTCTGGAATGTACCATAAGATACCCAATATGACACCATATTTCCTACTAAGAAAGACATTATATCTAGTGTGTATACATGCAAGTGGATTCCTCATGAACGCCTTCAAAATTATCGAACAGCCATCAAGACTTTAGAGGGAAAAACAGAATGACAACAGTTCACTAACACTACTTATATGCTCTTCCCAATCTCACTGTACTCTCTTGTCTCCTTCATAGTCTTGTTCTTTGTTTTCGGGTTTCCTTTCTACCCAAGGTTCTGTTCTCATCTTTCTCTTTTCCTCTCTCTTCACTCTTGCCCTAGGAAAACTCATCTAGTCTTGCAACTTCCATGCTCACAGCTGCCAAATCTCCATTTCAAGCTCAGGTAGTCCTCCAGAGCTCTGGACAACCAGCTCCTTGCTGGACATGGTCTACCTGGATGTCCCTTAGTCACCTCAAACTCAAAATGACCCAAACTGAACTCATTATCCAGACTTACTGGGTTTCCCACCTCGGGTATGAATCTACTTGGCTATCCAGGTCAGCCTTGGCTTCTCTCTCACTCCCCTTCATATCCTAAACATATTTCCTCCTTTCCTCTCCCTGCCACTTCTCTTGGCTCAGGTGCTCATCGCTGCTCTCCTAGGTTAGGACAAAAGGCTTCAAAATGGTCTCCCACCGTCAAGATGCATCCGTTTTCCTCACTGGCCTTCATAAGGAGGTTGTTCAAATCTAACTACAGCCACGGCAAGACACAGATATAGCAACAACAAGAGTTTAGTTTTATCAGTGCTTTTCATAGTGAAAATAATTAAGCCTTTCTGCTTAAAATCTCTCAGATAAAGTCCAAAATCCTTAATAAATGTGGACCCTGCCTAGCTCTGAATCAGCCAATTTCAGAGCAAGCTTTTAAAAATAAAACTTCCAGAATGCATTTATGAGGAGAGGGAGAAAACAATCTCAAAATTTTGAGAACAAAATAAAAGGACGAAAAGCTCAAATACACCATTTGCAAGACTTCCAGACTTGAGCATATGATTTAATGTAGGACTTCAACACCCTTCCTCAGCTCATTCCCCTTCTTAGTGGTAAGTCCTGTAGGTCTTTAAGATCCAATGCAGTTGTTAGCTCCTCTATGGAATGCTTTTATTACTATTACCTACTGGCTGACACTTCTAAGGGTCTCCATCTCACCCTCTGCCAAGTTCCCAATTCTGTGTGCTTTTGTGTCTCCCCATAGGAATCCTAAGAATCTGGAGACTCAGGACCCTGCCTTCTCTGTCTTTGTATCCTCAGTACTTAGGTCTTCAAAAAAAATGCTTGTGGAATGCATGGTTCATTGTAAAGTGGTTCTTGTCTGATGGCACGAAGTTGCTGAAGTCACAACATTCAAAAATTCTTCATCTCCTTACACTGAAGTTTTGCACTGCAATCTATTCTTGCCAGTGGCTGCTAACCACTAAACATGCATCCCCACTGACAAAACAAAACATGACCACAGGAGCAGGCTCTGTGGAGACCGTGCCCACACATTTCAGTGGCTGTGCTAAAATAAGCATGTAAGTGTGTAGGACTCATCATCAGATTGTACCAGGAAACGCGCCCTCCCAGATTTAAAAATATACTTGTTTGGCTTGATTCGGGCTGCTCCTCATTCCAGGCCTGCCTGAGTCACTGGAGAAACATCCTATTAGGGTGCACCCCCACTGATTGGCTTCCTTTGTATGTTCTCGATGAGTTAGGAGACATGACTCACAGTTCACTGTTATGACAAAAAGAACTTGCTCTCCCTTCCTTTTCATTACTGATGTTTTGTGGGCTGCCTTGGCACCTCTTAGAAACATCTAAGAGAGCCAGGGGCAGCTTGGGAATTGGCATTATTTATTTTTAACAAGCGACTCTGCTTGAAGTGCCTTTCATCAGAGCAGCAGATACTCTGACGACCTGGCATGTCTAAAGCTCCAACTACTCCCGAGAGGCCAGTAGCTGGCCAGCCTTGCTCTGCCCTGTCATCGATGGGGAGCAGGAACACTCAAAGGAGGTGCAGACACTGCACAACACCCTGCAGGTTTGGCTCCTGAAGCTGGTCTCCCAGAGCTGCTGTTGATAAACGGCTGGCTGGACATTCTTTCCTTGGTTATGATACTCGGATACTCAGCCAAGGACAGAGGCATTCTCCAGCATCATCAGTGGTCAAGTAGTGAACATGAAGCAAAGTGAGAGGACCGTCAGATGGGTGCCATCTTCTTCATGTCACCTAGGGCACTCCAGAGCTGCCGCTGGAAGAATTTTTAGGCTCCACAATGGTGATACACAACAGAGGTTAATTCTTTTGTTGCCATTCCAGAAAAAAATTTTGAGTGGCTGTTTGCAGAGGTGAATCAGGCACAGACTCTGCACAGAGGAGCAGCAGAATTAAGTACAGTGCCTTAAATACCACCAAGGGAGAACATGCAAAGGGTTATGAAAAAATCCAGGGAAACGATGGGTTTATTTTCTTACAGAAATTGGCATTTGAATTGGACTTTAGGATGGGTAGAATCTAATTCATAGTTCTGAATGTGTTTTTCTTTCAGAACAATTTCCCAGTCAGGCTCATTTCAAATTCCACTTACATTCAGACTCCAAATTCCATAATCAACGTCTCTTGGAAGCCATTTAAATGCATGCATATAAGTCTGCCTGCAAAGATGCTTCTATGCACAGTTCTACCAGGAGTAGGTTTATGGTGGCCAATAAATGAAACAGAGCAGAGACTCACTAAGTCCAGATCGCTCTGCTTTCCAGGGGATCCTGGTGCAGTGAATTCTGCCTCGGCTTTAATAGAAAGCGATAAAAATACTGCCACCCACTTACCTCAGAGGCACACTGCAAAGATGGATAATGTTCACATCACTTAGGATTTTTTAGGAGAAAAGTGCTCTTATGAAAATAGAGCTTTGTTATCATGAATGTTGGGTGAAAATAAAGCAAAAACAATGTCTAGAACATGTGTTTAGGAGGAAAAATACCAGACACTAGATTATAACTTTCAAACAGGTCAGCATGCCATAGCCAAGGCCTGGATGTTCGTTCCCAAAAGGTAGGGGTATGTTGGATCTATGAGGATATGAGGCAAATGCAGTGTCTTTGATGACAGGGGTTTCTATCAGAATACAGAACATGAAACGGAATTACAAAGCAATTTGTCCCATGATCAGGTATGAACATCCACATCCAAGATAATCAGAATTGATTCTCCAAAAGCCAAGAAAAGGACACACAGAGGACACTGAGAGAAAAACTATCCAGTGCCGAAGGCAGCTTCAAAGGGCTAGGTGATCCAGAACATTCAGTGGTGCAGAATAAAGACAACAGAAGATGAAGAAAGGGTGTAAACAGTGAGTAAATCTCTGAATTAGACTGCAGCACTGTGCAAAAGAAAGAAATCAGACTTAAGTAGTGGTCCACTTTCCAACACGGAACAGACATATGTTTTCTGGGTGAATTACTTAATTTCTCACAACCTCACGCAGCTGAGAAAATCAAAGAAGAAAATGTATAAAAAGTATCTTCAAAGATGTTCTGGCATCACATGTGGTAATTGAGCTGAGTTCTAGGAATTATTAAAAATCAGAAGAAAGTTCACAAAACAGAGCCATGCATTTTGGCTGTGGAATTGTTCCCTCTTTTTTAAAATAGGTGCAAGACTGGGGTTGGAGGGAAGCTTCTGGAAAGGATCCAGTAACCTGGAAGTGATATAACCAGGGTTTGGACGTCTGTGAGAGAAATATTCAAATCAGATTTTTGATAAATTGAACGTGGATGAGAAGATGAAAGAAACAAGGATCACTTTGAGAGCCTGAGTTTGCAGAAATCATAGGAGAATAAAGTGGCCAGTGTAAATGGGAGGTGGGGTAGAGGAAAGAAGGTGGTAAAATGGGGAGGAGTGAGGACTTTGCTAGTGAGAAATACCAAGGAGGTTATTACTGAACAAAAGGTAAGCTTCTAACAAAATAATAAAATGAGGAGTTGAAAGTTTATTGCTGGAATTTTCTATATCCACTAGTCAATCTCACGGCAAACAAAATGGCAATTCTCTTGTGTAAAGAGAGTAGCATATGCCATTTAATGTTTTAAGAAAAGAAAATCTGTGATGAAGAGGTTTCTCATGGGAATAGGTCTGATGCCAACAGTTCCTGTGCATTAAGTGGGGGAGTCACACATGTTTTACTATTATTTTCATTAACCTTAAAAGCTTTTGTTTTTATTCCGGTTGATATTTATGTTTGCATTTTCCCTTTTCAATTAGGCCAAACACCTGATCAGCCACTCTTTCACTGGGTTCTGGCCAATTCTGTCCACTAACCCCTATAGCCAAGGAGACTGGAAAATAACTGGGCTACTACCTGGGAAGACAAAACCATCTCCCGTGGTGAGGACTCAGCAGGCAGTGCCAAGAGCCGGGCCATGAAGGGCTTGAGCAGACTGGACGCAGGCCTGCAGCCTCTGGCAAAGGAATGTGACAAAGACAAGCAAGGCCGTCTTTGTTCTGGAGAAAATTCAGACAGAGGGAGAAGGAAGGAGGGGAAATGAGCTGAGGCAAAAAAAACAATCTGTGACGGAACCCACAGAAATCGGTCACTGGCCCATCTCCCTCACCAACCCAAAACCAAGTTCAAGAAATCAGAAGTCAAGGTTGGGTTGCTCTCTAAGTGCATGAAAATAAATGTCAGTGGGGATAACATTTAAAATCTGGATCTGTAGATATTTCTCTTCTCTTCTCTTCTCTTCTCTTCTCTTCTCTTCTCTTCTCTTCTCTTCACTTCACTTCACTTCACTTCACTTCTCTCTCTCTAACGCTATTATATTCCAAACTTCTGAGTGTTTTTCTTACAGAATATAAACCCTTATTAACCAGACAGGCCATTTTCAAAGGGCTTTTTGTTTTTGCTTCAAGACATCATCTCATCTTGACTGAATGATATCATAGTGTTCACAGATACACTAATCTATGGCTTCAGCATACAGTTAATTGGGCAGCTGACACCCTTAAGTGTTAAATATGGAATAAAAAGAACTGTAGAAATTATGGAAAAGTCAACCTATTTGAAAGACACTGATTAGAGACTGCAATCAAAAGTTTTCAGGGATGACAGCTCTGACTTAACAGACACAATGCTTGAGTGCACCCATCTGCTCTGTCCATCATCCACCAGATCCCCAAAAGATGTATCCCTTAACTGTCCTGCATGGCCCTGTGCTTTTCAATCAGGGAACCACACAGATACCTCAGTGGAAGCCAAAGGAAATGAGCGTGAGGCTATGAGCGTGAGGCTATGAGGCTTGGCAACAATTGCTGGGGAACATCCAGCTTTACACGTACCCTTGCACTTCCCTTCCCATCAGTTCCAAAGTCTTCCTTGCTTATAACATTCTTGCCTTTTCTCCTGCCTGCTTGGCTCTAGTCTCATGGGACACAATGTGCCTCAGCCCCAGGTTCATCCTGCCCTTGGATGCTTTAGGTCTGTGACCTGCCTGTGCTGACTCATGTCCCCGGAACTCCTCCCAGGTGTGCCCTGGTTTCACAGGACAACTTCTCTTACGTTAGTACAAACCTTGTGGAACCAATGAATTAAGCCCATGACAGTAACCCAAAGGATGTTCACAATATTTTGGGATAGACTTTCCAGTCTCATCTTATTTCTTACCATCAAAGTTGTTACTTTTTCTAAATATTCTAAGCATCACCTACACCTTGAATTCTTAGCAACGGAGGCTGGACATGAAAAGATATGACAAGTTTTTTTCTTGCTTACATGTTTTCTTTCTAATATTACTTTCCCAAACTCAGGAAACTCTAATTTTCTTTTTTTTTTTAAACATAGTCAAAGGATTAGAATAAGTTCTGTGTCATATTTAAAGAAACAAATCACTACTGCTATAAATAGATGTGACTTCATTTGTAAGAACACTCACATGGGCACACACAGGCTCACAACATGGGTGGCGTCACATATTTTCAGAGAGTAAGATGGAAGATCATGACATGCCGTGGTCTGAGATAAAATGGTTTCTTTGATCTACTCTCTATGATCAACATAATGATGGTTTAAGAGAAAATGTAGGCTCCAATCCAGGATAATTAAAAATGCAATGACTTAAAATTTTCATTTTACTTAGGAAAGATGTTACATTATAACGCTGTCTAGCAGAGCTTCCTGTGATAATGGAAATGTGTGTGTGTGTGTGTCTGTGCGCGTGCGCGTGTGCGTGTGTGTGTGTGTGTGTGTGTGGAATGTGGCTAGGATGCCTAAGGAAATGAATTTTTAAATTTTATTTATTTCTACTTAATTCAAATTTAAATAGCCACACATGGCTAGTAGCTAACATATTGGACGGTGAAATATTAGAAAGATGGACATTCAGCCTAGACATCTACTATCAGACAAAACCATTCTCAGAGCGTAAAACTAAAGCTGAATAGAAAGAGTTTGAGATCATTTTACTCATGAGTACTCCCTTTGGCACAGGTTAAACAGGTGACTTTTTCAAGACAAAAGTAGTTGTGATACTGAACAGAGTTTTTGCATGTTAGGTCTTCAAATCCATGACCAACAGAATTGAATTCCCATGGGAAGATCTAGTATTAGTATGATGATAACATTTGACACAAAAATAGCAGAAATATAAACACTAGAGCATCTGGCTGTTATGAGTATGTGCCTAATGTGATGTACAACACTCTAAGAGCAGCAAATCTCTCCTCCTCCCCAAGAAATGACTCCATTTATAGTGGGCCCTAGAACAAAAGAAGCCAGTATCAAACTTAAAGTAGTGAATGTTTCTCACATCATGTTACCGCCAGTTAGTGTATTTCTCTACCAGAGAAGGAGGGATGGGACATTATAAAGCCCACCCCATCAGCCAAAATATGGTGGGTGTAAGGAGTGCCTGGGTGGCTCAGTCGGTCTAGCATCTGACTCTTTGTTTCAGCTCAGGTCATAATCTCACAGTTTGTGGGATCAAGCCCCACATTAGGCTCTGTGCTGATGGTGCAGTCTTTTTGGGATTCTTCTTCCCTCTCTCTTTGTCCCTCTGCCTCTCACACTGGCTCTCTCCCAAAATAAATAAACATTTAAAAAGATATATATGGTGGGTGTGAGAAATAGGTGTTGTGCCTCCCTTATAGGTGTATCATCAAAATGCTATATAAGTCTGAAAGTTAATTGGGGATAGGAAGCTGGAGAGATGAAAGAAAAGTGTAGCATATATAATAGGTGATGTTAACATTCCTTATAGGAAAGGAATAAAGAAAAATAACACTCAGTTCCATCATTGCACCACCTTGGATGTCCGTATAATGTCTTTAGGGAAAAGGGACAATGCAAAGATTGTCACCATTTGTCATTTTTTAAATATTTATTTATTTTTGAGAGGGGGAGGGAGAGAGAGAGAGCCCGTGTGCGAGCAGGGAAGGGGCAGAGAGAGGGAGGGAGACAGAGAATCCCAAGTAGGCTTGGCACTGTCAGTGCAAAGCCCAACATAGGGCTCGAACTCGTGAACCGTGGGATCGTCAGACGCTCAACCAACTGAGCCACACAGGTGCCCCACCATTTGTCATTTTATAGCCATGGAGCTTTATTTATAGTGGATGGGCTACAGGCACCTGAAATATATAAGGTATATATATAAAACAATGCTGTTCCAATGATAACTCAAGAGCTCACAGTTGATCAGCAAGGTAGGCAATGACCTTCCTGGTTGAATGTTCTATATAGATAGTTATATATATATTCCAATTTCTCCCAGAAATTCTCAGCCAGAGTGAGGGAGTTTGAAGCAGGATGGAGTCATTGTTTGAAAAGTACTACCAAGGAGACAAAAAGGATGAGTTTTTGACATAAGTTTAAAAGAAATGCAGCGAACAAGAATGAAGTCACACAACTCCTGAAATACTGGCCAAAGAAAGGGGAGTAAAAATGTGAGTATCAAGCTATGCACAGTGATGACCTTGCCCACAAGAGCACACAGGTCAATATGGCGGAGCAACCACCATGCAGGTGCACATCCTGAACTGAGCTGCTGTCCTTCGAGTTACCCAACGTGGTCCTAGGTGTTCTTCATTCTGTTTGCTATCCTGATGAAATACTTGCGGCTAATTACACTTTTGAAAATAAAGACGTTCATGTTTTATGTTTCATCACGTAGGTACCTTCTTTCATGTGGTTTCAACAGCTCTGTTTTTCTCAGGAGAATTATGCGTTCACAGGTGCTTTTAATTTTCACATTTTATTCTGCATTTCACTGTAAATGTATATGCAGAGCCAGATCTTTTTGTAAAACCTGGTTTGTTTAAGGCAGTATTGTAGTAATTAATCAAAAGCTTCCCTCTTAACCCCATTCCTACTTCTTGGTACTAATTTTTCTCATTCACAGCCTGATCTCTCTCTTCCCTGGGTTAATCTGCAGGAGCATGTCACTCAAGCTGACCTACCCAGTTGCCACATTGGTGATGTCAGGTTTGGGTTATAGCTTAACATCTTTGGGCTCAGCAAGCTATAATAAAGATTCAGGTTATATGGGGAGAGGCCAGTGGAAATCTACCACAAGAGATCAGAAGTTCAATTCCACAATCTGAGACTTCTGCACTTCCCCTGGCACTTCACACCCAATCCACTGTAAATCTGGAGGGGTCACTTCTCACACATCTCTAGCATCAGTGGGGCCACTGTTCTCTGTCCCCATGGTAAGGAAACCACTGTCGTCTCACCTCACCAGTCTCTTAACTAGTCTTCCTCAATTCCATTCATCCCCACTCCACCTGCTATAATGCATTCTCCACATGGCACTCAAAGTGAGGTTTTAAAACGCATTACAACGTGTGATTTCCTGCTTCAAATCACATGCCTATTGCACAGAGAATGAAATCTACTTAGATGTCATTCTATGAAGCCCCAGGAGCTCTGCCCTCTGTCCACCTCTCCCACCTCATCTCCACTGCCCCTCCCTTGCCCCTACATCTAGACACTTTGACCTCCTGCTGTCCCAACACCCACGAATTTCATTTCCAACTATAAGGTCTTTACACTAGCTGTTTCGTTGGCCTGGAACATTCCTTAACTCTGCATGGCTGCTTTCCTTGTGACATTCAGGTCCCGGCTTAACAATGTGACCTCTTCACATTCATACCCAGTCTAAAGTAGCCTCTATCAGATCACCCCATTCAGTTCTGTGCACAGCATTTTGTAAGACAACATGACATTTTCTTCCTTGTGTAGGTTTTTATTTGCTGATTGCCTATCTCCACCCACTTGCAGTAAGCCTCATTCAAGCAGGGACATTGTACATGCAGCCTACTGTTGTGTCCACAGTGCTGAGAACAGTGCAGATACCTAGAAAGAACTGTGTGTGTGTGTGTGTGTGTGTGTGTGTGTGTGGTGACCAAAAACTGCACCGGGGCAGGAATGGGTGGTCTGCCTCCCCTGGGCAAAGTCTCAGAGCCCCCTAGTCACTCCATTCCTGTCTCTCTTCAGACCACGACTAAAACAAAGACACAACCACAACAAACACAAGCAACAGACCAGTCTTCTCTCAGCTAATAGTCATAAAGGAAGTCTAGTTATGAGATAAACTGATGGATTTCCTGAATGTATTGACAAGACACTGCAGCCTTCCTCCCCTGTGTCCCTGAATTTTATTAAAGGCTGCCTGGCAGCTCTACTGACCACAGTTCTCAACCTTGGCTGCAGACAAGAATCACCTATGTTTAAAAAATACTGATGCCACAAAAAACAGATAAACAGTCTCCAGGATGGGGTAGGGGGAGAGGTTGACTATAAGGGCACAGTGGAGTTTGGGGGGGGTGTTACAAATAATCTATGTTTTGATTGTGGTATTGGCTGCATGACTCTGTGTGTGTGTGTGCGTGCGTGTGTGTGTGTGTGTGTGTGTGTCTCAAAATTCAAAGAACTATACACACAAAAAGGGTAAACTCCACTCTGTATAAATTGTATCTCAATATACCCATTTACAAAAAAACTGCTGAGGTCTGAGTCTGCCCCAGATGCTCTAAATTAAACAATCAGAGCCTGAGCCAGAACATGATTTAAAAGCTCCCTAGTTATTCTAACATGCAGCCAGGGGACTGATGTGAGTTCTGTGTGTGTACAGAACTCGTGGCAATAGAACAGTCACACGAAGGAGAGGAAACCAGTGGGGAAGGGGCCAGGCCAAAGGCCAGATGTGCTGCCAGCTCCAGAGAAAGAATTCAGCGTTCTCGTTTTTTTTTAATGTTTATTTATTTTTGAGAGAGAGAGAGAGTGAGAGAGAGAGACAGAAAGACAGACAGAGACAGAGACAGAGTGAGCAGGGGAGGGGCAGAAAGAGAGGGGACACAATCAGAAGCAGGCTCTAGGTTCCAGGCTATCAGCACAGAGCCCGAACTCACGAACCGTAAGATCATGACTTAAGCCAAAGTCAGAGGCTTAACCGACTGAGCCACCCTGGCGCCCCAACAGGGTTCTCATTTTTGAGGTTTGTGAGATGTGTTCTTCTGTCACTTTATTACAGTGATGTTATCCCTACTGCCCAAAAAGGGGCTAGAAATAATGAGTAGTCTTTTTTATACCCATTGGACATGGGCAGAGGGGAGAAGCATGGGATGTTTGTATATATTTATAAGGGAAAAGTGCTACAACCAACTCATTTATTTTTTAAATAATTACAATAAACAGGCATTTGCTTGTATTTTGTTTTGCTTTTGTTTTGTTTGTGATACAGCAAATAGCTATTTTGGAGCAGATGTGAAAATCCTCAGTGAGGCATGAACAGGAAAGAGCTCTGTCTCAGTGTCCTTCCAACTTTTCTCTAACCTGCCTGATGGTGAGTGTGCTTCCTAACAAACAAGGACAATGACTGTAATGGCCACTTCTGTCTCTCAGGTCAACTGGGGATGCTTGGAATAACCAGTGGGGTGGGGGTTGGGAGGGGTGGTACCGCCTCTCAGGTGAAATAGTAAGTCTCAATTAGTGAGTTGTTTGATTACTTCTAGCTTTTAAAAGATGATTTATAGTTCATCTGCATACTCCACAGAAAGTTCTAGAAAAGTTCCTGTGAGATAAGCAGAGCCTAGATTTAGACATTGAGTTTCACTATCCACAACCTTGAACACTTATACATTCTTATTATCATGATCATGGGCGCTTTTACTCATCATGATGCTGAATTCAAAAGCTTCTAAAATCATTAAAAGAATAACACTTTCATCCACACTATCTTCTGGGTCTCCTGACTGAGATTTATTCTAGGATTTTAAGTAACCTTCAGCTGTTTGTGAGTAGTGGACTCATTTTGAAAGCTTCAAAACATTCTATGGTACAAAAGGTGTTAGAAATGTGTGTAAAAAATAAATAAGTATGAATTAGAGAAGTAATGCTAGAAGTGATGTTCATGAACATGGTTGACACTCTGTAATTTACTGAGGCTGTTCCAGGCTATTTTTAAATGCCCATAATAGGTTTTGCCTATGTTTTGCTCAGATAAAGTGGTTATACAGCTGAGCTCTGGAATGCAGGTAATGTTATTCGCTCATTATGAGGCTCTGAATGCTTTACAAGGATGATCAATAAGAGACCCTTAGAACCTAGGACTACATTCTGGACTTACTAGAGTATAACTCAATGACAGAATATCAAATGGTGTCTGGGGTAGGTTCGTGAAAGAATATTAAGTAAAAACCAAGGAAATATGAAGAAAGTATGCACTTTAGTTAATAGTACTATTATTCATGGTAACAAATGTATCATACTAAGATAAGAGCAAAATCTGGGAGCAGAGTATATGGAAACTCCTTGTACTATCTTTTCATTTTTCTGTAAATTTAACACTGTACTAAAAGATACAGTTTGTTAAAAAAAATAGTGGTACAAGAAGCTAAGATTTTGCATTCTCTACTTACTGCCCCAAACTTCTGACATATCATCATTACAAAAAAACTTCTCTATTTTGATAAGATGGTACATATTTTTTTCAAATCATAATAGTTCAAAAGCTTTTTTAAAATGCTTTTTTCCCTTCACTGACTGCTTTTGCTCTACAGCAATTTCCCTGTCCTTTATTCTCTATTAAATCTTAAAAATACCTCTTATTTGAACTTGGGAGGAGGAAGTTATTTATATATTTATGCATTGCCTCATTCTACAAAGGAATTAAGAGAAAAGGAAAATAGTTCAATAAAGTCTTGCTTATCCTAAATTCCCTAAGATAGTCTAAAATTACAGAATAGTCTATATTTCCATGATAAAGAGTATATTTTATGCAATACTTCAGAGTTAACAAAGGATATCCCCACACATTATCACACATTAAGTAGCTACTGTGAGGTTTAGAATTATCCTTATTTTGAGATGAAGAAAACTGAGGCTTTGAGAGGTGAAATAAAACCTTCCAACCCACGTGAAGCTGTCTGCTCCCTGCAGGCCTCATGACCTCTCCTCCACCCTGCTGGCCCTGGAGCCACATTGTTACACTAGAGGCAGCCTTCTGTGGATAAAGCCTGCAGAAACATCTTGCCAAATGCTAAATCAATCCTCAATTTATACTCATGGTGTCCACCTATGCCTACATACCACTTCCCTGCTTCCTGAACATAAGTAAGCCGAGAGCCAGCTGATCTTTCACTGTCACCTAAAACATCTATTTTACCTGTCTCCTTTTTAAATTATAGACTATGTACAACTGCCCAGCAATTATACACAATTTCAACAGACTAACTCAAGGTCAGCCTTTGAAAGGGAGAAAAATGTTTTCTATACATATATAGTAGCATTTGTTAGAAGTCAGAACCATCTCAGATGATTCTACCAGAAACATCAAGCCTTCTTTATATTTTTCACACAAGGAATCCCAAAGTATTAGCACTAACTAATGAGAGAATAAAGGGTCCCAGGCCTCTGACCAGCCACCTTCTTGTTGGAGAATGACAGCACTGTAAGCATCCCACTTGGGGCTGCCCTCTAGGCTTTAGATCGGCCGAGGAAAGAACCCTAGTGTGTCTGCTCTCATTAGAGCAGAAGTTTAGGTTTGATGTTTTGATAGTTTATAATCATTGATGAATCAAATGGGAGAATGAGAATGATGAAAACAAGACAAAACAAAAAATCAAAGCATGAGACACATCAAAGACCGAGGCACATGTCTGCTAAAGTTAACCCTAACAATCTGAAACTCATGGAGAGATCAAGGTGAAAGCAACAATATGTACCTTGCATGAGATTTTGATAGATCGAGAGGGGAGATCTTTGAGAGATCAAGGGAATTTCTGGAGCAACATAACAGCTGATATAAATTTGCTTTCTGATTTTTTTTAAAGGGAACCTGGGAACTCTCTAAACAATTCCAGTACAAGGCACAAAGGGGTTTTCAAGATCCTTTCAGTTTGTGGAAGAGATTGGGAAATGCTGGGGACAGCTCACTGTTTGCTTATAATGAAACAGAAATTCTTCTTTTGTGTTTATAAGTCACGGATTCCCATATAAAGAAATTATGGCTTAGGAACAATCAAACATAACCCTTAAAAAAGAGTCTGCACAATTCCTCTTCAGTAGTTGATGTTGGTATTTCTTTAACTTGCAAAGGAGAAAAAAAAAAGCTTTGAGTCATATAAGTGAATAAATGTCTAGAAGGGCAGGGCTAGGGCTGGCTCACCCTTCTGTCCCCAGCCTCTAGCAATTTGTCTGCAAAACATGTATGTTGAATACAAATGACCTGGCATTGCATTTTATAGCCTAACTGAACAAAATAGCTTGTTACATACAGAAACAGCTCATTAATCAGGGTACCTGCGTGCTACAGAATTTCTTCTCTATACATATCCGACTTTTGGTAGCTTGTACGAGCTTTAAAACACCACCGAGAGAGCGGGGCTGATCACGAAAGCGGGTCTAAGCCTCAGTAATGAACAGGAACACCAGCCTGGCCCCAGTTAAGTGGGGCCCATTTTGGCCTGTGGTCACTTGAGGCATAACAGGGGATAAGGAGGAGAACAAATACCCAATGAGTAGATGCAGCCACCTCAGTGTCACTTGCTCCCTATGGGATCAATGAATGTATCAGCATTCAAGGATCTGTCTCAATAAGAAGATTCTGGCTGCACCACAGCTGCAAACTCTTCCCCCATGACTAGGTCATGGGGTCTATTCTAGTTAAGTGCCATATGCATAACCATACCTGCCACCATAAACATATCTGAATTCTGCTTAACTTGCAAATAAACATACCCTGTGATGAGTTTGAGGAACTTCCCCAGGTTAAAGCATACGAACTTTAATACTTGAATTTGAAGTTATCTGTTTGTCACTGTCTGCATTCGGCTGACACTACTGGGTAAGTGTTCCCAGGAAAGGAATAGTGATTTTTTTTTTAAAAGGTATCTTAGGGGCGCCTGGGTGGCTCAGTCGGTTGGGCGTCCAACTTTGGCTCAGGTCATGATCTCGAGGTCCGTGAGTTCGAGCCCTGCATCGGGCTCTGGGCTGACAGCTCAGAGCCTGGAGCCTGTTTTGGATTCTGTGTCTCCCTCTCTCTCTGACCCTCCCCCGTTCATGCTCTGTCTCTCTCTGTCTCAAAAATAAATAAATGTTAAAAAAAATTTTTAAAAAAAGGTATCTTAAAATAATAGAAACTTGTTTTCTTTGATCAAACTAGAACTCACCATGTTAAATATTTACTATGGCAGTTTATCTGAAAAATCATTATACTTTATCAAAAATTATGCCTTTCACCTTGGAGAATTAAATATTCACATCTTAAAATTTATGATAACAAGTTTTACTGATTAAGGCAAGGGTTTCTCAACCTCAGTACTATTGACTTTTGGGGTTACATAATTTTTTGTTGAGAAGGGGCTGTCCTCTGCATTGAGGGATTTTTTAGCAGCATCCCTGGCCTCTCTATTCCTATGATGCCAGCAGCACTCCCCACCAGTTGTGACAAACAAAAATGTTTCCTGACATTACCAAATATGCCCTGGGGTGCAAAACCAACTCTACTTGAAGCCACTGATTTAGTCATTAACATCTAGTGGAAAACCTACTTTATTATACATTATACACTCACAAAATACATTTCCTTAAATTATAAAAAATAATCTCTTTCTATTTGTAGAAGCTGATTTTAATTATTTTATAAGACAGCAAACGAAAAACATTTTTTCCTGTGTATTTGCACAATTATTATGACTATTCTGTTATCTGAAATGCTGAAAAAGATTCTTGTCTCTGTTTATTAGAGAGCAGAAGCTGTTGTCTTGGGATCAGCTCCCCATCCAGCTCACAAAACAAAGAAATAAGTAAAAGTACTTACATTTGAAAGTTGTGGTGGAAGGACTTAGCCTGAACACATGTTTAAAAATATTCCATGAGATAATCATCACAGCGATTCCTATCTAAGTTCTGTAATATATTCAAATTACTTTCAATGAGTTGTCTCTCTTTGGACTCATGTAGCCACTGTCTTCTGTAAGACAGAGCCTAAGCAGTAACCTATCTGGATAATTAAAGATAAATTAAAGACCAGTTGACCCAGAACATTGTGCATTCACTGAATGGGCTTGGGTTACATTTCGTGATGTGGGCATTTTTTTTCCCCTTTCACAGATGTGAAAATGGATGGAAAGGGCTATTCTAGTGATGTGATGTAGCCAGACAGACCTACTGGGAAAGCAAGCACTTGCTTGCTGTTCTCTTTTTTAGCCCTTTGATTTATTCATAACTTGGTACAATTTGTAATTATTTAATTTCTCTTTAACTTGTTTTTTCTTGATCTTCCCACCAGAATGTCCGCTTTTAAGACAGAGAACACCACATTTGCCTTGTTCAGGGATAAACAGTAAGCACTTACTGTTCTACTTTGGACAAAGCTGGCACTTATTACGTGTATATTGAATGAACTGGAGAAATAAATACAGGATCTAAGTTGGGGGGATAGGGAAGTTTCCTGCAGCCTGAGAACTGCCAGTGTTGCTCTGGGACTCTCAGGGCCATCTCCCCACAAAGTCCCTGGTTCAGCTTTCCAGCAAGGATTCTCTTTTGCCTGCATCACCCTCCCATGAAAAGAACAGTCTGCTGCAGAAGGATTCAGTTGGTGGCCCTTTAATACTAACTAAGATACAGGACCTGTTCAATGCCTTTTCCTTTGTGCAACTCAGCTTTCTCACTGTAAAGGAAATCAGGTTGGGGGGTTGGGGGGGGGATGTTAAAGGTCCTGCTTTCCTTGAAGAGCTTACAGATTTTGTCTGATTTCTAATCACATACTTGTATAAGTGAATTAGCTGATTTTCCAGGTCAGCTCAGAGAAAGGGTGAATGAAGAAGGGCTTATTGAAGGAATAAAATGGACTCAATTTTCCTTAATATAGTTTTGGGGAAAGAAATATATCCTCAAATGGGATGGTTAAATTTTCTCTCATAAAGACTTCTTATAGGCTCTGAACTTTCACACTGAAGACCTACTTCTATTCACACTGTCAGTACCAGCAAATTCCCCCATGCCCGATGACTGGCATTGCTGAGGACTTTCTCTAAGTTAAGCATTCTGGGGGCGCCTGGGTGGCTCAGTCGGTTAAGAGTCCGACTTCAGCTCAGGTCACGATCTCGCGGTCCATGAGTTCGAGCCCCGTGTCGGGCTCTGGGCTGATGGCTCAGAGCCTGGAGCCTGCTTTCTGTGTCTCCCTCTCTCTCTGCCCTTCCCCCATTCATACTCTGTCTCTCTCTGTCTCAAAAATAAACGTTAAAAAAAATTAAAAAAAAATAAGTTAAGCATTCTGCAAGACGATTTACATACATTATCCCAGTGATCCTCACAACTCCAGAAGGAGGTCTTCTTATCTTTACTTGAGAGATGAGGAAACTGAGGTGCAGGCTCATTAAATAACTCACCCAGGGCCACCCAACTATTTACCATAAAGTCATAGGGATCTGAACCCAAGCCTTCTTGGGTGCCTATGCTGTTGGAGAATATCACTTTTTAACCCCTCAAAAAAAATGAACAGCTTTACTGAGATATAGTTTACATTACATAAAACTCACCTATTTAAGTGTGAAATTCAATGTGTTTTTGGCGCATTGAGTTGTGCAACCATCATTATATAATTTTAGAACACTTTCATCACCACCAAATGAAACCTCATACCTACTACCAGTTACTTTACATTATCCTCTTATTTTTCCACCTTCTATCATTTTGACCACTGAAAAAGATCTTGTTTTCCTGATAAATTTTCAATTTAGAATTACATCAAACAGTCAACACTTGCCTCTCCAAGTTGGCTTTCTCCTGGGAGTATGTGTTTTATTCCTCTAGGACAACTGGATAAGCCAAGAGCTTTGTCAGCAGCCCTATTTGTCATATTCAATCATGGTATTCAAAGTAAGCCACCCTGTGGAGCCTCCCCTTAGGAGGAGATGGATCCATCATAGACTTTACTTAGTATGAAGATGTAAGACTTTCAGGGACAAATGATACTTAGGTGTTTGGCAAAAAGAAAAACTTAGTTTGGGGGCGCCTGGGTGGTTCACTCAGTTAACCGTCCAACTCTTGATTTCAAATCAGGTCATGATCCCACAGTTCGTGAGATCGAGCCCTTGTCGGGCTCTCCGCTGACAGTGAGGAGCCTGCTTGGGATTCCCTTTCCCTCTCTCCCCATCCCTTCCTGGCTTGCTCTCTTTCTCTCTAAACAAACAAACAAACAAACATTTAAAAAGAACTTACTTTGTTAATTTTCTTTTTTAATACTGCTTAACAGAGCTTTGAGAAAAAGGTGGAAAAAACCCCAATAGTTATCGTGCCCCTACAATGACCCAAATGCCTTAGAGCAACTCTGTGAGGTAGCTGATATGACCTCTGTTTGATAGATGTAGAAGCCACGTTCAGAGGCTAACTTTAAGTGCTTTCATAACAGTCTCATCTGTGTTTCAGTGGAAGAAAGTCCAACATTTGTTGCTGATATTTAACCTGCTCCAACTGAGGTTAACTGCTGCAAGGGAGACAATCTAACCACAGGAGACAGCACATGTGGAGGGCCTACTTTACTCTAAGGGTTTCAGGCAGGGTGCCCTGCCATCAACGTGGGGTTTCCCATAGGAATTCTTTCTTGGACATGTTCAGCTTCCTTCCTCCTCTGGCTATTACGTAGCACTGGATCAAATACTGCTTTCTTTCTGAGTGGATATAAGTAGCACCAAAATGTCTGAAACAACTGTGGTGTTGAAAAATAAGGGGTGGAGGAGATGATGAGAAATGGGCCTTTCTATTTGTTTATCACATTGGGTAATATATGAGAATAAGGGCTTTTAAAGTAGACACTGGGACACCTTAGCTCTAGAGAATATTTTATTCAAGAAAAAAAAACTTTCAAAGAGAATTATTCAATAAATGGGCTGCCTCTTTAGTGGCTCTTCCCAATTTGTATAATTTTTCTAAAACTAATAAACTTGCCCTTGAATTTGACCAGCTACTAAAAGATTGGCCTAAATTATGAAAAAGTGTAGATTCTTTCACCCTCAAAGTTCTTTATATGAAATATTATTTAATCACAAAACCTCACTGGATGAATCTTGAGGATTAACTGTTTCATTTGTTGTATTTCCCAAACCATGTTTCTATTTTCCTCCTTATTTAAAGGGGATCTTCTTCTCTTTCAACCAAAATCACAGGTATCATGGAAAGCATTAACTAACTGCATAACTGGGTACGCAATATTTTATAAATTATAAATAGTGAACTTTGAATGAATCCTTTCTTCAAGGAATTTTACCATTAAAATCTGGCTATATAATTTATGAACCTTAAGTGGTTTGGCTTCTGTGCAAGTTTTTATACAAGTTAATTATCATTAAATATAAGAGATTTTCAGGCTTTTCCTTCCATTATGCATCATATTCTTTTCCATTAGTGTTTCCTGTTCCTTTTTTAAGTTTTGGTTTCCAAGATTCTCTCATTTGAGCTCAATCTTAGCTCCCTGGGTCTACAGGGAACAATGCTCCCATCAAGTTCTCTATGTCTGGTGAGACCAGACAGAAGGATAGAAGACTTTTCCACGCTATTCCAACAATGTCCTCTCATCTGCAGAGCATGACTGTTCTGTAAAGCCCAAGTTTATCAGATCTCTGCTTCTATCGTCAAGATGTCCTGTCAGTGTGGTTCTTCTAGTTATCATGTGGTGACCTTTACTAAAAGCTTTTCATTTCCATGCAAAGCCATGGTAGTGTAAAGAACTGATATCTGATATCTGCAGCTACCAGGAACAGTGCTTTATATGTATGAGAGAAACCAAATTGTAAGTTAAAAAATCCCATTTTTATGTCTAGTTCATCAGTGGCCTCATCATACCCTTAAGACTCTCTTCTTCAACCAGATACCCACTTTGTCTAATATTTGCCTTCATGTCTATGTCTAAGAATCATTATATATATATATATATATATATATATATATAATGATTATATAATCATTATATATATAAATATAATGATTATATAATCATTATATATATATATATATATATATATATATATATATATATATATATCATGAGTTTTCAAGTGATTGGAAATGTAAATGCTTAATAAGAGAGATATATGAAAGTCATGTTTCACCTACTGCAGCTCTTCCAAACTTCAAATTTCAAGTCTCTTCCATAACTCATCTTTCTTGAGAGGTCAGTGGATTGGGGTCAAGGCAGGCTGGGTGCCAGATTTAAAAAAGGCAGGCAAAATGATAAAAAATCTTGATGTAAGGATGTAATCCAAATGGTATGGAGCCATAATATGAAGGCAAATCAATAGGCAAGAGTTGCAATCTGAATTGCAGCAGGGTAGAGATAAGTAAAACAAAAACAGAAACAAAAACAAAGCAATACAAAACACCAGCAAATCTTAGTCTGGGAGGAGGCCCAAAAGGCCCAAGCCTACATTTAGCACCAAGGAGAGTGGCAACCACAGGCCCTGAATATCAAGATTCCCTAAGGATGGCAATCTAGTCTCCTCCACAGAGAAAGCCTGGAACCAGTATGTGGTTTAAGGAATGTTCAACAGATGTCTTGGAGTGGGGCGAGTATCAGGTAGAAATAATACATCTCTTTGTTTTTCTATCTTTGGAGGTACATTTGTTAGAATAGTCTAAGAATTTGCATTTCCAGACATGGGGGAAATCCATTTTTAGAAATTTCTTAATTAGTAACATCCATGAAAGATTGGCATGTAATTTTGGTTGGCCAGGAGCAGTGCCTCACAACATTGTTGTAAAATTTCATGTGTTTAAAACAAACAAAAACCTGTTGTCTAGTTTCCTGAAACTTCCACACATGTTGGTCCTAGTCTACCCTCTAGAGTTGTATGCAGTACATCAAATACCTTTCCACTTGACAATCTTTGAAATACTTGAAGAAAGTTAATGTCTCTTCTTAGCTTTCTCGACTTGAGGCTAATCATACCCCATTTCTTCAATTGTTGCTTAAAGACATCATTACTTACTTCTCTATATATGCTCCTGGCTTGCCAAAGACCTCCTTAAAATATGTGTCCTAGAATGATTCCTAGTATTCCAGGCATGTCTGAGGAAAGTATATTTATCATGAGACTTTTAACTCCCTCCTTGGATCTGGAAACTCTATTTCTGTAAGTGTAGTCTGAGACTGCACTGGTTTTACTTAACAACCATTTGCCATGGAATTAGACTGACAGTGTCATCAACTGAAATGCTCAGGCCCTTTGCCCAGAGTTATTGATCAAAGTCACCTCAGTTTTAAACTTGTGCAACTGATTTTTTTAAATACAAGTGTAGAATTTTACAAAAGTTCCATTAATTTTGATATTTGTCCCAAGTTTTCAGCCTATTATGACATTTAAAAATCTCTAATTATGAAATGCTTCTTTTAATTTGAGTATTCTAAAAAGTCTGATGAGTATAATTTGCATGCCTTCATTCAGATTATAGATTCAAATCCTTAAAAAGATATAGCCAAGGATAGACTCTGTTTCCTCCAAGAAAATGATTCTAAGAAATTCTTAAAACATGCCCTCATGTTACAAACTAGATACACTATATTTAGGGCACCTCTAATTTATCATGTTAACATTTATGACAGAAAAGAAAGTGGTTTTTGGTGGAAATTAAATCTAGGGAACCCCAAACTTCTCAAAGTATTTATTACTTTATCTTCTAAAACCAAACACTACTCTTTTGAATAATCCATTTAAAATTTTTTATCAGTGATAATAGTTTTCAGAAGCTACTTTTAAAGATTGTGAAAATGATACCATTCACCCTCAGTCCCTCAGCAGATACTGATTACCTGCCTGCCATGCAGATGTACAAGAATTGGCCTCTGTTTTCAAATATCTGTGAAGAATATGGAATTGGTTATAGGCACAAGAACTTCACTGTAATAAAGAAAGTGATTTGTGCTATAATAAAGTAATATATAAAGTTAAAGGGCTACTTTTACCTTGGGGATACTTATAACAGGCAAAATGTACTGATATTTTATTATATACTTTAAGGAAATCTTAAGAGATACTGTGAAAAGAAATACAATTTTAGCTTCCTGTATCATCTTAATTCAAATTAAATTTAAGAATTTCTGTTTACTCAGACTATGCTCATGTATCTGGGGGATCTGTATAACCTATACCTTATACAATCATAGGATTTCAAGATTCACAATAATTTTATCCAAGCCCTTGCAAATAGTATGCATGCCTATGATAATTCATAGGAACGCACCACTATGTAGCAATCTCCAGTTTCTGGCACCTCTCCCATCTTCATTGAAAACCTGCTAAAAATTTTTCAATTTCCATTGCTTGTAAATGTGAAACAGACAAGCTTCTTGGGTTCAAACATCTTTCCAACCATTCATGCACATATTAGCATATGTATTGCATTTCTTGTCCTAGCAATAATGCTACTGCTTACAAACAATAGAGCTGAGTATATTCCATCACCCAGGAAACAGATTTCTAAGAACCTTATCATTTAGCTCCCCCACGATACCTGTGTCTCCCTGTCAGCCATGTCAAAAAACAGTTGCAACTCATCCCTCAATGTAAATACTGAACATCAAAATGAATATGAGAAAATGGTTTCTGTGGCCAGTGGACAAATACACAGAGATGATAAGAAGAAACAAAGAGCTGAAATGTCTATAGGAAAAAAAAAAAAAAAAAAAAAAAAAAACGTGTTCAAACTAGAAGCAGCAAAGCATACTACAAAGAAAATGGGCTTTAAAGATTTGGGTGAACTCCATTTCTATAACTTACTAGGTACGGAAATTGGGGCAGAGTTCCCTCTCTGAACCTCAACTTGTTCAAGTTTTGGCAATTGATACTATAGCAGGAGCCAGACAAAGACCCCTAGGCCCATTATTAGATAAATTTAAGAATTTCAGGTTATATGTTTAAGCCTAGAATCAAGTTGTCAAGATACCTACCCTTCCCCTGCAGACTCACTGCCAAGATACTCTCCCAAGAACCAACAAAGCATGGTCACTATCTTCCAGGAACTTCCCCAACCAGCTTAAATATATCAGTGTTCAACCCGGTGTTAGCTCCAGCCCTTCAGTAGGTAGAATCTCTCATAGGTTCTGTCTCCTGAGTGTTTGAGAATTAGAAGCTGTCTGGGGAATGCAGCTGCATACCACATCTATGTTAAGTTTTATTAGTCATGGCTCCTGCTGTGCCCACAACTGCACTACTGTATATGGCTGAGTGGTGCCCAATTCTAGGGGGCACCATAATTACTACTGGCCACATGAATGGCACACGTACAGATGGTCAGTACCCAGCAATACACTGTGGCTATCACAGAAGGTGCGTGTTTTCACGTTTCATTTCATGTAATTCATTAATATTTAGCATTGATCTTAGTTAGGAAACAGTCACAAAACATTTAACAAACATTGGTGCTTTGAGAAGTACAAGATATATGTAAAGACACAATCCTACCCAAAAAGAACTTATGATTTACAATAGCCTTGCCTCCCTCACTAAAATTTCAGGAAGTATTTTAATTTTAGTAAAATTTATGGAGTAATTCTTTCATTTTAGAGGAAAGATGATTTACAAATACAAGCTATATTTATTGACTATAGATCCCCAGCCAGTTCTTTATGAGGTCAGTGTACCCAAGAGTAAAGATATGCAGAGATTAAAAAGCAACAACAGTTGTGGTTTCTTCTAAGTGACTCTCTTGATAGAAGCACTAGGTGGGGTCTGCTTTTCATGCATCCATTCGTGAGATGACTAATTCTGACAGTGCTACACTTTCAGAATTCCTACTGCAACCACCTTGATCAGACCAAGCACAGTTCCTGTGAAAAAGCTTAAGCCCAACCATGGTCCACTGGACGGAATGTGAGTGCCTGTTAGAAAACAAAAAGGATATCCCTATCACAAATTTGGTCTATTTAATCTGGCAAGTTTTAAATATGAGAGGGATGACATGGAAAATGAAAGAAATATCCATTTGCCTCTGTTTCTTTCTAAGCAAGTAGATTTAATTACCCACCCTACTTGGGTTATAAGGCACCAAAGGTGGGACCCCACTAGACACTAAGAGGAAAGGTATTCTAGGACTAACAGATGGAATTGCCCACCATCAAAGTAGCTTCTTTTGACTCTGTGTGGGTGTGTCTGTGGTGGTGGGGAAGGTAGGAGGGGAAATGAAATGATACACTCAGGGCCAAGATGATGGAATCCAGTACGAAGGGCAAGAGCTTAGAGCCAGAGTCCTGAGTTTCATTTATTACCTGGACCCTTTTAGCTGTGCAATCTTGTGCTGGTCACTGGACTTGTGAATAAATTCTCTCATCTCTAAAATGAGATTAAGATAGTCGTGGGATGACTAAGTATTGAATAAGGTAATAGGCTTAAAAATTCTTAGAAAATATCCAACACATGGTAAGTACTCAAAAATATTAGTACTACATTTTCAGTTTATTAGACAAAATACAGCGAGAAGAATAAGTAGGCTGATTAATAAATGATTGCTATATGGATTGAGGCAAACATGTAACAAGACAGACATGAATTACAGTAGTTTTGAGGGAAATTTTATTATTAATGGCAGGTTTTTAAATGTTTATTTATTTATTTTGAGAGAGAGGGAGGGGTAGAGAGAGGGAGGGAGAGAGAGGGGAAGGGGGTAAGAGGGGAGAGGAGGAGGAGGAGGAGGAGGAGGAGGAGGAGGAGGAGGAGGAGGAAGAGGAGAGAGAGAATCCTAAGCAGCACAGAGCCAAATGTGGGGCTCAATCTCATGAACTGTGAGACTGTGACCTGAGCTGAAATCAAGAGGCCGATGCTTAACTGACTGAGCCACCCAGGTGCCCACCAATGGCAGTTTTTACATTACTTTATTCCTTTTATACATTCTTCAGTGGGTTTTGCATCCTGGCTCTGATTTAAGGTTAAAATCAATGATATCATGGGGCAGATCTGTCATGCTTTTGAAAAAAAAAAATTAACAACTATTTGTACAAATGTCTACATTTTTAGGATTAAAGAAAATAAAGGGTTAGAAAGAGACTGACTCTTTTAGCGACTTTCACCTGGATTGCTCTTCATACAGTAGATGTCCTGCCATCTGTTATTCTAGACAGAAAATGGTAAAACCATTTGGACACAGAAGTCAAGCTCTCCCAAAGCGATGAGGTGCTCATGAAATTGTCTAGAGAAGAGATTCTTTCATGACTTTTATTTCTTACAAGGCCTTCATCATTCCTCCTTTACAATGTCTCCAAAATATAGAAGCTCTAGCCAGCTCAGTAATACCCCCTCAGCCAGGAATATTTAGAGCATTATCAGAAGAGGAGAGGTTAGTTTAAGCTTTTGATGTACATGAGTGTATATGTGCGCGCACACACACACACACACACACACACACACACACTCTCTCAAGGAGCTGAACATGTATCTATAAGGAAGGGCACATGTCTTCACATTTCTGAGCTTCATCTAAAGAGCTGAGTTTGGTGGGAAGTGGTTGCTGGCAGTTCTGCTAATTAATGTTCTCTATTTTGGGCCTTTACAGAATAGCAAACATTTTCTTTTAAATTTGGGAACTGGCATAATGTTATAAACTTCCCATTGTGTCAAGTAAAACCATTGAAAAAGTCCTCTACTGTTATCACCAACATTTAATAAAAAGCAAGACATTTTAAACCCTAAAGAAGTTGTCAGGGCACAAATACAGAAAAAAGATTAGTCCTTCTGTGCTATAAGACAGAGGGCAACTTTATACTAACATGCACAAACATACATTATAGCATATATCACTGGCTGCTGAACAGTGAAAATTCTGTTCAGAGTCCTCAGTCCAGAGTTCTTTGTACTCCTTTATGCTAAGATCAGATCCCTACTTGCTCTCACTTTCTTTGATTCTGTGGGGCTGGTTTCATGTAAACGTTAAATTCTTCAGGATATACCACTCAAGTCAAAGCAACAGAGTTATAAAAAAAATAATTTTTTTTTAAATCTTCCATTCTTGTGGGAAAGATTTACCTCATTCATCACAGTTGCATTGTACATTTTAAAATTCACTTTAAAAACCTGAAAGGTGAGGAGCCATGTAGCAACTGTTCTCTCTCTTGCCCTTAAGGGCACTTCTACACTGTACCCCACACTTTGCTGCCACACTGGCGAGGGTGGCCAGGCATCCATACTGCATCAGGGAAGAAAGCGAGGAAAAGGAATCTTACCAAGCTCTCATCAGACTAAGCAGAGGAGGTGATGGGAAGTGATTCTGTGTTGCACACGGGTCAATAGACAACTCCCACAGGTTCAACGAGGACTAAACACCTTTCACTGGAGAATCTTTCAGAGAATCTCAGTACAGGGACCTCTAGAGTGGCTTCCCAAGACCAGGACAGCCTCTAGGTATTGAGTACGGTATGAAGATACTTCTAGAAAACCAAGAGGCCCTAGATTCCACATGGATAATATCCACATCCAAAAATACTTGCTTGAAGGATTCCTCAAAGATTGCAAACTATTTGGAAAGTCTAGAGTTGGTGGTCTGAGTTCACCCATACTGAAAAAGGATTTCTGAAATCCATGGTAGGATCCTTCTTTCTGGGGGTCATGGGAGGGGCCAACGCCCTTCAGGCATAGTACTGCTATCCATGAGGTATCCTGTTGGCTTGAGATTTCCCACCAGGGCCACCTGAGGCTCTTGAGGTTTCCTGTAGTTATAGTCTCAGATGAGAGCTGGATGCTAGACTCTTTTCCAGTGTCCAGCGAACCACCCTGAGACAGCTCCCTTACCTTATTAACACCCCTCTGTGCTCACATTTATGACTTTTCTTAATGAACTGAAGGGGGCTAATTCTGATTTGCCCAGAACAATTACCACATCAGTTAGGGGACTTTTACATACAGGTGTTCTGTAAATCAGGGAGCCTGGCATGCCTCCATTCTTTACAGCATCTGTCATGAGTGTCAGGTTAAAATGATTTCAAAGCAGAAAAGTGAGCTTAGGGCCAGTGTATCAGCTCTCTGCATATGGAACACCATAAAAATTGGATAACTTAGCCTTGTTGAAAACCAATAGCATGTGTGTCAAACTTTTAGTATACAGTAGTAGAAAATGTTCTATAGCCTGTTAATTAGCTGTTATATTTTCCTCTTTCATTGTAAGGCAGAGGCCATTTCTGTGTTTCACTGCTTTCCAGTGTTGCCATCAATGGTATCTCACAGAGCCAAAAAATGATTCACTATTATGTTAATCATTAGGAATTATTTCTAACTGGCAAGGAGATTAAACCTTTAACACCCACTTAAGAAAATGTGGCTTTGAAGTCATATGAAGGAGGCCCTAGATAGCACAGCTTAATACTGAGCAGGATTCTTTTTTCTTTCTTTCTTTCTTTATTATCCTTTTCCTCTCTCAAATTTTCCCACATGAGACCTCACAGCACCAGAGCAATAATGATAACAATGCCTTTCATTTTCTCATTAGTTCCCAATGGCTCCAAATTACCAATCTGAGATGGAAATGGAGAAAAGGCAAATGGATGATGAATACATGACTTACCCAAGGGCAGGTACAGACTTAGACCTCACTGCCTGTTGGCATTTTAGTTTTGGCAATTATTACTTCTGGAAGTTTCTGTGATATCACAAGAAGAGGAAGGAAACAAGGACAACATGAACAAGAGAAAACATGTATTGAACACCTACTATGGATTAGGCCCTCTGTTAGGGGCTCTTATCTTTGATCTCCTTTGACCTTTACGTCAGTCCTATGAGTGGGAATCATGTCCCATGCTTCTAAAGGCCAAGATGGAAGGGTCAGTGTAGATATTTGTCCAAGGTCACAGATTCAGCAAGAAGCCAAGGGGGGGGGGGGGCATTTAACCATCTAACTCAAATTCTGCTGCTAAAAAAGCAACAGAAGTATCTCTTAATGGGGCAAAGCTCCTTTCTCTGTGTCTAGTTAGAAATGGGCCTACAAAATTTTAGGACAATTGACCAAAATATAAAAACTTCAGTCAACAATTCTTTTAAGGTTTACTATTATGTAATATTAGATCACTGGCTTTACTTATAAAGTAAAAGTAAACTGAGTAAATCAATTAATGTGTCAAAATTTTGGATTAAAGCCCCAAGTCACCTGATTCCAGTCCAATGTGGTGATGGTCTGGGGCCTAAGGAAGCACAGAAAAGGAGAGGAGCACTCACACACAGAAGGTTTGTGATCTCAGAGGCTCCTCCAACAAAAACACAGATTTGCAAGTATACATCCGAATGACTATTTTGGTCATCAATAGGTTTTGATCTTCTAAATTTGTTTATTGTTTATATTTTGGTTTGGGAAGGTAGATACCTGCCATAATATCAGGCTTCTTTTAGGATAAAATGTTTTACCTTCAGTCGTCACTGATTAACAGAACAGAAAACTGTGAAATATGTAGAATAATAGGGGTGGAAGGTCATTTTGCATGGAGATCAAGTAGGATAGGGTCTTAGGGATTAGAAAGAAAGAGAACTTAAATGGTGATAAAGGACAGTTGGTCTGCTACCTACAGTTTACTACGGGAGAGATTTATAGACAGGTAACTTCCCTTCAAAGCACTAGATACAGCCAGAATTCATTGATCTCCTTTATGGAAAGGCATGTTCTAGAGAGAAACCTTGTTTCATTCTTACAATGAAATGGTAGAAGAAATGACTAGGGCTGCCCAGAATTCAGTACCACGGTGGTAGCACTTATTAGCCCAAATTTCTTCCTCCCCCCACCCCCCATTCCTCCATCTCTCCTTTCCTTTTTGTGTCCCTCCCTGCCTCCTTCCTTCCTTCCATCCTTCCTCCCTCCCTCCTTCCCTTCCCTTCCCTTCCCTTCCCTTCCCTTCCCTTCCCTTCCCTTCCCTTCCCTCCTACTACAATACTTTCTTACTGGGATATACGAAACAGACACCAAGTTAGACTAAAGGAGAACAGAGTGGTAAGTCAGACAGTGCTCTCCAAGGAGGGCACACGTAAGCAGTCAATAAATGAATGGAGTAGTTTGGCTGTGGGCTAATTTGAGGAGGCTGCATTGTCTGCTGCATTTTACTATGAGCTTGAATTATTTTATAAGAAATAAAAAAAAAGAAAGTATGTTAGAGTAAGTACAATGAAAGACATAAATACTCATGGGACTTTCTCTGTGACTCAAATATTGAAGATTAATTACCAACCTTAAAAGTTTCCACAGTCTAATGTATTTCAGTCAGGATTTTATTCTTTTAATCCCTAATATTCTGTGACTAGTATCACCACAAGTGTTAGATTCATCATCTAACAAAAGGAACAATCACACTGAAAGACAACCCATGACTTTGGACAGAAATAAACCCTAGCCAGGTTATATTTCATTCTATGGAAAGTGCTCAGCATTCAACCTGCAGCGTCCTGGTTGACACAGCACATCCTGTAATTACCCCTAAAGGCCATTTGATTTGATAATATATTCACCACCATGTATAATTTACATAATGTTTTACAATTATCCATTAATATGCAAATGTTGGGCTAAAGATTATGTGGCCTCGAAATGCAATGCAAGTACTTCTCTGACAATCACACTCGATGTGCTTCGAGATATCTAACCCAAAAGGCCTTTCAATTTTACTGAAGAAATGATGCATGGCGGTCAAGATGAAATGTGAATGAACACAACTTACCATAGTACACAAAGCCATGTTAAGTTCAATAAGCAATTACTCTATTTGGGGCAATAGGCTGGGCACCAGGGGTATGAGGATAAACAACATTTTTCTCTCCCTCACTGTGAGGGCCTCCATGACATTAGAAAGCCTGTCAAAACTAGCACAAACTGAAGGTGGGAAGTTGAGTGCAGACACACACAACCTTTGAACATGGGACTACCATGAGAACAACCGGCCGGGTGAATATGATGACACACTAATCAGGTAAGTAATCAGGGAGGTCTGTGAAATTAACTCCTCCTTCTCCTTTGCTTAACAATAATCCATCTAAAAAGGAAAAGGACCTCAGAGTGGGGGAAAGGAAGATGTACCTATACCACTACAGCATCATTGTTGATGTGTTAAGTGTACTAAAGGAAGGAAATTCAGTTACTGTTCCCATAGCAACTGCAGCTTGCTTCCTGGACCTTGTAAATTAAGTCCCACTTGGAGCACAAGGAAACACTGCCCCTAAGCAAGGGAACTCACAGTTAGGTCGAGGTTTGCATTAACAAAGCAGCACAGTTTTCTCAAGATGAGGTCCACGGCAAACAACACTCATGTCAGTAACTCACTACAGGAAGAGAAATGTTTCCTTCCACTGGCACCACCCCACCAGGTGATTGTATAGTGGGTGTGAGCCCTGGAATTCCAGAGGGATCAAAGAGAATAAACAGACACCTTTTCCCTACACACCAAGGCTTGGAATGTGATTTTATTTCATCCAGCCAGTAAGGACACTGTAACCTACTCTTACTTATGAATGCCAATTCTCTTCAGGTTTCAGTGAAAGCTCAAGAGAGAAAAGGGGGCAGGGATCTGACACTTGTATCAAAGTTAAGGTTTCAAGTATCATGTGATTGTCAATCCAATTGATGATGTTCACACCTGGACAGAGCCTGATTGTACCCTTCCCTGATAAACACAATAAATTAGTATAGCAACTGACCCTCAAAACTGTCAATTAACATCAGCAATATTCAAATGTTATTCATTAAAAGATGTTAAATGACAAGTTATTTAATAATACATATTCTAGAACCAGGATCACAGCCCTTCTTTCCATCACAACTTCTGCCTTTACCCTGGACTACTTAAGGTCCACACATATGGCCTTTCGCCTGCCTCATCTTCAGTAACTCTCACTCCCATTCCACATTTGCGATTCCCTTCTACAACTATACCTGAACTGAAAATACTGAGGAAGAACGTGTGCTGTAACAACCAGTATCAATAAATTTCAATGTCACGTAGCCTCCTTTCTTACCTCCCCAATTAGTTCAACTGCTATAGTTCTTCAACCTCCTCAAAACCTCAAGTCCAGCAGCCCCCTCCCACCTCCATATTCTCTTACTCCCATCCTGTGTCCACAGTGCATTACTACAATCATGCTCTATCTTCCAAAGTCCCTAAACTCCTCTGTCCTTCCCATCTCCTTTTCTATCCCTGTGTCATAAGCGTAACCACGGAGGAGCCCTACAGGCCACTTTCTCTGTGCCTACCCAGAATAGCTGAGGTGACTGAAGGTATAAGATCCCACTGATTGCCTCACTACACAGCCAGCCTTCTCTAGAAAGTCTGCTCGCCCACAGGCCATGTCATTTTACGTATTTCCTACTTTCCTTAAATGTTTCTTATTAGCTCCCCTCACTCTGAGGGGTTATGGATGTCTCCGCATTCTTCAGAGAGAAAACAAAGGCAATCAGCAGAGAACTTGTGTCAACTTCCTGCTACAGAATCTCCATATTCTCCGGGAGGTACTAGAGTACAGAGGCCACGCACAAGGGCTGGGGCAGCAGACCGCTGAGTTCAAATCCTGGCTCCTTGATACAAATGCTCTTAGGTCTGGCAGACTACTTCACTCTCTGTGCCTCAGACTCCTCATCTATGAAGACCTAACGATAATACCTGCCTCGGCGTGGGGCTGTTATAGGAGATAATCCAGGCAAAGCACGTGGAAAAGTGTCTGGCACACAACAGGCACTCGGAAATGTTAGCTTTGATAATTACTGCTGTTCTTAAAGTCTCAGTTTTCTCTTCTCTCGTCCTCTTTTCTTGGGTTCCATTAAAATGGAGGTCGTATCCTTCCTGCTTTTAAAAGCCAATTTCTCCATAGAGAGTTGGATTCCATCTCTTTCTCCATCCTCAAAGACCAGGCCCCATCAGCATCTCCTCTCTCTCCTCTCTAGCAGATCCTGTCTATCTATATTCAGGTATCTCCAGAGGTATGCTGATAACTGTTTAACCACTAGCTCTTGGTGTTGAGAGGCTTATTTGTCTTTGTTAGTTTCTCTGATGTACGCAGTCCTATTGTGGCCAATTTTAAACTCACAATTGTTTAACAACCAGTTACCAAACTTGCTGAAAATTTAATAATTGGCTCCAGCACATCATTGACATATGCTGTAATTTCTCTGATCTTTAAACAAACAAAAACCCAAAGACCATCACAAACAAAAACAAAACAAATAACTTCCCAGGATTCACCCTCCCCTTCCTCTCACCCCCCCTCCCCCACCTGCTATTGCCCTTTGGCTAGGCACCTAGAAGGAGCTGTTTCCCTCTGGGCTTCTCCAAGTCCAAATCTCTCCTCCACTCTATGCACGCCCTTCTCTGCCTTCTAGCTCTGTTTCTCTATGGAAGCTGCTCTGGTTAAGATCTCTAATGTCCCCCACACACATCTTAGTCCTCTTCTGACCTACTTCTTAGCAGTATCCTCTGGTGCTTCTGTGTTTCTGGTTCTGCCCTTCCCCTTCCAGCCTCCCCATCACATGGTCCTCTGCTCCCTCTATGAGGCTCCTAAATGAAGGTTTTCCACGGTGTTATAGCCTGGACTCCTGCTTGTCCTGCTTTAAATTCTCTCAAGACAATCTTAACTGGTACTGTGACTTTAACACCAACTCATATGGCAATGACTCCCAATTTATTATCTCTACCACAGGCTTTTCCTCTGTGTTCTCTGACCTGATCATGTATCTGTTTTGACAGTGAAAACACAATAATCCTGGTAGACAGGGGGAACAAATCAAGAATAAGAATGCTGCCTGCCTCAAACAGCATTAGGCTACATGGGAAGAAGGAACAGTCAATCTTGTAAATCACTAAGGAAGAGTTGGAGCCAAAGCCATAGGGTACTGAGCTTTGTGGTTACCACTGGATGTGGCATGTCCATTAATATAAACATTTATGCTTAGGTGTGGGGCCCAACTCTTCTGAGTCTATGCAGCAATTTGAGGGCAGTGGCAAGAACTAGACAATATGGAATCTTCCTTGGCACAAAGTGGGTCTCCAGGAACAAATGCAGTTTCTCTGGCTGCAAACACCAGGGTGTTCTGTGGCATCCAGTACGCAGGTCTTCTGGGGTCATTCCCTGAGAAGGCACTGTGGCTTCAAGTCAGTGGGCTTTTAAGTGCCTCAAAGAGCCACTGATACAGGGAAAACTGGACTCAAAGGCTCATACCAGTTTTAGGGCAGAATAAAATTAATTTTAAAAATAAACTGGAGGGGGGGTATGCCTGGGTAGCTCTGTCAGTTGAGCGTCTGACTTCAGCTCAGGTCGTGATCTCACACTTCATGAGTTCGAGCCCCAGATTGGGCTTGCTGCTGTCAGCCTGTCATCATGGAGCCCGCTTTGTATCCTCTGTCCTTCTCTCTCTTTCCCCTCCCCGCTCACGCTCTCTCAAAAAATAAATAAAAACCCTTAAAAATAAAAAAATAAAAAAAAAAACAAGCTAGAGGGCAACATATTTGTGACTTGCTACTTGGAAATCCATTTGCATTACCCAGTTAAGAAGAACAAGTAAGCTACAATAACCTATAAGATTTTCAGCTGATTGAACAAAGATGCCAATAAAAAGGACTTGGGAATAAATTCTTTATCTGAGCAATTTTAGGGGCAGAAACAATTTTGCACAAGTAGTTATGAAGAAAACCTTGCTAGAATTTAAACAGGACCCAATAAAAACTGGGATCCCTGTATCCTATGGACACTCATTCACTGGGGCACCTGGGTGGCACAGTAGGTTAAGCATCTGACTTTAGCTCAGGTGATGATCTCATGGTTCGTGAGTTCAAGCCCTGCATTGAGCTCTGTGTTGACAGCTCAGAGCTTGGAGCCCACTTCGAATTCCATATCCCTCTCTCTCTGCCCCTCGCCTGCTCACAATCTATCTCTTTCTCTCAAAAATAAAATAACATTAAAAAAATAATAATAAATAAAAGAAGAAACCCATTCATTCATTTTTTTTTTTTAATTTTTTTTTTCAACGTTTATTTATTTTTGGGACAGAGTGAGACAGAGCATGAATGGGGGAGGGGCAGAGAGAGAGGGAGACACAGAATCGGAAACAGGCTCCAGGCTCTAAGCCATCAGCCCAGAGCCCGACGCGGGGCTCAAACTCACGGACCGCGAGATCGTGACCTGGCTGAAGTCGGACGCTTAACCGACTGCGCCACCCAGGCGCCCCATTCATTCATTTTTTAAATAAAAGTCTTAAATATATGGATGTTACCAATTACTGAGGGGAAACAGACAGCCCAGGCACGGACCTGCACATATGATGCTTCAGAAGGAAATATTTCGATCAAATGTTGCTAAAGTGCCCCATCAACTGAACAAAACATGAATAATCAATGTGAAAAAGACCATCCAGCCCACACAAGTGTGCAGGACATCTTAACAACTTAAAGAAAGTCTGCTGCATGCTGGGATACAAAATTTCTAAATACATGCACCAAAGGCTGGGAGAACCACAAAGTACATTAGCAATGGCTATTTGGGTGATATGTTTTTTTTTTTTTTTTTTTCATTTTCTAATTTTTCTTTTATGTATAGGAGCCTGTTTCACCACCAGGAAAAAAAGGCATTTTTGTTTAAGAAAAAAATGTCAAAAAGGAGATAATTTCAGAAATGGCTTTAGATTGTTAAAATATTAAAACATCTTTGCTTCTAGGTTATCTCTATTAACTCAGGAATCAGAAAATTAAAAATCCAGAAATAGAAACTGTTAGTCTAGACCATCTTGAAAACTCACCTAAAATTTAAAAAGAAAAAGGCAGAATTTTCTTCCATTACTAACACTGTGAAGGTTAAAAAGTTTCCTGAAAATGAAGGTTACATGGCTGATAAATGTGTTCTTGAAAGCTCTCCTTGGATTGGATTCATTCACAAATCTCAAAAGGATGAGTTTGAAATATGAACTCTAGGCAGGTTATTCTCACTCATAAATAAAATAGTTCAACCTCTGCCTGATGTTATGGGAGTACCAAATTTAGCATTACGGAGATACCCAAAATATTTGCATTTGAATATTCAAGACAAAATATGAGGCTAAGAGAAGAGACCAAGAGGTAATAACAGACCACAGGTTGCAGTGGCACATACCATTGTACCAAAGAGAAGCTGAATGTGGGTCACCTATTCCACTCTGACACATATGAAAGTTCACAGGCCTCATCCATCCTCCAGGTGTACCCTAAATTAAAGCTGTGGAGATACAAGATGGGCTGTGTAGTTAGGTAGCTCCCAGCTGTAGAGGTGAAACTCTATCTCATTCCCTCTCAAGCATATAAAAGCTTGCTTTATCCATATCTTGCAAGTCTGTTCCTAAGGCTGATCTATCTAAAAGAAAAAAAAAATATGTTTCTAGATCCAAACCATTGGAGTTAGAAAGTTAAATCTCAATCAGACTGATAATGAAAAACCAAATTGCACTCCATCACTTCCGAGCCCCTTCACCTCGGAGACAGGATAGAAATCCAGAACAAGAGCTAACTAAAAGCGGAAGGTCTAAGAGCTGCAAGCATGAAATGAAGAAATTGCTTAGAAGAGAAATGCTCACACTGTGCCTTAGCACAGCAAAAAAAAATGTGAACTGCTAATAGGTGCTAAAATCTCTAATGTTTCACATCTCATAATGTTTCCCAAATTTATTTCATAACAAGCATTTTTAGGTCAATCTTTGGGAAATTATCTCAAATGGAACCCACTCCAATGTTACACCAAAAGTTAATGAGAAAATGGGTCTCAGACTTAGTAATCAACTTTGCTAGAATGTTCCTACTCATTCTGTTAAAAATTATGAATTGAAAGAATTCTGTAGTCTAATTATGGGTTATATTCTATTTTGCTCCGTTTCACCAGCATTAAGTTGAAATTTTCCTTATGTGAAGTTAGTCCGATTTCACCCTTTTTAACTTTGAGAACATGAGTTAATTTGTGTGCTCACTCTGCATATTTATATCTAAATCCGAGATTTGCTTGGAAATGTGAATTTTATCAGTTGTCAGAGGCAACTCAACATGGGCTGGTGCGATGGGGAAAAATCAAATTACATTCACACGGAACTTAAGCTGGCTCCCATCTGGCTAAACTTTAAGCTTAAAATAAATGCAATTTTCTTTTCTTCACCTCATCCGATTAGACATGGAAGCTATTCCTCCAGGGGGTGAGAAGATTGCAATCAAAGCAGGTAAGAGAGAGGACACTACAACCGTGCCATTTTCTATCCTCATTACCCCTACTTTTGTGGCAGTGACGGCAGAAGGGGCCATGCCGCTGAAGTCACACCGTTCTTTAGTGCTTCGAGAGCCTTCCATATCTTGTGGGAGTGCCATAAACAGACTTAAAGAGGATACGGTAGACTGAGAAAAACTCTTTAAAGATGGTATCTTTTCTTTTTTTTTTTTCATTTGTAGCAGAGGGTTAAGACCTCTTATTTATCAACTTGCTTAGTTCACTGAAAACCACATGCCTTGTTAACTTCTACTGACATCTGTGAACTTGTGGGCCTGTGTGTGTGTGTGTGTGTGTGTGTGTGTGTGTGTGTGTAATATTCAGAATGTGTATTTAAGTATCAAGCTTGGATAATATCTGTCAATCAGGAACAACGATTAGCAAATGAGGTAGGTTTACCCTCATGTTGTCATTTATGATCCCTTGTTTTCTTGAACAAGGAATTTGGCCATTATTGACTGCTAGTTAAAGATGATATGATGAATTTCAGAATGATGGACATCAGTTTTGCTTTGCTGTCAGGGAGGGGTTCTGGCCCATCCTGTGGAACTACCACACCTGGATTAAGCCAAGTATGGTAATCCAGTGGAAAAAAATAAAAACAAAACAAATGCAATATTTTCTCTACTGTGATATTCCTCTCTGTATGATTCACAAGGGGGTAGAGGGACACTTTCATCAAGGAATAGCTGTGTAAGACTAAAAGCTGAATATATAAGATTAATGGAGGTTTACGTTAGTAGAGTTAGATTTACCATCACTACTTCCTCCCCATTCTCTACTAGCTGAGAACTACTGATCAAAGACAAAACAAATTATCACGAAGAAACGTTTTGGAGAGACGGAAATTGCCTATATCCTGATTGTGGTGGTGGTTAAATGACTACACATGTTTTTCAAAACTAAAGAAGTGTATATCTAAAAAGAGTGAACTTTACTATGCTAATTATATCTCAATAAACCTGCCTTAAATAAAGAAGGGAAAAAGGAAAATAAACTGAAGCTTACTTGGTACTGAAACAGTATGTGACAACCTGGATGACTCTCAAAAACATTATGTGGAGTGAAAGAAGACAGACACAAAAGGCTACATGCTGTATAATTCCATTTACATGAATGGCACATAGAAGAGAATAGCTCATTCATGCCTCTCATCCACACACACACATACACACCTCCTATTCCTCACCACGCCTCCAATCCTAGGAAAAAAATGTCTCTTTTCCTAAAGTTGGCCTCACGCTCTCAAGAAGAAACTAGCAAGGGATTTCATAATTGTATTTCAGAGTTTTGAGTGGGACAATTGTTCAAGAACATAAATTGATCTGGGATGTTTTGATTCAACTCTCCTAGACAGACTTTCAAGGGACCTTGCTCCTTGATGGTGCACATTCAGTTTATTACTCCCCTCCCCAAATTTAATTAGTCTCCTTAAGTTAGATAAATTTATCAAGTATAGAGGATAATTAAGTTTGGCATCATCTTCCATTATTTGGCATAACTTAAAAGAAACTCAGTCTACCATGTCTTCTCTACTAACATTAGCCAAAAAGGTCATCTCCTGGGCCCTTCACTTCCTCCAATAGATTAAAATAAACAAAATTCCCTGTAGGTAAACCTAACACTGTTTGCACTCACATTTAAAGAATTACCTTAGATCAGGCATTGCTCTAAAATACTATCTAGCCATTAAAAATAATGAGTTCTATAATATTACACACACACACACACACACACACACACACACACAACACAACACATTAGCACATGCAGTTAAAAAGGACTAGGAGAGCCCATCAAATCAAAGGAGCTGGGACTCAAAAAGAAACAAGTTGAAGATGGAGAGAAGTATTCTTTTTATTTTAAATGTCTTACATAAAATACAGTATCATGTGCTACTCTCTTTTTTTTTTTTAGTTTATTTTGAGAGAGAGTGCAAGTGGGGAAGGGAAAGGGGGGAGACAGAGGGTGACAGAGAATCCCAAGAAGGCTCTGCACTGTCACCGTAGAGCCCCACATGGGGCTTGAACCTACAAACCGTGAGAATATCATCTGAGTCGAAATCAAGAGTCAGACGCTCAACTGACTGAGCCACCCAGGTGCCCCCATGTGCTACTCTTTTAATAAAAGTATTAAATAAAAAAGAATCTAACACTTAAAAAAATTAAATACTACCCCAACTATGCTATAGTCTTTTGGCAACTCAATAAAGAGAACAGTGCTCCCCAAAGTGATGAAATGCCTAAAAAAGGGACTTTTTTGCAAAGGGTTCCCTCTGAAAATAGGGATTGGGTCCTCACAACCTAATCTGCTATTACTTCAGAATACAAGTCAGTGTATAGCTCCTTGATATTAATGCTTTTAAAATAGCCTGAAATATGTAAGTAAAATCACGACCCTATATATTTTCCAAATTAGAATCACCCATGCTGATTACTTCAAAGAATCAATATTGCAAATCCCTGTATAAAAATCACATGCCACACTATAGTGTCATAGTTTTCTCCTATTCATACCACATAAGGAATGTGCAATTCTCATGTAATTAGAATAGAACTGACAAACAAAATGTAAATGGCCAGTATATACGTCAAAAGCTGTTAATTTCTCATAAAACAGCCAAGAATAAGACAACATTTTGAACTCTCG
Organism: Leopardus geoffroyi; assembly: GCF_018350155.1. Lineage (NCBI taxonomy): Eukaryota > Metazoa > Chordata > Mammalia > Carnivora > Felidae > Leopardus > Leopardus geoffroyi. Next base: position 127,660,942 of record NC_059331.1, read on the forward strand.
AATTAAGAATTTCTTGGTTTCTTACTTAGTCTTGTTCTTTTTATGACAGTCCTTAGTATGGTAAACAGGTACTCTCTCACATTTGGTTGAGGGACATACACACTGAAATGACCTTTTCAGAGAATAGTTGGGCAGTAGGTATCCAGAGCTTAAGGGTGGACGTGACTAGCAATTTAACTTCTAGCAATTTATTCTAAATAAAAGATGAAAGATGAATAAAATATTTATCTACAAGAATAATCATCCATCCCAGAGGTGTTTATAATAGTAAAAGTTAGGAAAAACTTCAGCATATAAAAATAAACTTCTATGTCATAAATTATGATAGATCTACATAATGGAATGATACTTAGTCATCAAAGAATATATTGTAAGATAATTTAAGATATATAAAGATGTTATAGATATGACCATTTTGAGTGAAGAGAAAAACATAACTCTGAACTATAGAGGCAATATGATCCACATTTTTTCTATATACATGTAAATGCAAACATATGTATAATAGAGATAATCTGAGGATACAAATACAGATACAGTAGAGGGTAGAAGAAAACCTATCACTGTGACTATAGCTGTTATCTCAGGGTACAGAATAGTGAGTGGCTTTAATTTTATTCCTGAAAATCTCTCCCATTTTGTAAAACTTCAAAAACGGATGTGCACTTTTTTAAAAGAAGATTATTTTTAATGTACTGATTTTATAATCTTAAATTATAAGATTTATAATTTTAAATATAATTTTATAATCTTAAATTATAAGACACTGGCTTCATGTGATTTTTTTTAGTAGAGAAATGACAGAAAAAAATCAAGGGCAATTATTTATATATTTATCATATCACATGTATATGTGATACGATGCTGGTTTCAATGTGATTTTTTTTTTTTTTTTTTTTTTTGGTAGAGGAATGGCAGGAAAAAAGTCAAGGGCAATTATTATGTGATCATTTACTTAAAAAAATTAAAATGCTGGGGCGCCTGGGTGGCGCAGTCGGTTAAGCATCCGACTTCAGCCAGGTCACGATCTCGCGGTCCGTGAGTTCGAGCCCTGCGTCAAGCTCTGGGCTGATGGCTCAGAGCCTGGAGCCTGTTTCCGATTCTGTGTCTCCCTCTCTCTCTGCCCTTCCCCCGTTCATGCTCTGTCTCTCTCTGTCCCGAAAATAAAAAAAAAAAAAAAAAAAAAAAAAAAAAAAACGTTGAAAAAAAAAATTAAAAAAAAAAATTAAAATGCTGATCCTTTCTAAAACTTATAAAGTAAATTTCAAAATAAAATATTTGGTATAAAATATCACTTGTCTAAACAGTGATAGAAATCAAAGGATTACTATGAGGGAAAATAGCCTTATTCATCTTTTGTTTGTTGCTAGAATATAAGTTAATGAGGAACATAAAGATAATTCTACAGCTGACTTTGAGATTATCTTCAACAGATCAGTAAAGTCCCAGTGCCTGGAACAAGATGTGGGACATCACAGACGCTCAGGAGATATCTAATAATTCTGTAAGTTGCTATCATATTTGAGTACTGTTCTTGGTATGTGGCAGGTGGTATGGTATGACAGGTGATCAATAGAAGCACACTGAATTCAGATTAGTAGAGAGGGTCCCCAAAGGTTTTGTGGCAGTCACCTGGGCCACAGAAGACAGGTTGGTATTAGACCAAAATCAGTTGACAGAGAAAGTGCCAAGGAACCAAGGCACAATGGAGGTAGTCTGACTTGTTTAGGGAGCTGCAAATGGCCTATATCTAAACAAAATGCAAGCTGGTTGTGGGAGTTGGTTTAGGGGCATAAGGTCAAAAGAGCAGACAGAGGCAAGATTGTTTAAAGGCCCCAGTAGTGGGTTTTCCACAGTCCTAGGCTTGCATGGGACAGAATGACCATTCAGTGATTTTCTTGTTAGTCAGGGCCTGGAAATTGCTTTCTCATGCCCCACTTATTCTCATTCACATTCCCTCAACTGTGTGTGAAGGAGGCCCAGGAGGAATGAAGGGCATTTATCACTGAACCAGATATTTCTGCTTGGGTTTCAGATACGGGCTTTTACATAAATGGTGGTTGATGGCTTTCCATTTGTAATTATTTGAAACAGAATATATTCTCTTTCAGACACAACACTGGAAAAACACTGAAATAAATCAGAAACACAAAAGCTGTTTTAAGGCACCAGTCATTTTTGGCACAAAGCACTGACACTGTCCTTTCATTTAAAGACATGTCTTGTGGCTCCCTCTTATGTATACACAGGAGATGTCACATATACAATTCTCATTTTCTAATCTATAAAGAAGCCCTTCTAAGAGGAATAAGCCTGAAAATTCAGGGATATCACAAAGAGCCAGGAGCAGTACCAAGAGAAAAGATGTGAGCAGGAATCATGCAGGAGATGTCTATGGATGATAATCAACCTCACTTGTATGATTGAGTGGCAGGCAACTCATCCCTTAAGATAAACTCTGACAGAATAACGTGTTTGAATCAAAAAATGTGTGATGTAGACATTAATGCAAAAACATACAACACTCTATTGAGTAGGGAATTTCAGAGTTAATTGTCAGGCAGGGGGTGGTGGCTTTCAAATTTTTTGAGCTGTGACCTACAGCATGAGACATACTTCGTATTGCATCCCAGTACACATGCAGATGAATGTAAAACTGATCTAACAAAGCACTTATCTTTGCTACTTGTGAGGCACTCTAAACATTATTTTCTTCCATTTTTTAAAACACTATTCAAAATTCACTAAAGTGACTTCATTACCCCTGATGAGTCACTATTTGCAATTACTTCAAGAGAGTAATCCATTTGACTGCCTCCTTCCAGATACATATTTTTCTCTTCTTTCTTGACATAAAATACCTACAACCACATCTCATGAACTATTCCAAGTGAAAAGTCATATGACTCAAGGTCATGACTCACAAGGAACATTCAAGAACAAAAGAAATTATGTTATTTTCTTAAGCATAAATGTAGGCAACCACCTGGCACAGGAACTGGTGCATTAAGAAAAAAGATGCCAGAAAAAGAAAAAAAAAGGTCCCAGGGTCCTTTTCTTACCATCTAACCAGCTATGATGACCAATGTTCTAACAGAAAAGCAAAATGGGCCCAAAGACAGAAGATTAGATGTAGTTTGGGTTTGTCTGATTTTTTGTTTTTCTTTGCTTCCTCATCATTTGTTTCCTGAAAACCCAAACCTCTAGCTCAGTAAGTGTCAAGAGCTGTGATTCTGATTTTTCCTCAAGGCCAAGAGCATCAAAGAAACTTGGGCCCCCATCACATAAAGAGACAAAGAGCTTGAAAGTCTAGCAACCAGAGGATTCATTCACCTGCTGATTTCTGACCTCTGTCTGACTGACAGTAACACATGTGGCCCTGAGGCTGCTCCACCACCCAGCAGGCAGCCCACCCTGGTAGGCTTGATTCCCAATGCCAGTGCCATCAGGATGATGGTGACAAACATGCTGAGCTCTTCCTGTATGTCCCACACTGTGGCTGAGACCTGTCCCACTGCCTTCTGTCATCCCACATGGCATTGCTTGACCCGAATGAGGCAGTTTATTGACAACTGTCCAAATTGTAACCCCAGAGACAATGGATTAAACTTTATAACAAAACTGTCTTGGAGCGCTGGAGTGGCTCAGTCAGTTGAGCATCAAACTCCTGATTTCAGCTCAGGTCCTGATCTCATGCTTCATGAGATCAAGAGATCGCGTTGACAGTGCAGAGCTTGCTTGGGATTCTCTCTCTGCTCCTCCCCTACTCTCTCTCTCCTTCTCTCTCAAAATAAATAAATAAACATTTAAAAACTTGAATTACATCCAGTCCTATATTTTGCTGCCACCCATGTGCCCTCTACAAGCTTCTAACCCATGTTGATTGACGGAAAACCTTACACAAGAATCTGGATGGAACTGACACTAATTTTGAAGCAGATGGAGCTGGAGGGAGAAAATGTGCAAAGACAGATAAGTAATTTCCATCTAGTGTGAGATGTGCCTCAATGGGGTCAAGCTCAGCCCAGTGGAAGGGTGTTTTCAGAGAGTGGGGGCCAAAGAGTGTGTCTGAGGTGGGGACACAAAGCAATGGGGGATGGGTGTTCTAGAATGAAGAGCCAGTGTATATAAAGGTCAAGAGAAAACAGAAAGTACACCGTGTTGCAATTTCTGGAGCGTGAGTATGGTCAAAAGAAATTTGGACTTTGAAAGAAAACAGAGGCCTACAAAAGCCATCTTATTTTAATGAACGGGATTAAACCAATCTGATTTATGCCTTAGATAAAGCCCAGGTTACAGGGTGGAGCAGGGATGGATTAGAGGTGCAAGTGTGGAGGCAGCACCACGATGGTGTAGAGGAGGGTAATGGCAGTGGAAACAGAACGATCAGGACACAGAAGAAATCTTTAGTGGTCAAAAGGTACAAACTTTCTGGGGGGTGTAGTATCCAGCATGGTGACTATCATCAACGATATTGTACTGTATATTTGAAAGTTGCTAAGAGAGTAGGTCATAAAAGTTCTTATCACAACATGTAGAAATTTAGAACTATATGAGGTGCTGGATGTTAACTAAACTTATTCTGGTAATCATTTCACAATATGAACATATATCAGCTCCCTTCCCAAATCATTACATTTGCACACCTAGAACTAATACAAAGTTATATGTCAAATTACATCTCAGAAAACACACACACACACACACACACACACACACACACACACCTTTAGGTGCTTACTGGATAGGACTTGCATCACTGACCGGCTATGGATGTGAGTCTGTGACCAAGGATGATATCAAGTCTCAGGGTGAACAACTGGGTGAATGGTGACACCAGAGATCAGGAGTAGAAGCAAGTTTGGGAGGGAGGCTGGTTAGATTTTACTTTTCCTCTTACTTTTTTTTTTTTTTTTTAAGAGCAGGATCCAGGTCTTCTATTACAGTCCACTGCTAGGAAGGAAATGGGATGAATATAAGAGAAAAGAGGAATAGATCTTCTCCCTTTGTGGAAAAAAATAAAGAAACCTAGTAGGGACCATGAATATTTACAAATTTAGTCTCATACTTTTCTCTTTTATTTTTTGGTCCTAAGTAATATCTATTATTAGAAATATTAAAAGCATAGGGGAGCCTGAGTGGCTTAGTCGGTTAAGTGTCCGACTTCGGCTCAGGTTACGATCTCATGGTTCGTGGGTTCGAGCCCTGCGTCAGGCTCTGTGCTGACATCTTGGAGCCTGGAGCTTGCTTCAGATTCTGTATCTCCCTCTCTCTCTGCCCTTCCCCCAATCTCTCTCTCTCTCTCTCTCTCTCTCTCTCTCTCTCTCTCAAAAATAAATAAACATTAAAAAATAAAAAAGAAAGAAAGAAATATTAAAAGCATAAAGCAGTGTAATCTGGGCTGACCCTGTCCATGGGGCAGGGCAGGTATAGTTCTGAGGGCATGGAATTACTTCAGAAGCCCATAAAACGTTTTCCTCCTAATCACTTTTAAAATTAGAAGAGAAACATAAATAGGATAATAATGAACATATAATAGTGAATCCAGCATGGATAATATTCATCTTTATAATAATGTAGTAAAAAATATAAATTTTTATACAGTTTTACAGAGGAAGGAGTTCATGAAAGCAAAGTACCTAGGGCTCATGAAAGTCATAATGTGCCTGTGGTATAGATAAATACAGATCATATCTAGCTTTATCAATCTCTATCCTGTCTGTTATCTATTAGATATGTGTTTACCTGTCTGAATGTTTCCCTATGTATCATCACCCAAATCTCACCATCTCAGGTTTCTTCCTCAACCCCCAGTTTTTTCAGTAGTTCAAAAGAATTGTGCTAAACCTTGTCCCTAAATCCACATGCCTGCTCAGTGGGGGTGTAGATGCTTCAGCCTTTCTAGAGGTAAACTGTAAAGGAATAAAAAGCCTCAAAATATCACACCATTTGACACAGAACTTTACCTTCCAACAATTAATGCTGAGGAAATAGATGGAATTACAAAGATGTTCATCGCAGTGCTATTTTCACTAAAAATGGAAACATCCCAAACTATCTTGTAATAAGAGCCTGGTCAAAATAATGATGGTTGATCCATACAATGAAATATTAAAGAGGCATTAAAAAATGATATAAGTATATACTTATTGTTGTAGGAATATAGTCCCAATATATTAAATGGAAAGAATAGAATATTAAAAACAATATAATTTAATCTCATTTTATGGAAAAAATACCAGTCTATCTTGGTGGTAAGATAATGGATGATTATTAGTTTTGCTTCTCCACGCTTAAAAATGTTCCAACAAGGCACATATACTACACTGGATTACAAAAACACAAAAGCCATATACTGTTTGATTCAGGATCTGTTGGTAGGCATTTCAGTAAGGAAATTATGATTAAAGATGTAGGCAAAGATGTAGCAGAGATATAGGTCTTCTTCATCATCACTTTCTCCCTCTCTATTGAATCATTCCTATGAGCACATGCTATAGCTTCCACCACCATTTAAAAAAAAAATCTCACTTGCCTGTAACTTCCCTGTAGCTTCCACCTCAGGTTTTTACTCCACTCTAAAGTAAAACCCCTTTAAATAGCCATCTACACCAGTACCTCTCAAACTATGAAGTGAAGGACCAGTTTGTTTTCACTTCTAATCTGTTGATTGAAAACAGACACTCTTGAAAAATAAAATAAAACTGAATCCCTAGAAAAACATTCATGGGCTTAAATGCCGTGGCCATGTCGAACTGCTACAAAGGTTTTGGAAAGCTGACCGCACTACCTCCCTTGTAGCACACTGCAGACCATGCCGGGTAGCACTCCTCTGTGTTCACGGCCCTAATCCCTGCACCGTCACTTGGTGTTAACCCATCTAGCCAGGCTCTTTTCCCACCACCCCAGTGAAACTGCTCTTGCTCAGATCGCCTCTCACCTCCATGTTGCTAAAATCAATGATCGACCCTCAGTCCTCATTCAATCCCACAATCTGCAGCATTTCATCTGTCAATCTGTCTACCTGTAGTTGAAATTTCTCTTGATTTTCTTCTTACATCATTACCATTCCTCTTCTCCCTAACAAGTAACTTTTGGGGTGTTTCAGGGCTGAATCCTGGAGTCGTGAATGCTCTCCAATCTCAGCTGTAAATATTGACTCTCCGTTGATGATGTCCAATGTTAAATCTCGGGCTCAGAACCCTCCCCTGAACTCTACACATATATATCCAACTACAAAATCAACATCTCCGCTTGGATGTCTAAAAGGCATCTCAAAATAAACATAACCAAAACAAAACCATTGTTCTTCTATGCTCTCCATCAATCTCACTGACAAGTCCATGCTTTTAGCTGTCCATCCTTGACTCTTCTTTTTTTTTTTTTCTTTCCCACCCACATCCAATCTGTTAAGAAAATCCTGTTGGCTCTCTCTACCTTTAAAATATATCTGGAATCCAACCACTTTTCAGTCTACTGTTAACACCCTGGTTCCAGCCACTATTACCTCTCAACTTGCTGTAGCGGAGTGTGTTAACTTGTTCTCCGTTATAGTCTAATGTCCATAGATCATCCAAATAATTATTTCAAATTGTAAGTTATATAATGTCACCTGTATGCTCAGTTCATCACATGGCGTCTCTTTTCACTAACAGTAAAAGCTAACTTTGTTACAATGGCAGAATGTTTCCACTCTCCACCCCTACTTTTATCTCCTGCTACCCCCCACCTAGTTCTCTCTGCTCTTGTCACATTGGCCTCCTTCCTCTTCGTTTCCCACGCTGGATACTCTTGCCTCAGGACCTTTCTACTGCTGTTCCCTCTTTTGGGAAAACTCTTGTCCAGATACTGTCTCGGCCCAGTCCCTCACTACATTCATATGTTTGTGATCAACAGAGTCTTTTCAGTCAGGCAATGCCATGCATCCTCCCTGTTGTGATTTTTCTTCATTGCATTTTTCCACCATGTAGCAGAGATGTACTTATTTCTTTATTGTCTGTTTCTCTCCAAGTAAAATAAATATATGAGACTTAGGGAAAGAGATGGTGTTCTGTTTTATTTCACTGCTACAGCCCTACTACGGAGATGTTAATTAAGTGTATTTACTGAGCAAATGTTCATCCAGGTGCCCTTTATAGAAACAAAAATTTGTAAGCAATGTAAATATCTGTTAATAAGAGACCCATACTTTCATAAAACGGGATGCTATTTATATCCATATCCACAATATAGCCACATGCATATGAAATGAAATACTATTCAACTACTGAAAGTTTGGATAAACTACAAGTGAATAAATTTACTGAAAAGAAAGAGGTCTGCAGCACATTAAGTGAAAAGAATCAGGTTACAAAATGGTATGGATGATATTAGCTTATTTTTAGAATACAATCGAATAGGAACATTTGTTAATGCATAGGCCTTAAGGTAAACTCTTAATCCAAAACAAACATTTTTAAATGATTAGAATAGTCAACCCACGAGGCCTTAAATTTGAGGTTTTCCTCTGACAACATTAATGACACAGAGAAGCAGCAGGATTAGCTCTGACCTGGGCAGGTTGGGATGGGAAATGAAGTGTGGACTCTGGTTGGATTCTTCTGGGCTCCAGTACAAAGCGATTCCTCAAGTCATTACATAGCCAATAAAAGCCAAAGAAGCATTAGGGCTGTGTTTCTCGGGGTATAGATATGACTTGCAGAAATGTTAAGCAGCATTTGGATTTAGGCTTGGTTCTTCTTCCAACTTTCAGGATTATTTAAGCTCTCCTGTTCCCAAGTGATGGGACAATGCTGCTGCTTCAGCCAACAGCCCCACCACAGCATGGAGAGGCAAGAGCCACCGAACCCAGCTGAGAAAATCAAGGTGGGAAACGACAGTGTGAAATCTGCTAGGCAGGGAAGAATGAAGTCAGAGGAATGGTTTTTTTTTTTTTTTTCCTTTTTGCCATTTCCTTTATCTGTTCTGGCAAAATTAAGGTTTAATTCTTCTCAAAGAACTCTTTGCTGGCAATAAAGTTGATATTTCAAAGGAGGAAAGAATTCGGAGTGGGAAAAGCACATTAAACTAAACTTTACACTTACAAAGTGAGAGCAGTCATATTTGTACGGCAGACAACAAAGCCTCTGTCCATGCTGCAAGGTTGCCTTGTCACTAGGAACCCCTCACAACAAGGTCTTCGGGCATTTATTTCTCTTGCACAGAATCCAATACCACCACGTCACTCCAGAACTGATGATGGCAAAGTTTCAGGCAACTTATTTAGTGGTTACGGTCACTATACTGGGTCCATAAAAAGGTCTTTGCTTAACACAGCAGCTCTGGAGCTGGTGGCCACCTGGGCAAGAACTGTTTTATGCCAGAGGAAACTAAGGACCACACAGGAGAAGAGGCTTGTCTAGAGCTTAGAGCTGGTCACTAAGGGAGCCAGAATTAGAATCTGCACCTTCTAGGATACAGGAGTACTGATGCATAGGGGCACTTGCACCCCAATGTTTATAGCATCACTCTCAACAATAACCAAATTATGGAAAGAGCCTAAATGTCCATCAACTGATGAATGGATAAAGAAATTGTGGTTTATATACACAATGGAGTACTACGTGGCAATGAGAAAGAATGAAATATGGCCCTTTGTAGCAACGTGGATGGAACTGGAGAGTGTGATGCTAAGTGAAATAAGCCATACAGAGAAGGACAGATACCATATGGTTTCACTCTTATGTGGATCCTGAGAAACTTAACAGAAACCCATGGGGGAGGGGAAGGAAAAAAAAAAGAGGTTAAAGTGGAAGAGAGCCAAAGCATAAGAGACTCTTAAAAACTGAGAACAAACTAAGGGCTGATGGGGGGTGGGAGGGAGGGGAGGGTGGGTGATGGGTATTGAGGAGGGCACCTTTTGGGATGAGCACTGGGTGTTGTATGGAAACCAATTTGACAATAAACTTCATATATTGAAAAAAAAAAAAAAGAATCTGCACCTTCTAAGGCCCAGTTTAGAGCTCTTACCACCCCATAAAATATCCATTTAACCACGATCCAAATTACCATAAAGGAGTTCAACAGAGATCCCCAAACTTAGGAGAGACCAGCCAGCTGCCTAGGAATGAACTGGAGAGTTGATTAAATATACTGATTTCTGGATTCCATGGCAGGAAATTATATTCCCCAGAAGCTCCCTCAAATGAGTCCGATGCACAGCCAAGTTCAGAAATCACTGGCCCAGATTATACAAGACACAACAGCAAAGAAACCAGCAGAATTCTATTAAAAAAAAAATGCAAGTCATTCTCCTTACTCTATGAAAAAACAACATGAAATATGCAATTATAAAGCTCAAAATAGCTTCTTCAGAAAAAAAAAAAAATGATTCATACTTCTAAAGATGCTCAGGCCACAGCTGCAATCTGTTCTCGTGGCCAAACCCTTGGAAAGCCGAATTAAGGGAAGCCACATTGGGCTTGATTGCTGGGATCCAAAGCTGTGTCCTGCTCCCTAGAGGCAGGGGAATGACCACACTCCAGGGAAGCACACAGGCAGCTGGCATTAGTCTCCAAGGAGCTGACAGCTTACTTCCTAGCCCCCAGCAGCCATCCCAGGAAACCTGGCTCCCTTCAGGTTCTAGCTGCTAGGTGCACCTGCTTGGGCAACAGGCATCTTTGGAGGAGCAGTCCACTGGCTTCTCTGCATCCTCATTCTGGACTGGTTAAAATTTGCCCCATTTGCCACATCCAGGGGGTGGGTAGGAAAGAAGCAGCAATGGAGAGCTGTCTGGAGGCAGTTGGGAATACAATAAATTAGGAAGTCACACAGCTGTGTGTTCTGAAACACAAGATTGAAAATAGAAAATTTTTTCCTCTTTGGGGAACATACTGTAGTGTTGATATTTTCTAATTCAAATTTGGACTCAGTAGGCCTTCTCACTAAATTATCCTGAGGAGGAAGAGAAGGGGGAGGAATGAGGAGGCACCCCTTTGTAGAACTCATTCTTACTTTATTAGAAAATTTTAAAAGGATGGTGTTTGAGAAGTTTCAGGGTAAAACAGAAAGTTCATAAAAAATTTAGTGATGTCTGAAAAATATTTTTGGAACTAACCCTCAAGCAAATAGAAAGCAACTCCATTCATGAAATAAATACTTATTAACTGCAGACTGTATGTAAATCCCTGGACTACAGGGTGAGATGGGAGATGAATTCACTCTGAGTCTAGTGCTCAAGGAGCTAACAGTCTGTGAGGAAGACAAGACATTTTAAAAACATGAAAGCAGTGGTTTGCAGCATTGTGCAATAGTTCCAAGTAAAGGGAACAACATTATCCCACAAAAGGGAGCTGTACCTAATGCCTGTGTGGCCTCAATCTACTTAACCTCTGCCAGAGTCCCAGGCACTTCGTTTGTAAATGGAGATATTGAAAGGGTTGACAGAGTATTGCCTTCAGTATTGCCTGCCATGTAGAAAGCATCTAATAAATAAATGGCAGTGGACATTTTCATTTTAAAAAAATAAATTCTTTCTACTGATCTTTAAATCAGCAAGTGGTTTTGTTTTGTTTTGTTTTGTTTTGTTTTGTGAGAGGGAGACAATCTTAATTATGGAGGCTCCATACTATGGGGCTCAACCCCACGATCCTGAGATCCCAAGACCCTGAGATCACAACCTGGGCCAAAATCAAGAGTCAAACACTCAGCCGACTGAGCCACCCAGGTGTCCCTAAATCAGCAAGTGGTTTTTGACTGAAGTTCAAGTGCTCAGGGCTGAGAGACTCCATTGGCATCTACCCTGTTATGTATTCCAACAGCCAGGAAAATCTCTCCATCCAAAGGCCTGAGGTTAAGGATGAGAGGCTGTAAAAGGCATCTCGACCTTTCTGTCCTCTGCTACTCTCTCAACCTCTGGGGACTCCCTCAGGGGAAAACACCTCTGCAGGAAGTGAGTTAAAGACCAAAGCTGTGAGCATTGCTTCTCGGTTTTGTGTGTATTTGTGTTTGATTTACTATTGTTATGTTTTGATTTTAAAAGCCTTACAGAATAGAAATTCACCATCATGTCAGTGCAGTCCCGCATCCTGATTGCTGTTATTTTAATTCCTTTCTCTTTGGGGTCGACTTTACTCTACTTTACCATCTGTTGGCATCTTTCTGCATTCTGCTTACACTTTCTCATTTCATGCTCATTACTTACTATTCTACTTTTATAGCATGCTAGGACCTTTACGCTCATGGCCTGGTACATCTCAATCTTATGATAAGTGCTGAGGAGGCTGATTAGATTATTGCTTCGGATAAAGAAGAGCTTGTGGGTCCAAGTCCAGGGTGTGGAACTAGCGAGAGACGGTGTTACGCCTTACGTTTTTGAAGTGAGATTAGTAACTTTAATAGACTGATTTCACAGATGAGGAGTCAAGGTGCTGTTCATACTAATGGCATCTTTCATCTATTGGGATCCTGTTACTCTAATGTGTTTCTTTTTTTTAACTGACGAGTTGGGAGATCATAACCTGAGCTGAAGTCAGATGTTCAACCGACTGAGCCACTCAGGTGCCCCAAAAGGAAATGTATTTTTATGTCCATTCACTTACTGCTGACCACATCAGTCCTTCCTTACCAATTTCCCTCCTTATTCTTCCAAATGAACCCTACAGTCATTCTGTAGAGTTCTCATCCCAGTTTCTGTTAGTACGTTGGAAGGATATGTGAGCCTACACTGATTTGGAGGAGCTCACATCTTTATTGCAATATTAATGTTTTCCTACCAGGGATAAAACCTTTGCTTATTTATTAATTTACAACTTATATATCTTAGTGAAGTCTTATAGTTTTCTTCACACAAGTCCAAGATGTTTTCTGTTAGTGTTATTCTGAGGTAGTTTACATTTGTATTACCATAGTTAAAAAGAACCCTTTTTATCCATTTTATGATTAACTAATTACTGCTGACATATGGAACTGCTACCAATTTTTGTTACCCACCATGTAGCTACATGAATTCTAACAGCTTGTTCTTTGCTTCTTCAGGGATTTCTGGATAGTTTTATTGTCTATAATTTAAAATACTTTCAATGAAAGTATCATTGAACTATACCTATCAATGAACTATACCTCTATTCGTGTCTTCCAGATCAAGGAGAGATACTACTGGTGAATGTTAGCACTCCATAGCACCCTACTTTTAGTTCCAGTTTTTAATGGGAAAGCTGTTTTGTTATCACCGTTTTAAATATATGTTGGCTTGCTGCTTTTCGGTAGCTTAGAAAAAAAATAATGCTAAGAAGTTGTCTATTCCATCACCATTAACAAATGATATTAAATGTTATCAAATACTATTTTGGCCTTAACTGAAATTAGCATTTGGGTTTACACACTGAGCTTCTTCATGTGAGATGTGTACTCATGTGTTTTCTTTATTTTATTATTTTTAATGTTTATTCATTCTTGAGAGAGAGAGACAGAGACAGCATGAGTGGGGGAGGAGTAGACAGAGGGGGAGACACAGAACTGGAAGTAGGCTCTGAGCCCCGAGCTGTCAGCACAGAATCCAACATGGGGCTCGAACTCACAAACTGTGAGATCATGACCTGAGCAGAAGTTGGATGCTTAACCGACAGCCACCCTGGCGTCCCACATCTGTTTTCTATTACTGAGCTCCTCCTGCTTCCCTGAGACAAATCTTTGAGCCAAATTCAAAGTCTACCACTAGTAAATACTAAGGCCTTTATAACATGCTCTTTGCAAACATTCATAATCCATTTTAATTATAATTTTTACTTGCCTTTGCTTTTACCACTTATTTATTTTGAAATTATCTTTATACTTTACTATAAACTACCTCAATTTTTAGTAAATAAAGGAAAAAAACTATTAGTAAACAGAAGAAAGTATAACAGAGAGGCACCAGTAAAGTGCTATGGGAGTTTCCAGGAGAATGTGGTGCCCTCCCCAGCAGAGAGTCAGGAGGAATCAGAATGGTCACTCAACCCCGATGTTGTACATGAACCTGGTAGACAAGTATTTCTAAGGTGGGAGGGAAGACAGTGGGCATCTGTGTTCTTTCAACACGTCTGTGTCTGTCTCTCTTCATCATGAGGTTGGGCAAACCTACCAGGCTCACCCCTCAATCTATAACCTAAGAGACAACAGAAATGGATGCTGATTGTTTCCAGCTACATATCTTCTCAGAAATAAACCAAAAAGGAGCAAGCCCTAAAAATGCCTATGATGAATATAAGTTATTTTCATCCATTTATACTTGGGATGTGCTTGAGATAGTCTTTTAAACTACCGAGTTTAGGGGCGCCTGGGTGGCGCAGTCGGTTAAGCGTCCGACTTCAGCCAGGTCATGATCTCGCGGTCCGTGAGTTCAAGCCCCACGTCGGGCTCTGGGCTGATGGCTCAGAGCCTGGAGCCTGTTTCCGATTCTGTGTCTCCCTCTCTCTCTGCCCCTCCCCCGTTCATGCTCTGTCTCTCTCTGTCCCAAAAATAAATAAACGTTGAAAAAAAAAATTTTTTTTTAAACTACCGAGTTTAATTTCTCGCAGCAATCTCTTCCGAAGGAGGTAAGAATTACCTTGAGATTTTAGAAGTACCCACAAGTACTGCCTCCTGAAACACCAGCAAGTAACCACAGAACTTCAGGTTCTAAGGCAGCCACTAAATGCACAGAGTTGACTTTGCTACAGGAGGAGATACACCTCGGTATCTCTAAATCTGCATATTTCTGTTGTTGTCTCCTTCACAAATAGGGTATTTCACATTTAGCAAAAAATGTGAAACTTTTGGCACTTTACATTTAGCAAAACACTTTAACCTATATTTCTTCATCTAGTTCTGAGATGAGAATGATGATGATGGCAGTGGTGGTGGTGATGATGATGATGATGAAAGTTTTCCCAGGTTACAAATGGGAGACAAAGGAGCAAGATGACTGACCATCTTGACAAAATCCCTTACTTGTATCAGCTGTGCCAATTGCCATGTGCTTCTGATTCTGAATACAAGAATCTTACATTAAATCCTCCTGCCTTGTAATAATGCTATTACAAATCCTGAGATCAGTTCTATAATTATTGTAAACAACTACTTTCGACTGACTCTTATACGTTCTCCTTTGACATTTTTAATTTGGGCCAAAAGTAGATAAAACTTTCTAAATAATGGGCTCAGGCCTTGAACATTTATTGTATTTATTTTTGTTTGTTTTTACGTTAAGCTGCAGGTGGAAGTATCATATGAAAGCAGAAATAGAAAAATGAAGATTCAAGACAGAGTCAAGGTCTGAGAAGCTTCAACTTTCCAGGGAGCTTAGGAATAAGCTAGTATTAAGAGGGCTAAAGAAAGGCCCTTAAGAGGCTTGTTAAAAAAACTACTTTTCTTGAGTTTTCTTTAGCCAGAATGTTCTAAGAATCAAAGTGATGGATGGTACTTCTCAAAGTACGAAAACACCAATGTCCCAGAGTTAAGTGTCTATTCTAATTGCTGCTGTACTCCAAAGAGTCCTTCAGATTGCTCATCTGTGTTATTTTTACTTGCTAAAGCAGAGGTGTCTGGGTGATGAATTATACAAGGTGCTTCACTCAGCACCACTGGTGTGTTGTAATAAATATCGTCACTGAAAGACAAAGTAAGGAGATGCTGAATATTTCCATGCATGTGATGTACATTTCGTTCTTGTTTTTTCAAAGCCGAGAAGCAGTTATTTTTTTTGTTTGTTTGTTTGTTTTTTTGTTTTTTTTTTAATTTTTTTTTCAACGTTTATTTATTTTTGGGACAGAGAGAGACAGAGCATGAACGGGGGAGGGGCAGAGAGAGAGGCAGACACAGAATCGGAAACAGGCTCCAGGCTCTGAGCCATCAGCCCAGAGCCCGACGTGGGGCTCGAACTCACGGACCGCGAGATCGTGACCTGGCTGAAGTCGGACGCTTAACCGACTGCGCCACCCAGGCACCCCGCAGAGAAGCAGTTATTAAGTTTTAATCTAATTATATATGGTCACATAGGTGAAGATGGAAAAACTATTTCAGGGAAATATGAGGACCTGAATCACAAATGTATGTGTCCATTCTGCCCTTCAAAATACGCCTGAGAATAACCCACATACAAAAGCATAATTGAGGAGGTGAAAAATATACATTTGCTGAAAGGAAAGTAAGGTAGTGGAGCCCTAGCATCTTAGTGATGAAAAATGAAATACATTATAATCAAACCTCAATTACCATTTTCCCACAACCTTTGATATTGCTACATTAAAAAAAATACTAATGCATTCCCCAATTCCCAGTGAAGGCAAAATGACAGAGGGCTGTAATCTGACTTCAATTTGTTATAGTTTTTTGCAGCAGTAAGGAAAATGCAGAGGAGAGTTTTGAAAGTAAAGAGACAGAATTAAGGGTTTCAAGTAGCTATTTTCCCTATTTTCTTTAGCTATCTATCATCCTGTGGTCATATACTCAAGGAAGGCTGGCTTCATACCCTGTCTCAGGAGCAGCTAATGATTGTTCCTGTTCCCCTTATCAATGACTCGGGTAGGCACAGGCCACAGTGTCAGCCGATGAGATGTGAGAGTTTGCTGAAGAACTTTTGGAAACATTTCCACAAGTCTAAAAGAGACTCACTAGAAGAGACAGCTTCTTTTCCCCTGGACCATGTGATGGCAGCTGCCATTTTGCTACGTGCCTAAAGACAAATTTTGTACATCAAGGATGACAGAACCAAAAGGTAGAAAGAACCTGGGTCCTTGATGAGATTACTGAACAGTTAACCATCTCTAGGACTTACTCAACTCTGCAATTATGATATTCAATACAGGTTCTTCTTACACAGGCCATTTTGAGTTGGGATTTCTAATACTTGAAGCTGAAAAGCCTCCTCACTGCTATACTAGCTGGGCTGAAGTAACCTTGTCCCTGATACTGGCCCTGTACTCACAAGTTCTTGTCACAGCCAGAAGACAAAATCTAATCCTAGAATCTGATGCCTAGGACTAGGGCATTTTTTTCTTTTTTTTTGTTTTTTAAAATTTTTTTTTAACGTTTATTTTTTTTTTTGGGACAGAGAGAGACAGAGCATGAACGGGGGAGGGGCAGAGAGAGAGGGAGACACAGAATCGGAAACAGGCTCCAGGCTCTGAGCCATCAGCCCAGAGCCTGACGCGGGGCTCGAACTCACGGACCGCGAGATCGTGACCTGGCTGAAGTCGGACGCTTAACCGACTGCGCCACCCAGGCGCCCCAAGGGCATTTTTTTCTGATTAAAAATCCTTCTATCGGTTCTCACTGCCTACATGGTAAAGTCCAAGCTCTTCTGCATGGCAAATCTTTATGATCTAACTCTTGCTTTTTCCGTCAGCATCTCCTCCGTTTGTTTACTCCCTCAAGCCCCCCCCCGCCTTAGCCATATAGAACTAGAATTCTCCGACCCTCCAAGTCTTTTCACCTACATCTCACTGCCTGGAATTTTTAACAGCTGCTGCCCACCATACACACACCTGTGCTTACCTGGATATTTTCATCTCTGTGATTCCACATATTCAAGTATCTCCTTTTCTGTGTCAAACCTCCCAAGATTCTCCCTTCCTTAGCCTGTCTAGCTTCCTATGGACAGAAAGAACCAACCACTGCCTCCTAGTGATATTAGTGTAACTTAAATGTAATGTTCTAAATGACAATGTGTTTTCTAATTATTTGTTTATATGAAGGACTCCCCAGTCAGAATGTAGGCTGCTTGAGAATGGAGTGTGTGCTCTACGTCCATGTCATCAGGGATTAGATCCTGTATAGAGAAGAAGCCCTGTGTATCATGAATGAATGAATGAATGAATGAATGAATGAATGAGAGACAGAAAGAAATATCCTAGCCCTACTTGATATTGGAATATAACTGGATCAGGGGCTACATATCCCAAAGATAAGTAATTAACCTATTGTGTAAAACTCAAGGTTTCCTTGTATCTCTCAACAACTTACTGTTTTGGGGGATAGTGCTATAATAACACAACAGCTACCATTTTTTTAGCCCCAGTTAAGAGCTAGGTATCTGCCTAGGACTTCACATCTATAGCAAATATCTTTGTATTTGTCTGTGAGATGACTCCCTTCTTCTGTTAGTGCACCACCTCCCACTTCCCCACACCCTTACCCACTGCACACACACAAATACACCTCTTCTTCTCAAGACTTGCTCTTCACTCTACCCCAGTCCTGTTCTTCTAACTGGAACTGCCAATTATACAACCCAGCCCAATGGGGATCTGTGGCCACCTCCGGGTCCATTGGTATTCTTCTTTGTGATTTTTAAGATTGAAACTAAGGGAAAAAACAAGTGTGTTGCTCTCAAAAGTGACTCATGAACCAAGCAGGTTATAAAGAATAATTTTAGACAGAATGTGAAGAGTGAAGAAACAAGAGTCATTGCTCCAGATTCTGGTTCCAGCTATTACTTAAGTCAGAGCATTCTCCTTCTGTCACTTAACCTGCAGTCTGCTTATGGAAAGTTGAGATTCTATCACTTGCAAAAAAATCATCTATCTTGCAACTAAAGCAGCGCCCATTATTTTATTTAATCCTCCCAACAACTAACTGTGTGCAGCAGGTATTGCTTTATTTTAGAGATAAGGAATCTGAAGCTCAGAACAGAGGAAGAAACATGCCCAAGGCGTGCAATTAGTAGCAGAGCTGTGATTCAAAGATGGGTCATCCAGATGCCAAAATGCAACCATTCTACTTTTCTGCTTCTTTCTGTACTATTCTTTGGGCTTCCTGAGCACTGATTTGAGCCCAGTGACCCCAGACAATATGCAGTAAGTCTATGTCTTCTCTTCATTAATAAACATAGATGCTACTGATCTTGATTAACTACTGGGGGTGTTATGGGGCTTCAACTAAATAACCCTGATAAAGTGCTTTAAGCATATAAATGATCAGATGTTGGTTTTTATACCACACTATTAAACATTCACCTCTTGCAATGTTAATAATTGGGAAGCAGAAAAATAGTGCTTTTTAAAAAGCAATCTTAAAAAAACTGCATAAATACTTGGTATCACTAATTTAATTGAGTATTAGTATGTTTGCTTTGGACATCAAAATATAACCAGTATTTCAGAAGTGGATTTCATCAAAGACTGTAAGTTAAATCAAAAAACAAAGCGTTTGTAGAAAATTGAATCTTTCTACTCTTGTATATGTCTTTTTTCTCAATCAGTTAGATCTTTAAGTGGAACTTCTTTGATCTCTGCACTTGCTTATAGATCTAGTACAACCATGATCTTCCAGATCAATTATTAACACAAATATGAGAAGAACCATGAACTTAGAAACAGAGAAAAGCAGACACATTGAAACCAAAGGAAGATGGATTTGTATGTGAAACTAATTTTCCCCAGAAGAAAAACAGATATTTCCCTCAACATCAGGGTGCACTCAGATTTGTTTTCCATATTAGCAACTTATTTACTATGGCAATGGGCAAAAGGCAATCCATTAAAAAGCAATTTTCCTCTTACCAAAGGGTGTTTCATCATTTGATGTCTAGCACTCAATCAGAATGTAGGAATCCTTTAATATTTTATGAGCAGAAAACATCTCATTTGGGCATGTAGACTTCAGAAATGTGGAGTCCTCCATAAGCCTTGCAAAATGTCCAGAAAGACCTTTGCAGGGCAAGCAATAGGCCAACCTAAAACCTCAAACTATCAGAACATTGGCAAAATTCTACTTTAGAATAGACAATGGGCATTTAAAATAAATACGCAATCATTTATAACTAAGAATAGAAGATATCAGTCCCAAAAATTTCTCAAGCGCAAGCTTCTGGAGGACAGGGATCATAAGTGGTTCACCTTTGTACCTGCAGTGTTCAATCACAGTCCTTGGCACACTGTAAGTAACCAATAGATTTTGATTAAACAGACGAATAAATGCATCTGTCATCTTGGATGAAGAGAGCTTGCCATTGGTATACCAGGCCCTAGGTAACCTAGTCCAATTTCGCTGCAGAGATGGGCCAGACCAGGTACTAAATGAGTCATTGCAGAAGGCTGGAACCTTCTCTGCAGCAGAAGGTGAGATACGGAATAATGTACAGTGCAAGAGCAGCACCTGGAACACCCCCAGGGATCCTCAAGGTATTTACCTTCATCCCCACTCTTTATCTCAGTCCCTAGGAATGGAGTTCTGTCCTAGTTCCTGGCTTGATGTCAGGTCCTCAAAAGTCTTGCAGAGCTGCTCTGCACCAGCCAGAGGTCAGTCCCTAGTCTGTGTCTCTACCCCTGGCTCCACCCCCACCACAAAGCACAGAGCTGACACTCACCTGAGCAGAACTGTCTGCTCAGACTCCTGCCACCATGGTCCCCGGCTGCTGCCCACCAAATAGAGCCACACTGACATGGATGAAAGTCCAAATCAGATCCATATTTGCCCACACACAGTCTAGAACTTGGCCATCTTTTCCAAGTTGGTCTCCCTAGGCTGAATACGCTCTATTCCCCGTGTACCTCTCTGTGCCCAGAGCAAAATGAACACAACTACTCAAATCATCACCCCAAATACTACCAATCTACTTCTGGGGAAAATGTGGAGGTGTAAGAGCATGGTGAAGTTTGTGAGGACATTACCCAAGGCCATGAGGATCCTAAGTGGCAGAGACAGAACCCAGCTCCCCTTCACTCCCAGAATCCTCCCTCCCTCTGCTCCTCTGTATCTCTGTTCTGTGTCAACCTTTAGCACGATAGATATGGGTCAGTTGTCAAAGAAGAAGAGCAGAGGCTGGATATAGTAGTGAAGCACAGAAGAATACACTCTATACACTTTCTACTGCCATGAAGGTGAGAACTGGCCAAAGCAGGCCATAGGGAAAGGGGCAATGTGGGGTGATAACCTAGACAAAGCAAGCACCATCGAGACAGAGCATGACTGTTGTCCAGTTTCTGAAAATCTTAGTGGGTCTTGCAATGCTTCTTAGCAAGTGACTTCCTGCAGCGCCCCCCATAAAATTGAGATAAACATGAAACAGTCACTGCTGTCAGGATGAGGAATTCAGTAGGATCTGCTTGACTCAGGACTTTAATCCTTCAAATGAATAAACAGTAAGCTAGGCAGCCGACATAAATCTCAACAAGTTAGTCTGATGGAGAGTAGGAAGGATAACTCGGGTCAAGGATCCAGGTAAATAGGGGCGCCTGGGTGGCTCAGTTGGTTAAGCATCCGACTCTTGGTTTCGGCTCAGGTCGTGATCTCGCGGTTCTTGACTGCTAGTCCTACATCAGGCTCTGTGCTGACAGCACGAACCTGCTTGGGATTGTCTCTCCCTCTCTCTCTGCCCCTCCCCCCTCTGAAAATAAATAAATAAACTTTAAAACAAAAAAAGGATCCAGGTAAACTGAAATGTTAACCTTGGTGAACAGTGAACCTGAGCAGAGTGACACAGAAATCTCTCGGTCAGGCTACTACTCTTCTAATGCACAGATGACCTAGTTTGGGCTCATAAGTAAAGAACTTTCATGGCAGTTTCATGTCAATTTCAGCCTCTTTCCCCCATCCACCCACACTGGAGGATGATAATATTTGCTGTGCTTGGTCGAACAGACTTAAATTCCTCGTTTTTCCTCCCTAAGCTCTCAATTTTCTAGTTTACCTGAATAGTACCTATAGTCGGTTTTTACAATGTAAATAAAGCATAACCTCCTTTCCAATTTAATCATTGGATTCCTTTCCATTAATCATCTCAGACCATTATTTTAAACTCTCAAGCAGGTAACTGAATATTTATGCTTTCACAACAAATACCAAACATCCAACATTCCTCTGGTATAAACAGTCTTCTCTGGCGCCCATGTTATTAAGCCTACAAGGGAAGATTTATATGTGTGTCAGCTCTAGAGATATTGGAGGGAATGGAACTCAGCCACTTTAAGGAGGCTAAATGTTGACAATGACTGCAAGCCAGGTTAAATCAGACTCATCTTAACAGGTTAAACCCAAATTACACCAGTGAGCAAAAGGCAGGAAAATTATCATACCTGCTTTTCCTGGGTGTCCTCTCCTAAATTTTGTAATATAAATAAGAAAAAAAGCAATGAGCATATCTCTGACCACATTTGTCATGATCAGCTACCCATTTTCTTCTATAATTCCTTCTCTCTTAGAGAAAGTATTCTAAACAAGTGAGATATTGGGAGAAGAGGATTTTATTAAAGTGTTCAATTTTTCTTTACAGAGAAAAATTGTTTCAAAAGAAAGAAAAGAAAATAATCTACTGGTAGGTTAAAAACCAGAATTTTAAAAAAGAAATCCATACATCTTTTTCCTTAACAGATTACTAAATGCAGGACTATTTTAATATATACTCATTCAATAACATTTGAAATTCAGTCATCATACCTGCAAATTTTTCCACTTGTAGATAACAATAATGTGTATTTCCAAGACAGACGTGCAGAAATACATGCACTGGAAGCCTGAGCCAAAGAATGCTGGGTCCACAGGGATACCCATGCACCGCTGGCAGCACCTTGGGAATTCTTTGCGTAGGTCCACGCACAACCCTGGAAGTGGGGTCCCTGCCAAAAGCATCATGCCCATGTGGGAAACAAGTGTTACTTACGCAGCTCGCCCACTTTCAAGATCTCACACAGCATCTTGGTCAGCTCTATGCTGCTGCGGCCAAAGGGACATTCATGCTTATCCTCCCGGCTACTGTTCTCAAGCACAATCTGCAAGTGGAAAGGGAACAGGTAAGTAAGGGAAGCCAGTTTGTAGAAAATGTTGAAATGTTGGTTCTAAGATGGGGCGCCTGGGTGGCTCAGTTGAGTAAGCATCCAACTTCAGTTCAGGTTCGCGAGTTTGAGCCCCGCATTGGGCTCTGTGCTGAGGCTCAGAGCCTGGAGCCTGCTTCAGATTCTGTGTCTCCCTCTGTCTCTGCCCCTCCCCTGTTTGCACTCTTGGTCTATCCCTCTCTCAAAAATAAAAAAATAAACATTAAAAAAAAAAACCTGAAAAATAATGTTGGTTCTGTGGTAACAGAAACAGATCCACCCCAGAATGCCAAACAAAGGGTTGGGGGCAAAACACAATTGTACTCTAAGCATATACTCAGTATATAGTGCCTAAAACTCACATGGTTTCCAAATCTCCTAAAACTTTCCACCCTGTCAGAGCAGATTTTGCTTGCTGGTTTCCACTTACACAGAAGTGCCTATGGATGGAGAGGTTTTCAAAACAGGACAAGAAAGACCTTTTACTGAAGTGATAAGACCATGCTCTCTCCCCTCAGTCTTCTCTTTCCTGGTGAATAGCAGCTCTTCTGGGCCTTCAACTCCTACACTTTATTATTTTTTTTAAATTTTTTAAGTTTATTTATTTATTTTGAGAGAGAGAGAGAGAGAGAGAGAAACCAGTGGGAGGGGGGCAGAGAGAGGGGAACAAAGGATCCAAAGTGGGCTCTGTGTTGATAGCAGAGAGTCTGACACAGGACTCGAACCCATGAAACAGGAGGTCATGACCTGAGCCAAAGTCTAACACTTAACCAACCGAGCCACCCAGGCACCCTTTAATTCCCCCTATCTGCCTACAGAGGTTCTCATGTTCTTACAGGATCTCACCCCCCACATTAGTTGACTGAAGCATGCCTAAGGGACATGTGACACAAAAGGAACCAACCAGAGCTTGTCCCTGAGACTTATCATACAAAAGGGGAAAAAAACTGGCCCAACTGTGCTGACAGTCCACAAGGTATGTGAGCACAGGAGCTACCTGAATGCGAACCTGTAATAAAAAAAATTTGGCGGCAGGGTGGCACCTGGGCAGCTCAGTCGGTTAGGCATCCAACTTCGGCTCAGGTCATGATCTCGCAATTCGTGGGTTCAAGCCCTGCATCAGACTCAGTGCTGACAGCTCAGAGCCTGGAGCCTGCTTCAGAGTCTGTGTCTCCCTCTCTCTCTGCCCCTCCCCGACTCTGTCTCTCAAAAAATAAATAAATGTTACAAAAATTTTTTTTAAAGAAAAGCAAACACAAATGCAAAGGAAAGCAGAGAGGAAAGGCCATAGGAGAGCCCTGGGAACCTTTGCTCCTGCAGAAAAGCTGATTCCCTGTCTTTACAGTTTATTTGCTCAAAACTTCCTCTGAAAACTCTTTGGTTGGTCTAATAATTCTTCTCTATCCTTAAGACACTTTGAAATGTTCCTACCATAATTAAGGGAGTGTGTATACAGGGATTGGACAAAAGTAAAAACAAAGCAAGAAAACTCTATTTCAAAGTCATTGAACTTCAAATTCATGTGTCAACAAAAGGAATAACCACTTTATCCATCTCTGGAGCCATCTCAGATATAGTTGCCTGGTACCTCCTCAAGAGCTACACGACATCCTGAGCAGGTGGGTGTCTCCCAGTCTACATCAACTCTGTGCACTGACCTATGTGGTTTTACCCCTTAGGCTACAAAATCTTCAGTGGCAGAAATAGTGTTTTATTCATTCAATCAATAATGGTAATTATCGACTAGGAAGAGGCCCCGCAAAGTAGATAACAAGATAGACCAGGGCTCCGACCTCATTGAACATTCATTCTAATTGAGGAAGACAGATAAAAACAATAGGTAATTAGTTTATCACAAGTGTTATGGGAAAAAAAAAAAATAACTGGTTGAGGTGTTAAAGAGCAATGGGGAAGGCCTGCAGAGGAGAGTTTAGATAACTGAGTGACTGCTGGGAATTGGGGATGAGAAAGAGCTTGCCAAGTCGAGGTCTGGGAGGAAGAATATCCCAGGTGTAGGTATCAAGGACGGTGCCCCTGAGTAGATGAGTAGGATGTGTTTGGGCCAGGCCAGCAGACTGCCTGGTCTATAATGTGGAGGGGTCTGGGCTTGCCCAAAGAAGCATTTGGGGTTCCAGGAGCTGGAGAGGGGGAAAACAAACCTGGGGAGCATAGAGGTGAGCCAAGACCTCTGCCCCAGGGCTGGGTGGGGTGTCACTCCAAGATCCTGAGATGCTAATCACAAGGTTTAGGCAGACGAGTGACATGGCCTGATTTGTTTGGAAAAGATCTGAGTGCAGAGAAGGGATAAGAGGGAGTAAGAAAGAAAGGGGGGGCCTGGGCAGCATCCCTGGCAGAGATTAGGGCAGCTCAGACTGAGTGTGCATGGGGCATCTGGCATGTGATCATAGAAAGAGGCAGACAAGGAATGAAGAGGACAAGGAGGGGAAGGCTTTTAGGAAAGTGAGATAAAAGAAAGAATATTTGAAAGGATGGAAGAAGAAAGGAGAGAAGAAAAGGGGGAGGAAAGAAAAGTAAGTGAAATTGCTATCTTATTGATATGGACAGGGTTCCAAACAGCAAAGTGATGTGAGGGAGTTCAATATCAGGTGCATTGCTTAGAACCAAAGGAGTAGGATTTTAACAAGAATGTGCTCCGATTATTTTCTGCACAGACACCAAAACACACATATATACGCATCTTATTATATGCACTGACAGTACCCCACTAACAAATCAACTGTTTGGGGAGATTCCTGCCAGGACTGCCTTAAAACCCAACCATAGTCACAACATAGTCTGTGTCTTCAATCTCCTCCTGCATTTGTTGTGCCACAAGCAGTTCTCACAGCCTTCGCCATTATCGCTTTACCCCCCTCACGATTGTCCAAGAAGTTGATGAACCGTACTGTTTACTGAGGCTTTTCAACCATTTGGAACATATGCTCACATAAATAATTATGTACTGAATATCATCATGAGCATAACCTTTATTGTCCTTGAGATTTATGACAAAAATTCTTCCTTGCAGTGTCTTTAGGGAAACACATGTTATGAGTTGATTGTTTTTTCTCTGAGAAAGCTGAACGTACACTCCAACTAAATCCCTTCTGCAGTCGAGCAAGGAAGGACCGGTGCTCGAGTCTTTGAAAGGCTCCTTCCCTCTTCACAATCTCTTCTCCACAATCTGCTGAGCACAAAGACTCGTTAGTTTAATCCTGAATCACCCTTCTCCTTTTAGAGGAATTCATTCTAGTTCTAACCAGGAATTCCAATTCAGGGAAGCAGGAGGGGAGAACAACTAAATTCCCATCAATCAGTAAATCTTTCTCTTTTAAAAATGTTGTATCTGGGACGGCTATACATATATTAAGGAGCAAATCCAAACCTCCTGATGATGGGGGAATTAATGGAAACAACAGAGCAAGAAGAAGACAGAACATAAACAAAAGACAGAAGACAGGTAGTTTTCAGCCAGTCCCAGCTCCCACTGAGGAGATCCCCTGCATTTCACATTAACATTCTATTAACATTTCATGAGCACATCAATATTTAATGAGGATGTGATCTGCATACACCGGAGATAGAATTACTGCAGCCAATAAATGTTCCGGAAACATTTCCAAGGCACTGTTTATTAGCAGGCACTAAATTAAGGAGTAATTTAAGTAATCAATATGTAAATCAGCTTTGAGAAGCCCTTCTCTTTATTCTTTAATGTACCATCCATCTTATCATATTTACCTACCTAAAGAAAAATAAACCTCCTTCTGGAGTGGTTTCTTTAGACAAGGCAGACAGTAATTTTTAAAGTTACCTGTGTGCTTTTTAGGGTCAATATTCCGACGGAAATATTCAGAGAAGTCTATGATCGTGAATGTTATTCATAATATATTACTATAGTGAAAGATAATTCTTAAACTAGACAGTAACTTAAAAAAAAACATTTGGGGTGCCTGGGTGGCTCAGTTGGTTAAGCATCCAACTTTGGCTCTGGTCATGATTTTGCAGTTTAGGAGTTTGAGCCCTGCATCGGGCTCTGTGTTGACAGCTCAGAGCCTGGAGCCTGCTTCAGTCTGCCCCTCCCCTGCTTGTGCCCTCTCTTTCTCTCTCTCAAAAATAAATAAACATTAAAAAAATTTAAAAATAAAATAAAATAAAAACATTTAACTTGCTGTTCTACCTATGTTCAGCATTCTGGTATTAACCATGCTCACCTAAGACATCATTTTGAAAAGTTCCATTTGGAAATATCAAGGTCTATTTTCCATGTTTATGTTTTCCTCACTCTAGTTTTAAGAGCAAACATACTGGAACAGAAGCCATGATAGATGAAGCACAAAAACCTGTTATTATCACTCATCGTAGAATACATCATACCCCAAAAGAAGTTTTAACTGTCTGCATGTCTCGTAAAATAAAACAGTGGATACTTGTGCCATATTAAGTATAAATGTTTTTTAAATACTTTCAGGTTTTCAGGGTATATATACCTAACTTCTATCAACTGATCCCCCAATAAGTCCGTAAGACTGATAAGGCAGGTATTACTATTAGACTCTTAAAAAAGTATTGGCAACAAGGTGAAGAGTTGGCTTGCTTAAAGCATGGAGCTAGCCCAAGTCAGTCATAGAACTCCATTTTTAAGTCTTCAATTTCCAGATCTCTTCCTGTGAAAATGGTCTTCACATACATATTATCATAAACCTCAATGGATTTCATGACTAAAGTGGTGAAGTAACTTTGATCAATGTCTTCTATCTCACTGAAGTGGGTCTATAAATCCCAGCTCCTTCTAGACAAAAGTATAAGGTTCTCTCTTATCTCATTTATCCCGTGAAGATCAGTAACAATTGCTCAAAGTGAGTGACTGAGGCTGCATGGAATAGCCTCCAGGCTTTCCCTCCCTAAATTCTGAATAGTCCTCTGAGTGTTCTGCATTTCTTCTTCTCCAGTGGTTCAGATCATGAACCTTTTTGGCTTGGGCATTTAAGCTCTGAATACAAGGCCAGCCACACTCTAACACCCACTCCTTCTTGCTCCTGGGGCCACCCTGGCCCTCTTAGCCTCGATATCAATCACATTGCTGACTTATTCATCTGCTTGTCCTGGACACATTTTCCTCTACTTTCTGCTGAGCTCTCTACTTCTAGGGCAAGGCCAATCCATTCAGTCTTCCCACTCCAGCCCTGGAGTGAGAGCCTTGACGGCTTCTTCCACCACCTCTAATCTATGAAGTCTTCTTTCATATGCTGCTTTGGCTCTGGGAGTCAGACACGGCACAGTGGCCTCTTCACAGGCCGCCAAGGACAGGGTGTGAACTTGTAATGTGTTCTCTCCAAAGAGGAGGGATTGTCTGTCTTGTCCCAATTCTGACACAAAGCTACGGGAAGCATTGGCAAAACTAGTTTAACTTGCACAAGGCATTCCACCTCTTTCTGAAACATACAGAAGTTATAAAAAACTCACTTCCCAGGACTTCTGTGCAAATTAAATCACAAGACAAAGGCAAAGTGCCTAAAACAGACTTGACCCAGTTGTTGTTTATTATCTCTTCACTGTCCCCCCTCTTCCTATTCCTGTGTGACCCCTTTCACACAATGCCTTTACCAGCAACTAAACCAAAATCATGACTTCAGTGAGGCTGGCTCTGTGGGGGACATCTGAAAGTAAGCCAGAGGCGCTCACATCCTTTTAGCACGAGAACCTTATAAAAAAGTGTCCTCACCTGCTTACACCCAAGATGCCGGCAGGAAGCCCCATGTGCTCCTATTTCAGCAGGAGTCTCCCACAGGGATACGGGGTGATACAAGGGCAGGAATGAGCAAGGACCCTGAAGAATAAGTCATGGTCTGACACTTTGGGCAATGCAGTCCCAATATTAAACTGTCACGGCCACCACAGGACACTTGTCTCCAGAGTCTTGTCAACCTTGTAGGCTCTGTTAAAACTTATCTCCTGACCCACCACAAGAAATTCCAATCTTCTCTCATATTAAACCAATGAATAAAACAAAAAACCTTATTTGTATCCATGAGGCTCCCTCTGCAGCACAGAAATAATTCACATTAGTAACAGGATCATGAATGAAGAGTTAGCGCTTAGATCACATCACCAAGATCCAGACCTCTTCTGAGGTTAAAGTATAAGCCCAGCTTGGGGCACCTGGGTGGCTCAGTCCATTAAGCGTCTAACTTTGGCTCAGGTTATGATCTCACAGATCATGAGTTCGAGCCCCGTGTCAGGCTCTGTGCTGATGGCTGAGCCTGGAGATTGCTTCCAGTTCTGTGTCTCCCTCTCTCTCTCTGCCCCTTCCCTGCTTGTACTCTATCTCTCTCAAAAATAAACATTCAAAAAAAGTTTTTTGAAAATTTAAAAAAATAAAATAAAATAAAAGTGTAACCCCAGTTTGAGGTTCTCTAGTGGCGACTTGGCGGCCACAAGGGAACACTTTTCCTGTGTTCCCCCTTGGTGCTAATGGTACCAGGTGCTAATGGCGATTGGTCCCAGAAACCCAGAGAGAAGCACTTGAAAGTACACTGAGCTGCCTCAAGGGGGCTACCCAAGAACTTAATTGTGATCATGAATTTTGAGCAAGTCCATAAACCCAACAAATATGCCAAACCCTAATAAGATGATTTCAAATGGGCAGAGAGTAAGGAACATTACCGAAAGTATGCCAAAGAGGAAAACAAACCCAAGCAAATCTGAATCCCAGCTGCTCGTCTACCTGATCCACTGCCCCCATTTTACAGATAAGGGAAGTGAGGCCACAGAGAGAATGGACCTTAAAGAGATAGCTTTAAAGGTGCAAGACAAGAGAACAGAGAAAGATAAACAGGAGCTAATATTTATCGAGAGCATTTATTTCCTAGGTCTTGTTCTAAGCACTTACATTGACTGTCTCATTTAAGGTACATATACTACCACATGACAGAAATACTGAACTATCCCACTTTAAAGATGGAGAAACTGAAGCAAGAAGAT